>NW_026099575.1:9780294-9915009 GCF_025091365.1 Daktulosphaira vitifoliae | reverse complement strand
ATTATTACCCGCGTTGAGGCTGTGTTAAACTCGAGACCGCTGACCCCAATGAGTGATGACCCAAACGACACAACGTGTTTATCTCCTGGTCATTTTCTCATAGGTCAACCACTTTTAGCTCCACCAGAGGAGGTAGTCCCTGAAACTCAACGCACGATCACTCAACGATGGAAGTTGCTCAAGCAATGCCATCAAGCATTTTGGAAAAGATGGTCCGTTGAGTATTTGAATTGTCTTCAAATTCGGAGCCGATGGACTAGAGGCGATCGAAATTTGAAGGTCGGTGATTTAGTGATCATTAAGGAAGATCATGCACCTCCGTTAAGATGGCATCTCGGTCGCGTTGAAAGGGTATTTCCCGGTGATGATGGTGTGGTGCGGGTCGTCCAGTTGAAAACCACCAATGGATCGATAAATCGCCCAGTGGTGAAATTGGTGCCATTGCTGGCATCTTAGTTCTTATAGTTATTTATTTATTTGTTATCTGTTTTATTCTTTCTTGTGCTCTTGTGCTCTACCAACACATGTTTTCCATATTCTTTTCAAATACAATCTTACCACTTAATTAGGACCGCATCACGGGTCCCGGGTATTAACTTAAGTACCCATCTGGTTACCAGGCGTTACCCATTTATGTAAATTATTGTTATACCTCTTAGTTGTTAAAAATTATTGTTTCTTTGTATGTGTATTTTGTATGTTTATAAAATTATATATTTATGTAAAAAAAAAAGGGGAAGCACGTACCACACTGGCGAAGATATCTCCACCTTGCTCCAGTCTGATCCAGTCACAGCACAATGGATGGCTTTATCATCCAAAACCAATTGTGAAGACTATGTCTTCACCAGGGGGAGGATGTTCACGCCAGGCAGTAGTGCCGCCTCCGTGGTCAGCTGATACCACTGTCGGCCTTATCAGTGGAGCCGGTTCGGTGACCATCGGTCGGCGGCCGCCCGATCACGGTTTTCAGGTTTTTGCGTGTGCTGTTCGATTATTATCTTTTTTAACCTCGTTGTTGTTTTTTTTCGGTCGGCGGTGCCCCAACACATGCTTTTATTATGTCGCTCGCTCGGATTATTAAGTGGTGACTGTGTTGTTCGGTTATTCCTTTTATTATTATTATTATTGCACCGAATCGCATTTCGAAGGGTTCCTTCGCCTTGTGTGTGTACAATTGATGTACCGGCGGAACTTGTTAGACCATCATATTGCGGATCAAATAAACATCGGCGACTTGGCAATGTTAAACAAGAGGTGAAGAGAAAAATAATCAGGTCGGATCAAATCAAAATATTTTTATATATATATATTTAAGCTATTGTATGAAACATTGTTTAAAGCAGGGGACGCCCAAACTTATTATTATTATAAGCTAATTGTTAAAATATAGCATAATTAATTATTCCACTGCGTAATTATGTGAAACAATACTATTTCGCCTGCTTTTAATACTGTATATCCAGCATTATGTATCACTCATGAGAAAAGCGAATTCGGATAAGCTATAAGAAATAAGAAACTAAGGTTAATTTTTGCAATAATAGTTTTCTCTCTAGATTATATTGTTTTACTACTAGATCTGCATACATTGATATTACTGATAAACTTAAGAAATTTTCTATCGTGTGGGTGTTTTTACATTAATATTAAGTAGTAAAGTGGAAGTTCAAAGAATATCAGATAAGTATATCATTAAATAATGAATATTTAATATATGTTTGTTGGTGGATTGTTGAAATACTTGTATTAACATACGTTTTACAATTTTAATAATTGTTTTGATAGTTCAGTCATTTATATGAAGAAGAATATATGTTAAAATATGTCCCTTTACATATATTAAGTGAGTTAAGAGCCACTAGTTGAACGCCACTTGTAATAACCAATAAAAAGAGTGGAATGTAGGCAGTGTAAGTAAGTTAATAGAAGGATGTATAAAATGTGTGATGTTAAAATGAAGATATATTTAAGCGAAAGAAGAAAAATAATTAGTTATAATTTAATGTGTTTTTATTAGTTATTAATATTAATTGTAGTTAGTGTGTTTAAACTACTCTTACCTGATATATCTTGGCTGCAAATCAAGTTCCACAGTGTAAAGAGGAGAAGAATAGATTTAGGCTTATTAGATATTAAATAAGAAAAAAAATAGTTTGTTATATACGCATATATTGTAATTGATTTAAATAATTGTTCTAACATGAATTCATCTTAAGTTAAACTATTGAACTATAGTAAGAATAAAGACACCAAGTCACAATATAAAATAGAAAAAAAGGAGCAAAGCCGAGCACTTAAGTCTGAACGCCAGAGGAGAAAAATAGAAGTGACTCTTTGACGGTTGTCAAAGGGCTGAACAGATCCCAGAGGGCTCTTAGGTCTGTTATAGAGGTCGCGATTACACGTGTAACGAACTACACAGGTACCCGTGTTTTTACCTATGACGGGGTTAAATTCCGTGTAGTAAAAACATCCGTGTATACCCGGGCATTTAAATACCCGTGACCTTAACTACTCATATATTTAATATAATATACAGGGTGTTCAGTAAGTCAGGAAACGGGTTTCTATTGTTCTCGTTGTTTGTAACAATGAGAACAATAGATACCCGTTTCCTGACTTACTGAACACCCTGTATGATTTACCCGTATACCCGGGCTCCGTGTGTCCATGTATACTAAAATACCCGTTCACAATTCTTGGTTTTGACCAAGATCCTCAAATATTAAACTAGCACCTAACAGGTGAAAAATGTTAAATATATAATTTGTCAATGGTTTATCATGAATAAGAAGGATGAGTATAGGAATAAAATAGAATCAATGAACTGTTTAAATTTGTTCAGCTACAAGGTAAAAATAAGAATATACGGTGTATGATCATGGATGTTTTGTTAAAATGGAATGACTACATATGGTTCGTTGTAAAATGTAAAGTGAAGGGAAATCACACACGGATAACACTAACCTGAATAATAATTCTACTATGAAATGTGCAATAGTATTGGGGGAGGATTTTACGACCCTTGATATTTTATTGATTGTAGTTTATATAAGAATCAATGTGTGTAAGAATCAAATACATAAAATGCAACTATTACACGCCTCAGTGTTGTCGGTATGTTATTGGTAATCGTTGATGAGATGTATGAATTTATTTAAGTAATAAAAGAATATTACAAAATATACCCCTGCTTTTTGTAAGAATGTTCTCATGCTGCAATATATGATATTTTAATCTATCCAGGTATAAAAATGACAACCACAACCGTAACAGCACATAAAATTTTTGTTCATATTAAGAATAGGCATTTATTTTTATATTTATTGAATAAGTTTTATGAGGTAAAAATTTCGTTTCTGGACAGTTAAAATTATAAAAATGAACTAGTATTCTATAATACATTCTTTCGATTTAATATTCAGTGAAATTAAAAGTATTAGAGTTCATTGAATTAAAAACATTTCTATATTTTGGTAATAAAATATCTTTGTTAAGAAAGCTAAATTTATTTCTTAATAAATTAATTAGAAGAGGGTTTGTATATTGAAAAATTAATTTATCATAACCAACTTCGTTTTCTTCCGTGTTTTGTTCAATTATTAATTTAAAAAAAATGAAAATCTTGTATATGTGGGCACTTTTCTATTTCTCTTATTTGGCTCTATTTTTTGTATTCAGCAAATTGAGTTAATTTATTAATATGCATTTGATATAATTATTTGTTAAATCTGAAATAAAATATTTATAATTCTGTTAGGATTTCAAAATTACTATTACGAATTGTCGATGAAGGATTTTTTTTTTATGTTTTTGGTATAACTGAAATATCGTTTTGATTGTATGCTTAATAGAGGGTTTGTTGTAAATGTCTCCTGTTAGTACACAGCATTCTTATCAGTTGCTTGTTTGAAAATTATACTAACGTATTTATGAAAAGAAAAGAAAAATGAATTATAAAGCTAATTTATAAGTGATTAAATGTAATATTTTTAATAAAATATGGAAAATGAAAGCATTGTAATATATTGTTTACATTTATTTAGTGAGTAAAAATAAAAAATTATAGTGTAATTTATACTGCTTGTGATCTATTTTGCTGTATAACAGAAGTTTCGTAAGATAGGATAAAATTTATTTAATAATTAACTTATTATTTTTTGGATAGTATTCAGTAAAAAAATTGTTTGTTATTGGTACAGAATTAACATCAATATGTCATTTTTATATAATTTATTATAATTATCTGTGTGAGTTTTATGCATCATACAATGACTAATACTTGAAAATAATCCTGCTAATATTTTATAACTACAACCAAATGTTTCATATAAAATAGAGAAATTAATTAATGTATTAACACCCATTAATAATAATTTACCTATTAAAAAAATTCTAAGAAAACCTGTGGCTATTACATATATATATATATTCCCTATTACAGTGAATCATTTTTGTAATTTTTGTTCAACTAAACTTTCTATTGTATATTCATCGATAATAGATTTAAGTTTTAAATTTTGATTATATATACTGTATCCCATTGATTCTCTTGCTAAATTATTTTAAGCTGCTACAACTTCTGTTGGAAATAAGAGATGTTTTTTGAAATATTGCATTAAATCTTTTGGATATAATCCTGCATTCATTAAATAGTCAGGTGTTCTGTGTGATCAAGTGAATGCTGTTTCAGGTAATGATATTTGTGGTAGGTTAATTTCTTTAAAATGTGGAGATAAAGTGAACCAAACGGTTTCTAAGATATAGGCTGGTGGTAATAAGTCATTGCAATCTATTTCAGTTCTGTAATTAAGTATTACATGAGTTTTGGGCATTAAATATTGAGTATTATTTTGATAAATTACAGGTAATTCATTGAAACAATTAGTGGTTTTTGCAATTTTTACTTCTACTGATCTACATTTAATTATTTCTCCTATTTTAAGAGCTTGATAGCCTGGAGAATTTGTCATAATATAACTAAATTCTGGTAAATCATGTGAAGCTACAGATAGTTTTTGTAAAAGTAATTGTCTTTCTACATTGTATTGTTTCATAACTAGGTCTGTATACATAACATTTATGGAAGTGCTTATTATTTGTTCTATATAAACAATTTTTGTGTTAAGATAAGCTAATAAATCTACATTGTAATGTGAAATTGATTTTGTTTTAAAAAATTGTATGTATGTAATAATTACTAATCTAGGATGTGGTGTTGTTATAACTTCTATAGTACAAGCATGGGCTAATACTGTTTTTTGTAAAGCAAAAGCATATTTATCATTTTGTACTATGTAGGTGTATATTTCTTCTGATTAATAATTCTTTTTTGAAATTACTAATGTTGCTGGTCCTTCGTAGATAGTATCAAATTCATCAAAATAATAATTTTCATAATTTTGTGGGGTAAAAGGATCCCATTAAATATTACCTAATAATGCATCTATTCCGTGAAAATAAGATCATTTTAATCTAATACGGATAGTGTTATTAATATGTCATTTTTGAAGTCAGCAACAGCTATACCATCACTTCAGCGTACTTTATATTTTGCTTATACTACAACATTCTGCCATGTATTCTTTTCATTTGAAAAAGTTGACTGTCATAGTTTCCATCTGAACTTATTGATCCTGCTATTGTAGCTGAGAAATATTTTGTTTGATTTATTTTTAAATTATGTATCATTACATTATTATTGTTTGAAAAAGATAATCTTTGATGTATATCTTTGCATACATGGTGATAAATTTATTATTTCTGAGTAAAATCCTGAGCTTACCATTTGAGCGTCAGATAATGCATTTAAAGTTTTATCATTGGNGCTATTGGTGATAAATTTATTATTTCTGAGTAAAATCCTGAGCTTACCATTTGAGCGTCAGATAATGCATTTAAAGTTTTATCATTGGAATTTTGGTTATGTTTGATGGTGTTGGAGCTTAACAATCACCTACTGATAATGTGCTGAATGAAGTTATATTTTTGGGACCATCACAAGCATAAGTTATGAATGCATTAGAGTATTATGGAATAAAACGAAAGATTATTATGAGAATTAGTGGTATGCTTCTTGAAGAACTATATAGGTTCATTTTTAGTGATCATATTTTTATGAATGTTAGTAAATTTAAAAAAAAATAGTTTAGATATTTCCTTATTTAATGATCTTTGAGTGAGAATTCTTGTCTATTGTAATATGGTTTCTTTCGCCCAATATGAATGACATCCTCTATTAGTTTTTTATTTAATTTTATTTCTACTGTATAATTAACATAATTTAATTTAGATATAACTCTAAAAGGTCCTCTATATTTAGAAGCAAGTTTGGGTAATTTATCAATTTTATGAAATGGAAATTTGATTAAAACCATTCATTTGGTTTGGTGTGTAATGAGTTAATTTGTGCATTTTGTCATAATAAAGTTTTTGTTTTTCTTGAGCATTTTTAATATATTTAGGTATTTTATCTCTAACTTCTTTTAAAGCTTGTTGTATATCATAAGGAATAATTTCCAGATTTATTTGATTATCAATAGTTAAATTAAAGTCATGTAAAATATAAAAAAGAGTGTGATTTGTTGAAGTTTGTGGTGTATTATTATAACTAAAAGTTATGTATGGTAAATAAAATGACCATCTGTGTTGATTATTATCTTTAAGATAATGTCTTAATGCTTGGCATATAATTCCATTAATACGTTCAGTAAATCCTTGTGTTTGTGGTGAATAACTAGATGAAAATATTTGCTTAATACTAAAATTTTTGCAAACTTCTGCTAAAGCATTGTTTTTGAAATGTTTTTCTCAATCAAATGTTAAAATACGTGGTACACCATAGGAACTAATGAAATTTATTAATAAGTTGATGACTGAACTAGAGTCAGCTGCTTTTGTTGCTTTTGTAAAGACATATTTTGAACTTTGACATGTAAATACTAAAATATATTTTTTACCATTACTGCTTGGTAATGGACCTAGAAAATCTCTGGTTAAACGTTGTAGAGGTTGACAAATAAGTAATGGAATTGGATTTAAACATCCTGCTGGTTTAGTTGATGTTGGTTTATTGATTTGACATAAGTGACAAGTTTTTATATATTCTGTTACATCTTTAATTAGATTAGTCCAAAAATATCTTAATTGTATTTTTTTATAGTTTTACTGATTCTAGAGTGAGATGATTATGGAATACTATGATGATTTTTTATAATATCACTTACGAGAGCTTGTGGTACTACTAATAAATTATTAATATTTTGTTTTGGTATAAATTGTTTTAAATACAATATTTTATTTATCAATGTATATCTTCTAGACATTTTCTTAAATTTATTTGGAACATCTTGTCCTTTTATAGCTTTTATTAATTCTGAACAAAATTTATCTTCAGTTTGATATTTTATAATATCTATGTTATTTGAAAACTCTATGTCTTCTATATTATTGATGAGAGAATTATTATCATTAGGTCATTGTTGTTTTCCAATTATATTATAATATAAATTATTTTCATATTTTTCAATATTGCTTTCATAATTATCATTTTTATTGTCATGACTTTCATTAGTCTAAAATCTAATTATTTTTCTTACATTTTCATATTTTTTCTTCAGTTTCCTCATCATTAAAATCTGATTGTACATTTTTTCCTAATTGATATCTAGAAAATATATCTAAATGTTTTTTGTCAATTTTTAAAGGACTTTCTTTTTTTTTTTTTAATAAAAGATTTAATTTTTGTTTGAATGTTAGAAATAATTTTATTTGTTTTTTCTGGTTTTTGTGGATAACATATGAGAATATTAATATTTTGCTTATTAAGTAAAAATACAAAGATACAAAAATCGTATCTGTTGTATTTTATATAAAATATACACGAATTTATTATATTATTATTTCTAAATTTATTAATTATACACACACATTGAATAAATACATTTTTATATGTTACATAGAGGTTAACTCACAGAGATATATACAGTGTTACCCACCTTACAACAGTATATTTTATTGTATCCCATAAAAGATGTTTGTTTAGTAAGTTTATGTCTGAAAAGGCTATATGTCTATAATTGTTTTGTAGTGCTTCCTTTCTTAAACTATAAAAACTATAAATAGATCTAAATANTGTAGTGCTTCCTTTCTTAAACTATAAAAACTATAAATAGATCTAAATATCATGTAGGTGAATTATGAAATTGTTTTACTATTAGACAGTGTATTATATTTACTTCATGATTAATTGTTACTAATTGTCTTAATTGTAAATTGTATATATGTTCATGTATATATCATACTTATTTTATTATACATATCCTTTATATGTAAAAAAACATTCTACATCTGTCCCTAATAAATAAAAAAAAAAAAACAACGGTTTAAAAAATTAACATGGGGATGAACTATAAAAATGACCCACCCATCCAAAATAAAATAAATACTATAAAACCATATTAACAGAGAGAAAAGAGCTTCATAGTTGAGTTCAACGTCAGTAGTTTTTGTTCTCTACAATAAATAATACAATATTTTCAAAACAAAAAGTAAACATATATTTTGCAAAAACAAAGTAAGATAATTATTTTATATTTATTGATATTATTTTTTATTCTAATTATTATTATTAAGTTTGCATGCCACGTAGAGAATAAGCTTAAACAAATAATTTTTTTTTTTCAAATTAGATATAAGTAAAATTATCATATTCATTATTACATTACTTATTACATTTAATTTTTACTTTTTAAATAACTTATATTAATATTAACTTTAGTTTTTTTAATCAAATATTAATATTCTTTTTATATTGAATTTACCAATAGAATGTAATAAGTTATAATTAATAAAATTATCAATAATGCACGCGCTTACATTAAAATAGCACTTCATAAGATTTATAGTAAAAATATATCTATATAACCAAAAAAAATACTATGTATTATTAAAAAAACACTAATTTTGATAATTAAATTAAATGATTAAAATTCATTGTATAAATAATTATAATAATAGAAATTTATATTTAAGTTAATATTTTTTTTTAGTTTGTATAATTTTTTTTTTGCATTAGACTTATATTATTTTTCTTTTAAACTTAACTACAAAACTTCAATCTATTCACATATTTTGTGTAGTTTTTGTTAGTATTACAATTGGACCATTAAAATGCACTATTCACACAATATGATTAACTATTATATGAAAATGCTACAATCAAGATCACCCAATGATATTAAAATACTTGACTCAATATTTTTTTGTTATTTCATAACAAAATAAATGTCAAAACATCAAATAATATCGTCTCAAACGATTTAGCAACACTAAAATTATTATTATTCCCATTTCATTTAAAGAATTATTTGGTTACTAACTATAGTCAATTTAAAATATAATAAAATCATTAATTATGATTAATGATTTTAATATGATATATCCAATAAATATCAAGGACAATTAAATTTTTCAATAAAAAAAACTTGCTAAAGAAGGGACACAACAGAATCTACAATGAAATATTTACTGAAGAAATTATAGTTGCATAAATTATTGTGACTCTGGGCCAGTAATTGTAGCCATCACAGAAAAAAAAAACTAGAGGTTTTCCACCTACTATCGACTTTAATGAAATACCATCCTTAAGACTCTGTCAACAAAAAGAAATCAGTCACTATAATTTCATCAACTGAAACACAAAACAACTCAAGAGACAATATATCAACTATTATAAACCTTTAATATGAATATACAAATCCAAAACGAATCAAAAACCCAAAAGAAGAAAATATCTAAAAAAGAAAATAAAAAACAAAAAATGACAGCAAAAAATATATGATCCTAGTAGTACTAACATTAATTGCAAAATGAACATTTCCGAAACAAAATAAAACCATTATCTCATTGCATTCATATCAATAAAAGTAAAAAAAATGTAATCGTAAGGTGATTTTATATGTATATGAATCCAATTAAATATAATAGCTTATTTTTTATTTATATATCTTTATATTTTTATATTTTTAAAAGGATAATCATAATCATTAGTATATTAAGTATTATATAATTTTTATCATCAAATTATGAATTATTAATAAATCAAACAAATTGTATACATTTTATAACATTTATATTAATCACTAATTTTAGTTTACTTTATAACATTTTAATTATATGTTTATGAAACATTTTTTTTTATGCGCAAATTCATTATTGTACTTTTATAATCATTATATTTATAGATTTTTATAGTATATCTAGCACCATTTAATACATTTATTTCATTTTATTATACTATGCATTAATGTTATATTAATCAAATTATATTTTATATGTATTATTGTGCAAAGCTCTAGGACGCTTTCAATTTTTATTTGGGTGCTTATTTGTAATAGATATTTAGCACTTATAATTTTATTTTATTTATATTTTTATAATGATGAATTTTCTAATAAACCACATTATAATGGTAGATGATAGATATAAAACACCAATACCAGTAAGTGACATTAACTCAAATTAGTAGAATAATAGGTAAACCCTTTAAGTTTAATTGACTAGAAATAAGAAACATTTTTTAATGGAAATCTAAAACATAAATTTTCCCCCTCAAAAATAGGCATATAAAAGAGCGATTTTTAGCTCATTCGTCACCTTATTATTTCTAAAAATCTGGTCATGAAGCGTCTCTGCACCAGACTGTTTCGCAATTGTGCTCCCTCGGACTTAGAAACTTTTTCGTAATTGGTGTTTTTTTATCTAACTCTCTCATAAGTAATGTAATTAAAAAAATAACTTTACTTTTTTTATTTTTATCTTTAAATGTTTAAGAATTATAAAGTCAATTCAATTTTTTTAATTTTATATTTTGTGATTTGTTTCGATTCAGAATTTTTTTTAATTCTTCAATTGGAGTGTCTATTTAATAAGTGCATTTCGAAAATCTATCTTAGCACATTTAGCGGTTAAAACTATTGGTTAAGCAATATTTTATGACATTTCACTGAGGAGATCGTAAAGTGTATCTTAAATTTAGATAGATACGTGTTTGATTGATTGCATATGATACTGATGGTTTGTTTAAATCATTACCCTAGCACATCTAGCAGTTAAAACTGTTGGTAAACATTAGTTTGTAATGTGTAACTAGTGATTGGTTCTCATAATCTATCTGGTTCTATTAATTTTTGTTTAAACGTATAAAAGAACATACATATTCAGATACCAAGTATAGAAAGGAAACTAAGTGAAATAATATTTCAAGTTTAACCACTATTACAAAATTATAAAAATATATAAGTAAATAAAAGTCAGTTCTCTTGTTATTTTTCTTCTTGTATAATAAACGATCAAGCTACCTGGACATAAGGTAAGAAATTATACTTCTAACCATGTCATAAAAAAAAATTAAGATAAATTTAAAATAAGTCATGAATAATTTTTATCGTGGGAATAATAGAATTGCTTCTCGACGTAGATGATTTTAAAAATTATTATTAACAACTGTTTTATCATAATTAAAATCGCAATTGGACGTGTGTAACCTAAATGTTTCATTTGTATTTATCATTCATATAAAAAATAATCAAGCTATTAAAGCTTGGCGCCCAACAATCGAACAGTTGCATTTTATGTATACACACATTGATTCTTATATATACTACAATCAATAAAATATCAAGATAATCCATTGACAAATTATATATTTAACATTTTTTACCACATCCATTCTATTTATATAATAAAAACTATACATCCCACACTCTCTTTTCTCTTCTCACTTAATTTTTATGACTATTACACCCTTTCTTTTTTTTTTTCATGACAATTGAATTTCAAATTTTAAGTCTTGGATACTAGATTTTTTTAAATAATATTCGCTTGTAATTGCAAATAATAATCAACAATTTTTTATAGTAATGATTACGATAAATGATATCTTATATATTTATATTTAATAAAAATTTTGTACTCTAACATTTACCAAGCCAATATTTTTTAAAACAAATCATATTTTATTTAATAAAGGACTTTTCAATTATTATAAATTTATTTATATTATTATAATACAACTTATTTATAGATAAACAAGGTAAAAGTGATATTGGCCGATAAGATGTTACCTGATCTGGTGGTTTACCTGGTTTTAGTAACATTATGACCTGAGCTTTTTTCCATAGTTTTGGAACGTATTCAGTTCGTAAAATTGCATTGAAGATGTATGGAAGATAAATAATCGCCTTCTTAAGCAATTCTTTTATCATTCTCGGGCTGATTTCATCGTAACCTGGTGCTTTTTTTACATTGATGTTGTTATCAATTTCTTGCGCCACTTCTAATGGTGAAAAATATTTTATTTTCTCCCGGTTTCTATCTAATTGTAAACTATGAGTCCGTCAAGTTCTGAGACTATATTATTAGGTTTAAATACAGTCTCTAAGTAACATGCATATACTTCAGCTTTTTCATATTCACTTCGTGCCCACGTGCCGTCTTTGCGAATAGGTGGCACGTGTGTTAAAGGCTTTTTTAGTCGTTTAGTAGCTTTCCACAGAGAGTAGTCAGTATCTTGGGTTGCAGAAAGTTCGCTCAAGTAAGTTTTAAAAGTTTCGTTTTTCATTTCTTTTATTTTGTTGTGGAGTAACCGACTGATGTGGTTCCACTTTTTTTTGTCAGTAGGATGTCTCGTTCTATGCCACGTTCTCCTAGCTTTTCTCTTTTGTTGTACCAACTCTCTGATTTCTATTGGGTAGGTGATCTCTCGTATTCTTTCTACTGCAGCNGTTTCTATTGGGTACGTGATTTCTCGTATTCTTTCTACTGCAGCCTTAGGTGTTGCAGTTTTCACTGAGTTAATTATATTATTGGTAAAATTATGAACTGCCAAGTCAATGTCACTGGATGTTTGAAGTTTAACGGAAAGCGAAAGTGAATTTTCAAGTAACGTTCTGAATAAATCCCAGTTAGTTTTCTTAGTCGTTAAAAATACTTTTTTTTGTTTCATAATAACGTTTGTGCTTTGAGTGAGTAGTACGGGTGTATGATCGGATGTTAACTCATTGAGTCCTTCAACTTTTACATAATTAGAGGAAATACCTTTCATCACGTAAAAGTCTAGTAGATCAGGAATTTTGTTAACGTCAGAAGGCCAATAAGTTGGCTCTCTTGTAGAGACAGTTAAATGGTCGGTTTGACGAGGGAAACCCTTGGGCTTTTCACCCTTTCTGAGAGTCACTCTCGTAGGAGTTGATTCGGTCACTTAAGTACGACCGGATCATCCAGCAGAGGTACGGAGACACCCAAAACGCGTCCAGCACTCCGAGGATGTGTGACTATCACACGGAGTTAAACACGTTTCGCATGTCCAATAATACAGATGTTCAATAATATTATTGAACTAAAAAAGAGGTTTTCATTAAAAAAATCAAGTTCTGAATATATCCACTATATAGTATTAGATATATCTAAATATTTGAAAGATACTCGAAAATCTAAAGTAAGTTACTTTTTTGTAAACTGAAAAAATTGAATTTTAAATTTCAAAACGCCATATTATTGAACAGCAAACCATAAATTTCAAAGGTTATTATTTTCAAATAATCCACTTTTTCCACTACTCCGGTGACTTAGTAGTCATCGAGTATTTTGTCACCAAAATCTTAGAAAAATGTTAAAAATAAAAATTCTTTAGAAAAAATTGAGGTACCTTGTTTTTTCAGTCTATCTTTTACCATATTAATAACATTTATTAATTATAAACTCATCCCACCAAATTTATAGTTATATTCTTTACTTATTTAGTTAATGAATATACCGTTTTTAATATTTAATTTTATAAAAAATTAGTTCTAATTCCCGAATTTTTTTTCTTATAAATTATGAAATTCTTACTATATATTTACTATTAAATCAAATATATTTTTAATGTAAAGAATTTAGTACTTTTTATTTCAACTTTATCAAGTTGCTAAATATTGCTGGTGGCTTACATTCTCATAGTTTATAAAATACTATTCCCAAATGTATATAAATTGTAGAATCATTTATTTCATATTTAAAATAATTTTTTTCTAATTGAGAATTAGTAATTTAATTTTTGTATGATCACGATTTTATAATTTAACACGATAATAATTTACTTTGACAATTTTGATAAAAACAACGAACTTGATAAATTTTTTTATGCAATCTTCGATTAAACTTTTTTTTCAGTTAAATAATTAAATAGTTTTTACAATTACATAGTATATAAAATATCGAACACAATTTAAATGTTTTAAATCTAAAATGTTTAAAGCTATTTATGAGAAATAAAAATATTTTTTATTATTATCACAAACATATTATTAAATTAAAAATACACATAAAATAAGTTCAAATAAAAAAAAATTATAACATAATAAAATTTATCTAATTAATTTTACAGGTCTTCATTAGCTATCAATTCAATATGAGAGTTAGTATCATTATCAGGTTCATTAAAATCCAAATCCAATACTTGTCTTGATTTTTTGAAATACCATATTCCAAGAGATATTATATATTTTAACGTTACAATCATGATGAATAATGCAGCAATACATTTTAAAATTAATAAAACACTCCAATTGGGATTTTTTTCATCTGTAGAATAAAATTATAGTATTATAAAAATTAAAAAATGGAGTGAAAAAGTGTAAAATACAATACATTTTTTTATTTTTAGAAGTTAATAAATTCTATCATTTATAAAATAAATTTGGTCCTATTCCATCTCTTAGTTCCAATTAAAATAGTATCAACTACAGGCAAACAGTGTACTTTTAGGAAAACACTGAACAATAACATTGATACTGTTTACGAGTTTAAACAACATTATCTAAGTTTAAAAATTTAAGTACAGTCGGGATCCACCTAAGTGAAGTTGAGGCTTTTTTTTATATTAAAATTAATGACTTATGTTAATTAATAAAAAATTATTCTGACTGAAGATGTGTTCGAAATAACTTTTTAAAATTCGGGGCTCAATTCATAATTGTTGGAATACTTTTAGTTTTTTAATCATATAATATACAAAATAATTAAAAATTTTATTTTGAATATGGAAAAAAAACAAGTCTTCTATGAATAATCTTTTCGGAAAAAATTTCTTTTTTCTGTGTTATTTAATAGAAAAAAGTCCTCTTTAACGATATATTAGAAATGATCAGAGTAACTGAAATTTGGATTTCTACCTTCTTTGAATGTATACTATTGATTTTTGGAGAACAAATTTTTTTAGTCAGTCTATTACATATACAGGATGATTTTTTTATCATAATCTACTTAATTAATTACACAATATAAATAATTTAAATATTTTATTTTTGTTTTCTTTAAAGTTACACATTATTCTTGAATTATTAACTATGTAATACTTTTTAAGATCATATCTTATGCCTTGTAAGGGTGAAAACTGTGTTATTTTGAATAGAAATGTATATTTTGAATTTAATAAAATGTTTGAGTTTTTAATTTAATAGTAAATGACATTTGAATTGTTAATATAACATTATTAGTTTATTAGACATAAACATTTAAAGATTCAAATTTTTATAGAAGCAGATACTATGTTTTGTGTCAAAAAATTATTAACCAACTTTTTTGGGACCTTTTGTTTTTGTACTTCAAAAATCAATTTTTATTAGACATTCATGAAATTGGTTTTTACTCTCTTAAAAAATTGCTAACAGTGACATATCAGCTTTTGGATAATAGCCAAAAAATTAAATGATAAATTACATTGATTAGATATTTTTAAAAAATGCGTTTTCAAAGAATTATTGTCATTAATATTGACGTTTTGTAAAAGTTATTAATAATTTTACTGTTTTGTTACACCAAAAACAATGCTTACCTGTTTGTTGTTTTGATTGTTGTATCATCCAATGTTCTGCTTCATCCATGTGTTTGTTGATTTGAGTATAGTTTAATTTAGATTTGTTATGTAGTCCGGATGAGTCTAGAGTTAAATTTAAATCTATATCTTTTGAACTTCGATAAGATGTTATTGTCGGATTATTGAATTGTGAGATCACGTCATTATGACGTGATAAACTTTTTCTGGAACTATTATTCAATATATTGTTGCTTTTTGAAGTAGTAACATTTTCAAGAGATTCTGGTAATTGAATAATAATAAATTCTTTATTTTCTTTGGTTTTAATATCAGAATATTCAAAGACATTGCTGTTTCTATTTTTGTTTAATTTATTTATTGATTGTTTTGTTGTCTGATTTGTAAAACTGTTGTTTATAAATTCTATCGATTTGACTGTTGTCAGTGTTTCATTCATAACAAATTGATGATTAATAATTCCTGAAGAATTATTTAGAGGATAATGTGTCCATTGATTTTGTTGAGTAACTTTATTGGTCGAATAATTAAATTTCTTTAAGTTTCTAGGAGTAGAATATATCGTCGTATTATTATTCACGAAAGGATTAGTAAAAGTAGGGTTTTTAACAGAAATTGAGGTATTGCTAGGAAGAAATGTAAATTGAGTGTCCGGTAAAGAGGTCGATGTGATTATAAATGAATATAGAGAATTATTCGTGATTGGAATAATTGTAGTAGTTATATTTTTTTGTGCAATTTCTCTACTGGCTGAGAAATTTGTTGTATGTATTACACTTGCAATAATTTTTGTATCATTATGAATTGTCTTATTCAAGTTAGATTCAATGGTTAATTTACTGTTATCATTAATTTTAGGCCAATTTGTAACTGGTATAGTTACTGTAAATGGTTTTATTGTTGAATTTGTATAAGGTATAGTAAATGGAAAGGTGGGATAAGTATTATTTGAAGTAGGAATTTGAACAATAGTAGTAGAACTTAAATTAGATTTTGATATTGTATGAACACTATTTGATACATTCCCAATGCCATAAACGTTAGATGTAGAAAACAATGTAAAATTTCCTGATTTATCTTTAATGCTATATGGTTTTTGAGTAGTTAGTCCATTGATTCTAGAATTTACTGATATCGTCGCCTTTGTTGTAGACAAGTACATCTTAACAATTTCTGCCGTTGATTTTACTAATTGTAAAAAAACAGTACCTAGAGAAAATATTTGAATAAAAAAAAATATATTATCGAATTTATTTACTATATGGACAATGTGCATCGAGGTCTGAACAACAATTGTCGTTGCTATGGCATTCCCAATCACACGAACAACCATTTCCACTAATAGATATTCCACAATTATCAAGACACGAATTAAACTCTACAAAAATAAAAAATTATAAAACTAATTTTAAATCGAACAAAATAAGTTCTATTAAAAATTATTTTTACCATCTCCATCATCATGTGAACAACTTTCACCCTCGGCAATTATCAAATTATCAATCGCAGCCTTACAACTTTTCCCTTCAATTATTATCTATATATATATACATCGATAAAAAAATTTAAATTATGTAACTACTTTATTTTTTAGAAAAATTGTCCAGATAATAAAAATTATACGTTTGCTGCTATATCAAGATGATACAATCCTATAATGGTTCGTCCTTCTCCTTTATTTGACGACCAATGAGGAATTCCACCATAAGACACAATTAGCGCTGAGCGTCCATAATTGTCAGTGTTTACAATTTTGTATGAGAAAATAAGACATCTCTGTTTATCTTTAACTGGAGGAAGTTGGGGAGAAACTAATTTCCCAGAAGTAGAAGCGCCATAATTTCCAGTATCCAAAGATATATAGTTTCCTACAAAATATCTATTTTTATTTTATTATACAATACATGGCGCCAAATAGGAATTCATACCAGAAAAATATTGAGAAGGACCAGGTTGGACATGCCGTCTTGATGAAAATATAAAAAATCCCATTTTATCAGCAAACCAGTCAATATCATTGTAAATATCATTTTTCCACCCACAAAATCTTTCATCGGTTGATTCAAAGTCACAGGAATGAAATAACTGTTCATTTTCTAAAAAACAAAAAAACTTGTAGTACAATTTTTAATCTTAGACAGATAGATCATACAATGTTTATAAATCTTTTATTTTATATTGATGATTAAAAATTATAAAAAGAAATGATTCAATTCCAAGTTACAGATACTTGAAATTTTATATTTAATTTTAATGTTTTGCTACGAAGCCTGAATTAGGAGAATGAATAATTTATTTAGTACCTATGTCTTAAAAATTTGAAAGGTTAAATTTTTTAATTTTTTTTCTTGAGATCATATAAAAAATAGTCAAATTTTTAACAGCAAAAATTATAACCCAGCACAGGGGGGTTGCGTCACAGTGGTGACGTGGCATAGTTGGGTCAGGTATAATGATATCTGACAGTGATAAAAATCACTATCATATAAAACGCTTCGATGTAAATCTGTAGATACTGTTTAATTTTAAAAATTGGTAGATTATTCCAAAAGTTACATGATCTCCTATTTCCTTATTTATATCCCGATTACTAGTTTTATGATTTACAAGTGTAATATATATTTATATATATATATACAGAATGATCAAAATCTGGTAAGACACTCATTTTCTCAGAAATATTGAAAATTTTAAATTTTATTATAGAGAAAAAATATCAAGTTCAAAAAACTGTACAATAATATGTAGTCAAACCATTATTTTTTTCGTCCCTTCAAGGATACAAACCCTTATTCATGATTTTCTTAAATAGGAACCCTTATTTTTAACTTTATAATATGATAGAAAAAAAATTTACAAACAATTTTGTACTTATAATTTTTTTTATCCGATTAACCATTTGTCCGTTACAGCTTGTTAAAGTTAAGTGATTTTAGGCCAAATTTCTATTATCATTTTACTGTATTAAATACAGAAGTCATTATTTGCTGTTGCATAAACCAAATTTTATTAATCAAGTTATGACAGGTAAATTAGNTCAATAAAATATCAAGATAATCCATTGACAAATTATATATTTAACATTTTTTACCACATCCATTCTATTTATATAATAAAAACTATACATCCCACACTCTCTTTTCTCTTCTCACTTAATTTTTATGACTATTACACCCTTTCTTTTTTTTTTTCATGACAATTGAATTTCAAATTTTAAGTCTTGGATACTAGATTTTTTTAAATAATATTCGCTTGTAATTGCAAATAATAATCAACAATTTTTTATAGTAATGATTACGATAAATGATATCTTATATATTTATATTTAATAAAAATTTTGTACTCTAACATTTACCAAGCCAATATTTTTTAAAACAAATCATATTTTATTTAATAAAGGACTTTTCAATTATTCAATTATAAAATCTGGTAAGACACTCATTTTCTCAGAAATATTGAAAATTTTAAATTTTATTATAGAGAAAAAATATCAAGTTCAAAAAACTGTACAATAATATGTAGTCAAACCATTATTTTTTTCGTCCCTTCAAGGATACAAACCCTTATTCATGATTTTCTTAAATAGGAACCCTTATTTTTAACTTTATAATATGATAGAAAAAAAATTTACAAACAATTTTGTACTTATAATTTTTTTTATCCGATTAACCATTTGTCCGTTACAGCTTGTTAAAGTTAAGTGATTTTAGGCCAAATATCTATTATCATTTTACTGTATTAAATACAGAAGTCATTATTTGCTGTTGCATAAACCAAATTTTATTAATCAAGTTATGACAGGTAAATTAGCTATAAAAATTTACTACGCGCTAAATGAGTGATAACAATAATAGATTCAAACCGGGTTTTCAGTGTATTATTAATAGCTAAGTCTATGGTTTTTTAAGACTAAAGGATCTAACAAAAATACCGGTTGCACTGCCATCGATATTATGAAACTTAATAAATGACAATATTTTTTTTGGAAGTCAAAATCTTTAATCAATTGAATCGTTTATTTCAGAAGCCCCATAAATGACAAAAATTGTAAAACTTTTTTTGTATTTTCTTGTATTCTATTAGTAGACCCATCAATTTGTGCAAAAATCTCATATGTTCGTCTTATTTATGCGGCTAATCGCATCTTTGGAATAATTTGTTTAGAGCAGAAACCCTACAAGTGACATCTCAAATGAGATTTCTGCACTAAAATAATTATATTATCATTTTTTTTCAAATACAATTTATTTATAAATTTAATACTTAGTAACTAAGTATAATAACTGTTATTTACGTTTACGATAGTGGCTACAAAATATTGCCCGCTTACTGTTGCTATGCATTACTGTAGCAGTATTTAGGCGATACGCACACAAAATCAGTGTTATATATTTAGTGTTAATTAAGCTGTTTATTTCGGTTATTTTTTTCATTTACTGAGTCTTAAAATGTCGAGTGAAACTGAATCTAATGAAGATATTCCGAATAAAAGAAGAAAAGGTGTCCATTCAAAAACTTACAAACGAAACAGTATTAAGGAATCCTGAACTCACGGAAAAGAATATGTAAATTATAAAGATAAGAAAATTTGTCAAAAAACTCCTCCTCATGAAATAAAATGCAAATGCCCTGCTAAATGTTTTAAGCTTATCACGAAGGAAGTGTTGAGTGATATTTGGACAAAATTTTAATCAATGGAAAATAAAAATAGTTAGGATATTTATCTACAATCGATGATAGAAAAAAAGAAATTAAACGTCCTACAAAATCTAAAATGTTAATACCAATTATAGAAAATCGTAATAAGACAAATAATATGCACGTAGATGAGATATTAGATCTCCTGATCTGCCAACTACCAAAGCCTACTCTACTGGGAAAGTTCCAATAAACAAAAAAAAAAATTGACGACTTGAAAAAGCTCTCGGAATATACTACAAACTATTCAGATTTCTATAATATTTTTTTGAGTTGGCCAACATCAGCTGAGGAGGAAAGAATGGACGATTCAGATTATGAAGAACAATAATAATAAATTAAAACATTTTAATATGCGTAAAAATTTTTTTTTTGATACTTTTAAATATCTGCTTGTAATAATTTAATTTGTAAAAGTTCATCAAAAGTCTACTTTGTTAATTTTTTCTCTAATTAAATTTATTAATACCTTAAAACTAGAAAATTAATGTTGTAAATGTATTTTATTGCAGAAACACCATAACTGCAAAGAGTAAGGGTTTAAATTTACCTCTTCCCTTCAACCTTGGTGAGTATATGAGTATATGAGTATATTCAGTGTTTTGTATTGAACATTCCTTTACTTCCAGGAAGGAAAAAAAAAACTTTTAGGAAAATGAGAAGTTTTTATTAATTTCTCAATAGTTTAAATTTCTGTACTTAAGAGGTTTCTGAAATAAACGATTCAATTATAAAACGTAAATGGTTGTTCGGATAAAAAAAATTATAAGAACAAAATTAATGTAATTTTTTTTTTCTATCATATTATCAAATCAAAAATAGCGGTTCCCATTTAAAAAAATTATAAATAAACATTTTTATCCCTGAAGGAATAAAAAAAAATTTTATCTAACTTCATATTATTGTAAAGTTTTATAAACTTAATAATTTTTCTTTTTACAAAAATTTTAAATTCTCAATAGTTTCTGAGAAAATAAGTGTCTTACCAGACCCTATGTGTGTGTGTGTGTGTGTATATATATAAAGGGAAATGGTTTTATTTAAAGAAAAGGTATTTCAAATGAAAAAAGTTTATAAATAGTATTAATCATAAAAAATTAGTTTGATCCAATATTTTTCAAAAAGTTATAGCATTATAAAATTAAAAATATAAAATAGAATTTTTTTTATTAACTTTGATGGGCAGGTAAAGGGTCAAATTTATAAAAAAAATATACCAAATGATAGGTAAAGACATCAATTATCCATAAAAAAAAAATTATATTGATTTGGTTATTTTTAAAAAAGTTATGGCAGTAGTTTTAAGTAAAAAAAATTTCGAAAATTTCGAAAATTAGCTTTTTTTATATTTATAATTTTTTTGGAGGTTTCCCCATTTACGGGGAACGAGGGAATTTTTTTCAATTTTTGAGGGTAATGTCTTCGACTAGATACGATTTGTGATCTTTTGACGTATCGTTGAAAGAAATCCGTTCGTTGAGAGCTAAGAAAAAGTGGTAACCAACACAAAAAAAAAAATCATAGTAAAACTAATACCTTCTCAGCTTCGCATCGAAGCTAAAAATTAAAGGTCTTTTTTTTAAAAATAACTTGTGTATCGTAACTAAAAATTTAGAAATCATACCTCTACAATCTTTCAAGTCTTCATTCCATGACAAATTTTCTGTACAATATACAAAATTTGGCCCATCTAAGGTATATCCAAAATTACAAACTAGTTCTAATTTTAGTCCTTGATCCACAACATTGATTCTTCCATTAGATATTTGTGGTAAAATTACACATCCAGGTCCTAAAAATTTGTTTGTAAAAAATTATAACCACAAAAAAATATTTTTAATAAATATTATTATCAAGGGCACAATATGATGTTCAATAAATATGTAGTTAGTGAAAAAAATCTTAAAATACTTAATATTATTAATATTTAAGTGACATCTTATCATCTGATCTATCTTTTCACTCACATATTAATTCAATTAGCGCCAAAGCATATTTAACAATTATTTTGCGTTGCAACATAAAATAATTACAATTAAGTTATATTCGTTATTTTTTTTTAAATTATCAATGGAATAACTTCTGATAAAAGTTAATTTTCAAGTCGTTCATAACTAATATAACATATTTACATTTCAATATAAAATACATACTGGCACAAATTGGAGCTGGACTATCCCATGCACCTCTAATACAAGTAGCTAGTTCATTTCCATGGATTAATTTATAAGGCCAATTACAAGAAAATCGAGCAACTCTGCCATTTGAACGTAATTTTACTCGACCATTTTTTAAACGCAATTGTGAGCAACGATGTCTGTGTATGTATAAATCTTCCGAATAATAACCTACGGCAACTAAAAATAATGTTCGAAGAATGAAACTAGAATTAGTTATTAGATATTAAGGGTTAAATTATAAAAAATTACCATTAATTAAACATACAGCCAAAATTGCAAAAAAAATATTCAATGAAAACATCATATTTACTGATTTATTGTTAACGTCATCTAATATATAACGATTAATGTCCATGCACAAAACATTTAATAATAATTCAAGTCCAATGTGTAATACAAAAGATTACTGTGACATGGAAATTACATACCTAATTTTTATCGATATTTTACCAACAACACCGGAACCCCAGAGATAAATAAAAACAACATCAAAGGTCCAATTAATATTACTATTTTAATCAATTTAAGAGAAAATTAAACATACGCTTTTGAATACAAATTATAATTCAACAAATTCTATTTTATATAATTTAAAATATAAAAAAATAATAAACTAAATTTTACTCAAATCTTTAAAACTATCGTCTTCTGAATTCCAGGTGTTAGAATTTTCATCTATCTAAACATTTGATTAAAAATACGTTACTTTACTTCAAAATATGTATTACTATAATTATTGTTTGATTATATAAGTTTATAGCATTTAAACACCAAACAATGTAATATATCTTACTTGATTTAATTTATCTAATGAAAAATCTAGAAATGATGGAACGTTGCTAGTTGATTGATAATGAGTAATGGAATGACTTATACCAAGACAAGGTTCGGGTGAAGAAAAATCGTCATCTACACCATAAGTTTTTGAATTAGTTAAAAAATTATTATACTTTTCGAACGTTTTACTTTCCGCGCTTGATAATTCAAAACTGTCATTTTGACTCAGTATCTCTTTAAAAAAAATATAATATTTCAAATGATATTTTATAACTATAAATAAAGTAGTATTATACCTTGTTGGTTAACTGGAATAAAAAGAGGGTTGAAAATAAAATCTTTTGGTGTTGAATTGTTTATAGGAAACATTTTTGTTGGTGATGTAGATAATTTAGTAATCTTATCTGTTTTTTTGTTATTTTTTTGTGATGAATTGTGTCTATAAAAAAATGTATTAATCACATTTATAAATTTTTTATGCAATTTAAACACAAAACTTAGTCGTTTAGATCTTTTATGATATGTACAGTTTTTATACAAACAATTTTTTTTCTGGATTTGATAATTAATTTAAGAGTAAGGAAATTTTACTTTATTTTTGGACATACGTCCTTTAAATACTAAATAACTCATTTATACTACATACAAACGAAGGATACATTGACGAAGTTCTTCACAAACAATAACTCCAGGATCTAAACAAAAATATTGATAAAACTTTAAACATAATAATTGTGTTATAACTTAGTAATTGAAGATATTAAAATGAAATATTCACTACCATTATCTGATTTTGATGTACTACTCAATTTTGGCAAATCATCACTAATTTCATTAATATATTTATTATATAAATTACAGACATCACTAAAATCTTCGTCATTAAATTTACTAATAGGAAGTATTTCGTTTTTTTTTGGTTCTTTAATACGATTTACTAATGAATTTTTAAGCTCACGTACTTGGTTTCTTATAGAATCAGATAACAATTTTTCTGGAGATGAAGTAAGCTTAAAATTACTTGTAATTATGTTCCTATAATTATTTAGTCATAAAAATTCTGTAACAAGCAAAGCTAATCGCTTTCTGACAAAATTTATACTTAACAAATGTTTAAAAATTCCAGTTTTTTATAAAGAAGTAAATAAAAATTATTTAGACATTTTTAAATTTACTTTTATATTCTTTTTATAATATACATTTCATTTTATAATTATTGAGTATTAAACTAAATTTTTATTACTTTTTCTTTTAACTATTAAACTAATAAAATTATATAATTAAAGTCTATAAATGGCCAAAATTAATTTGGCTATTCTTTAAACGTATTTTCTAATATACTTTAAGTTAACCATATGGAAATATAGAAAAAAAAATTATTATTATGAATCAAAGTTACAATAATGAGTTTTTGCAAATTATTTAATCTCATTAAAAGTTAAAAAATTAATAAACGTCTATTATATCAATAAAGTTATGATCAAATAAGATACAAATTAATTAGAATATTACTCTTTTTTATTTGTCAATGGTCTTGAAGTAATTTTTGTCATGATATTTTTATTGAACAAATAATGTTTATTAACTGCTAATGGTTTTAATTTTTCGATTGGAGATCTAAAATAAATTGAAAATTTAATATGATATTTCATTATTGATGTATTGATTACACGGTGCACCATAGATTTTTAACTTACATAGAAATATTTTTATCAAGACAACGTTTTTTTGTTGATGTAGCTTCTGGAGAACTAATATTTACACGATAATTTTTAACTGGATTTCTCGTTTCTAAATTCACACAGGAAATAATATCTTCTATTCTACTCTTATGTACTTTGCTAGGTGGATCTAAATCTGATATATAAAATTAATTTAAGTTATTATTTTTTATAACTAAAAGTAAAAATTGTGTTCAAACTTTGTTCACAAAAATTAGGATGGATTCCTCGTTGAACATAACCATTTCTAACCTAAAAAACAATGTTTTTATAAATGATTTCAAACTTAAAAAAACATGCATTTCGAAATATCTGAGTGTTATTTTAGAGAGTTTGACTTGGGATCAATGTTTATTTTTATATACGTTTTTTCCTGCGATAATCTGCACTCGGATATATTGAAATAGACATATTTATTTAATTATAAAAGATTTTTATAATTAAATATATATTTTTTCAACATATTTTCCAATGAAATAATATTTCCTGCTTTCTTTAAAGTAGATTTGTGTTGTTTCAAATGTGAAAAATAACATGACAAAATTGTTCATGATATAAAATTTTGCACTTAAGAAGTTATACGAGTAGTGATGAATATTCTCAAAATAATTTATACATATTTATTTATCATGATACATATATATATATAATACTTAAGATTGGTAGATTATTCCAAAAGCTACATGATCTGCTATTTCCTTATTAATATCCTGATTAAGATAAAGTATGTCGAAAAAAAAGGGATTATTAAAAAATATATTTCTAATGAAAAAATTGTATTAATCCATACACTTTTCAATAAGTTATAGCGTATAAAGTTAAAAATGTAAAAAATAAAATCGAGAATTTTCACTCAAAAATAGCATTTGGTAGCCGTTTTCACCGTGAAGACATAATAAAGTCCGAATTTTTTTTTTTCATAATAAAATACATTATTTTATCTTTAATTTAAGATATACATAAAAGTGTAAGACTTTCCGGAACACTTTCAAAATTTAAGTTGAAAAAGTTGTCATTTTCAATCCCTCCTGTGGGCAGGTAAAGTGTCAAATTTATAAAAAAAATATACAAAATGATAGGTAAAGACATTTATAAAAAAAATTAATTGATCAACACATTTTCCAAATAGTTATAGAATTATTAAGTTAAAAATATAAAAAAGAATTATTTTACAAGAATCATATTTTTTTTTTATTATGATAAAGCATTAAGATGTTTGATGATAGCTTTACCTATCATTTTGTGTATTTTTTTTATAAATTTGACACTTTACCTGCCCACAGGAGAGATTGAAAATGACAACTTTTTCACAAAAAATTAACTTTTACACTTAACTTTTGAAAGTGTTCCGAAAAGTCTGACACTTTTATGTATATCTTAAATTAAAGATAAAATAATGTACTTTATTATGAAAAAAAAAAATTCGGACTTTATTTTGTCTTCACGGTGAAAACGGCTACCAAATGCTAAAAAAATTATTTTTTTCCATAATAAAGTTAATTACATTAGCTTTAATTTAAGATATATATAAAAGTGTAAAACTTTCCGGAACACTTTCAAAAGTTAAGTTGAAAAAGTTTTACTTTCTATATGCATTTTTCAAAATTGAACCCACCTCCTATATAGGAAAATAGTCTGATTTTAAAAAAAAGTATGTCAAATAAAAGATGTTATAAATACTACTTCTCATGAAAAATTTGTATTGATCCATACATTTTTTAAAAAGTTATAGCATTTTAAAGTGAAAAAAACCCAGCACAGGGGGGTCGCGGCACAGTTGTGACGTGGTATAGTTGGATCAAGTATAATGATATCTGACAGTGATTAAAATCACTATCAAAAATAAACGCTTCGATGCAAATCTTTAGATAGTGTTTAATTTTAAAAAAATTGGTGTTTTATTCCAAAAGCTACTTGATCTGCTGGTTCCTTATTAATATCTCGATTAAGATAAAGTATGTCGAATGAAAAACGGGTTTATTAAAAAATATTATTTCTCATAAAAAAATTGTGTGGATCCATAAACTTTTCAATAAGTTATAGCATTATAAAGTTAAATATAATATAAATCATAAAATCGAGAATTTTCACACGAAAATAGCATTCGGTAGCCATTTTCGCCGTGAAGACAAGTCCAGAGGTCAAATTTTTTTTTTTCAAATTAAAGTACATTACATTAGCTTTAATTTAAGATATATATAAAAGTGTCAGACCTTCCGGAACATTTTCAAAAGTTATGTTGAAAAAGTAAATTTTTTGTGAAAAAGTTGTCATTTTAAATCCCCCCCTGTGGGCAGGTTAAGTGTCAGATTTACAAAAAAAATATACCAAATAATAGGTAAAGACATTAAGCATCTATAAAAAAAAAAATTATATTGATATGTTCATTTTTGAAAAAGTTACGGCAGTTTTTAGTAAAAAAAATTGAAAAAATTTCGAAAATTAGCGATTTTTAAATTTGTAATTTTTTTGGAGGTTTCCCCCATTTATAGGGAACGAGGGAAATTTTTTCAATTTTGAAGGGTAATGTCTTCGACTAGATACGATTTGTGATCTTTTGACGTATCGTTGAAAGAAATCCGTTCAGTGAGAGCTAAGAAAAAGTGGTAACAGTCACAAAAAAAAAACATAAGTAAAACCAATACCTCCTAAGCTTCGCATCGAAGCTAAAAGATATATTTATAAATAATATATTTTTGTCTAACTATATTGGTTGTTTAAATTTAATTTAATTTTTATAAAGTACTTATCTATTAACTTACTTTTCCGCGTTCATTAACCAACTGATGTAAAAGTTGAGGAGGATGATTTTCAAAATAGCGATCTATGTTTTCCTATCAAAAAAATATATAAGAATCTAATTATAAAAATAAAATAGGAAATAGTAGAAAATTTTACCAATAAATTCGTTTGATTTCTTTTCTTTTGTAAAACTATGCGTTCTCTTGAACTATTTTCACTAGTAGATATTTCATTTTGACCATACTATGAAAAAATTTAGATATGATTTTTTTTAATTTCTTCGAATAAAATAAAATTATAATAAAATTTTTTTTTTTTTAATACCCTGTTTTACATAAAATAAAAAATCATAAAAACATACGTTTCGTATATCAGTGTGTAGAATAAGAAATGAAATATACTAAAAAAAATTTTTGCTGAATGTAAAATATTGTAATAATCTTATTGTTTTTATAATTATAAATCAAGCTCAATGTTGTATTTAAATTTTTTATAGGAACATTCATGCAAAAATTTTCTTTATTCCTTCTTAATTTCCAATGTAGAAGCAAATTTTTTAGATTGTTATATCAATATAAAAATTAATTAATTAGAACACTCACGTGAGATACTCTATTAGATCGACCTTGATTTTTTTTAAAATAATGACTCTTAATTTCATTATTTGTTTTTCTGAAGTACTTGCTTTTTCTTGTCCACATAGTATTGTACTTAGTAAACTAATAGAAAGAGATAATATTTATATACTCATATATGTACTATACTCATTTTTATTGATTAGTTTTTTTATTTATAATTATTATTATACATATAACTTAAAATTTATTTATAATATCAATGAAAAATGCAAATCTAATTGAGAATAAATCTAAGTAAATTTTAACAACTCGCAAATATTTTAAGTACATATATTTATAGAAAAATTAAGAGTTAAGCGGAAGATTTTATTTTTATAAAAATAATTTCTCACTTAAAAATTAATTTTCAACATACAAATTCTAGTCTTTTTAAAATAAAATTTGTACAGTCAAAATTTTAGAATTATAAAGTTTATAAGAGATGATTTACTAGAAAATCATGAGTTTCTCTACTCAAAAATGCTTGCGGTGACCCAGTTGTTCACTATAAATTATACTTTTAAAAAGAATTTAAACAAAAAATTATCAAAAATAATATTTATTTTAAAATATTTTTAAAATTTCTTTTGTCCTCTCCATGATATATTCTGTGAATTAATTAAAGACTAAAAATTTAGTATGGTATGTAATGAATATATCGATTGTAGGTGAAAAATATACCAATTAGAAAACATTAAAATAATGAGCAAAATAGCATTAGAATAATAATTTTTCTAGACAGATATTTCAATAAAATAATTGCCACTTAAACTTCGATGCAAAGCTGAGAAATTATTAATTTTACCATGATGTGATTTTTGTTTTTTTTTTTTTGTCTGTTGCCACTTTTTTTCAGCTCTCACAGGACCGATTTTGATGAACATTATGTCAAAAGATCACAAATCGTATCTAGTTGAAGACATTACCCTTAAAAATAGAAAAAAATTCCCTTGTTCTCCGTAAATGGGGGAAATATCCAAAAAAATTACAATTATTCAACACGGTAAATTTTGTCATTTTTTTCACTTTTTTTTCTTAAAACTACCATAACTATTATAAAAATTAACAAAACAACTTAATTTATTTTTTATCGAAACTTTAGATATTTCCCTTTCATTCGAAGTCATTTTTTTAAAAATCTAACACTTAACCTGCTCACAGGGGGGGATTTAAAGTAGTAACTTTTTTATAAAAACTAGCTATTTCAATTTAATTTTTGAAAATGTTCTGTGATACTGCATCCTTTAAACGTATATCAAATTAAACTTATGTTATGTACTATAAAATAAAAAAAAAAATTTTCCCGACACCTTATCTTCTACGTGCAAACGTAGTTAAAAAAATGCTATTTTTGTGTTAAAATTTTCAATATCCGAAATTAAATCTTTAACTTTTTGAATAATGTATGTATCAACACAAATTTATTTTTTCTAAATACATTATGTATACTTCTTTCATTTAACATACTTTTTATTTAAATTGGACAATTTTCCTTTACAAGGGGCTGTCAAAACTTGAAAAATACGTATAAAAAGTAGAACTTTTTCAACTTGATTTTTGAAAATGTTCCGGAAATACTGCGTCCTTTAAAAATCTGTTAAATTAAAGCTTACAATAAATACTAATGGTTCAAAAAAAAAATTTGTGCCGACACCTTTTCTTCTATAGGAAAATGACCGTCGAATTTAACAAAACTTATTTTATGTAAAAATCACTGTTTAACATGAAATATTTTAATAGTTAAAACTGCCATAACTTTTTGAAAAATGAATAAATTAAAATTATTTTTTTTATAATGAAACCTTAGATATTTTTCTTTCAATTGATACAATTTTTTTGAAAATGTGACTAAACCTGCCCACTGGGGGAATTAAAAAAAACACCTTATGTACACAAGTTAAGCTTTTTGAATTTTTGAAAATGTTCCGGAAATATTAACACTTTTATTTAATCTTAAATTAAAGCTTATATTATTATTTAGAATAAAGTTCATAAGACATAAGAAGTTAAACTTTTTTAAATTTTTTTGCTTTTTTAAAGTCGAAAAAGTAACTTTAAAATTTGAATTAGCTTAAATTACCAATTTTACAAAGTGACGAAAGCGATGAACAGTTGCCGAATTGGTAACACTTGTGTCTTTTGAGGTTAGGATACCAGGTTCACTTGTGGCAATTAATACTTTGCATTTTTTTTAAGTTGGAAAAATTTTCAAATTATTTGATTTTTATCTCACATAGATTCATTAACTTCAATAAATATCAAGGATCCTATATAATTTTATATTATATTTTTGAATCTAAGAATTACTAATCTGGATATAATTAAAGAAATAGATTATGTTGCTTTTGTAATTATCCACCAATTTCTTAGAATTAAACATATATACAGATTGGCATCGAAGCATTTCTAATGATAGTGATTTTAATCATTGTCAGATTAAATCTATACTGGACCCAACTATGTCACGTCCCTACTGTGCTGGCTTTTTTTAATAATAATATTAAAAATTAGATGTAACAAAAAAATTCTAATTGCACATTTGAAAAAAGCGCGTAAAGTTGATTTAAAAAAATATATTTTTGTTACTGATGAAAGTTCGTTGTAGTCCAATGTATAAAACTTATAACTTTGGTTTTTTTTTTGACGCTCACCACTTTTCCTTACCTCTAACTAGACTGAATTTTGTCAACCATGGGTCAAAAAATCACAAATTTTATCTAACTGAAAACATTATTCTTAAAATTTTTAAAATTTTCCCTCGTTTCAAGTTTTTCCTATATAAGAGAAAATGATCTGATTTTCAAAAAAAGTATATAGGATGAAAATGGTATACAGAATGATTTTTTTATCATAACTTACTCAATTACTTACAGAATAAATATAATTTAAACATTTTTTTTTTTTTGGTTATCTTTAGTTAGACATTATTCTTGAATTATTAACTATGAAGTACATTTTAAGATCATCCCTTATGCTTTGTAAGGGTGTCAACTTTGTTTTTTTAAATGGGAACACATATTTTGAATTGAATAAAATAAAATGTTTGAGTTTTTAATTTAATATTAAATGGCATTTGAATATTTAATATAATTTGATTTGTTTATTAAATATAAACATTTAAAGTTTCAAATTTTTGAGTTAATATACATGTATAATACGCAAAGGATTACAAATACAGGTTTTTTACATTGGTTTTTTATGGCATTGCTGTCACAGTAACGGATTGTTATTTATCAATTATGACTATCAATAAAAATACATTTAAAATACGACACTGACACTTTTATATATACCTTAAATTAAAGTTAATGTAATACACATTATTATGGAAATTTTTTATATTTTCTTCGTTGCGAAACTGAGAAGTATTAACATTATAATGCTATAACTTTTTGAAAAATGTATCGATCATTATAATTTTTTTATGAGAAGTACTATTTATATTCTTCTTTTATGCAACATACTTTTTTTTTTAATCGGCCCCTTTTCCTTTATATATTACACTTATAAATCATAAAACTTGTAATCAGAATATATATAAGGAAATAGGAGATCATGTAGCTTTTGGAATAATCCACCAATTTTTTAAAATTAAACACTATCTACAGATTTGCATCGAAATGTTTTTTATGAGCTTTTAACCACTATCATCCATACTACTACGTCCCATCTTTGCCGCGTTCCCACTGTATCGTGTTCATTGTGTTATCGTTTTTTAGTAATAAAAATTGATAGAAATAAATAAAAGTAGATTCATATTTAGGCCGAGTCGAGAAACTATTATATGAAATCTTAATAACATTATTAAAAGACTTAAAGTTTTCCGACTGGTTAGGTTAAACTAATACCAACAAAAACATAACTATGATAGTTTTGAAATACCACTCTCTAAAAAAAAAAGTATGTCTATCAAAGTAATGATATCACATTGTGGCTAATTATGGTTTTTCTTTAATTTACAAACTCTATTCTCACATATTTCCATACAAAATTCCAGTATTAAAATTTTTATATTGATTGTTTAGTTGGGTTTAGAAACTCCCTAAAGCGGCTTTAATTTTAAGAAAACTGAAATTTTCAGATTTAAATTTTAAGACCTAACATTATGCCAAATTTCATATTTTTACCTATGCAGAGTGTCTTATAATTTTGATGATAACTCAGTGATTGAATGAGTTACAAAAACGGAAAATTTGAAAAGGTTCATTGCTTTAAAAAATAATTTTGATACAGCGTTCTAAACTACTACAGCTTAATCTATCTATACTTAAAATTTAAAAAGCTTATATTAAGTAGACTGAAATATGTGGGTTTGAAAAAACAAATGAATCTTATCGTGTAAAGATACACTAATTGCTAGAACTGAGCAGTGCGCTCAAAGAAATATATTTTATCAAACGAACCGACTTTGTTGAATTAACAAATATAAGGACTCGAATAATGAGAATAAAAGTCGGCTTATACATTAACATTAATAATTATTGCTTTAAGATTTGTATGCATGTAAAAATACATTGAGATATACAAAGACGTATTTAGGAATTCTTTAGTCTAGGTAAGAAAAAACGCGTCCTCATAAATTTTATTAATAATATAACACAAATAATGAATTTTTCGCTACTCCGAATTCTAAAAACATCAATATACGTAATTAAATGAAAATTTGGTAACATTTTTAGAAAGGTTTATATGACCTTAAAACGAAAATAAAATTTTGATTTGAAGGAGATATTAAGATTTCTGGGAGGACTAAGCTTCATCAAGCCTCTTAAATATCCGCCAGTTTTCTAAAAATTTTACATATTCATAATTATACTTTATTTTATCAATCAAATGCTACAAGTTCCTTTCACAATTTCAAATCATGGACCTCGTGCCACTTGTTCCTTCTAAATATATTTATAGATTATTTAAAATTTAACAAAAAATGTTTTATTTGGAATTTTTATTTCTCGACAATTAAAATAAAATGATTTAATGTATCAATATTCAAGTCTTAATAAAACGTTTATATTATCTGATTACCTTGCTACATGAACATTATATAATATAAATACCTTATTCAATGTAATTATTTTCTGAAATAAATCTTTATCAATAGTTAAATTTAAATGAAAATTCTATTTTATTATATTTAGAACTCAAATTTTTATATTAATTGAAATACTAAGAAGAAAATAATATATCTCTAACAGAGATGCCTGATTCGTAAGCACAATATGTAATTATAATTGAAAAAATGTGTTATTATATAAAATATTTTATTTTTTTTTCCAGGGAAATATTTAATTATTTAACCAGTCTCGTAATAATAAAAATAGACTTGATATTATTGATAATAATTATCTATACAATTATTGTGTTGATAATATATCTACGTCCTCAGTCGATTTCAAGTCATCAGGAAATAAAATTAGTTTAAATTTCACATAAGTTGAGTTATAATTAAATTGGTTCTTATCATTATTTAATTTAATATATAATTGTTTAATTTTTATATTGTTTTAACTTTTACATAAAACTTTTGGTTTGTTTTTTATCATTTTTAAGTTTAATTTAAAATATGTTTATGTTTTTGACTGTTATTTTTAAATTAATTTTTTTGTATTATAATTGTTTAAAATAAATTCTAATAAATTTTAAAGTGTATATATTTGCCTATTGATGATATAAGTAAATATGTAATAACTATATTTAATACACTTACTTATTTACTTAATATGTCAAATTTAATAACGGCAATGAGTAAAAACCATTGATCTAATATCAAGACATTGACTATATGAAAAATAAATAGGCTGTGATTAAGATATCATTTTAATAACATTTATTTAGTTTATACCACGGTTATACAGACAGATTTAACATTTCGACTAATGATTTGAGCCTTTATTGAAATAGTGATCGGGCAATGTTACGTGACGCAATATACTTGAAAATAACTCATTCACAATAATTAGATAACTCTGCATTAGACATTTAAAATACTTTTTCAATCATGTGTTTATATGTGTAAAGGTATACTTAAGTCTTGCATTTGCAAAATGAAATAAAATATTACAGAACTCAAGCACATAATTATTAAAGGATTTAAAATTTTTAACCATTGATATTCATCATGAACTGTATCCACACTAGTAGTTTAGTTAATAATAACTAAATATATTAAGAATTTTTATTAACATCGGGAAATTCAACCAAATATTAATGTAAAAAAAAGAATACGTTTTACAACTGATAATTCAGCTATTAAAACACACGAATTTTAGCTAATAAAATTTCTAAATATATGAAAAGTATAAAACTGAAGAATTAAATGCCATAATTTACATTTTAGAGATTTATGCAATAACGGTTTTGTAAAAGAATACAATAAATTTCCAACGGAAAATAAACAATTATTTACTGATAATAGTTCTTAAAAAGTAAAAATTGTTATATTAAACATAAGAGGTCAAAACATAAACTGGCCCATAACACTATCAATAATGACTTAGCTGTCCCAGCGTTGAAAATATTGAAAATTCAAAACCTTTCTGTACAACAGGTTTAACCCTCTCATTTATCTACTCTTATCAGCCGTTATCACTAATATTTAATAAGACGGTTATGTGTTTCATAAAATATCTGAGATCATTATAAATATTTAACCATTAAGGATTTTTTACTATGTAAAATTAATAATTTGTAAGCTTTTTTAAAAATGACTAACTCAGTTTTAGATTTATTTAATAATGAAAATCTTGCATTTGTCAAAGTTTGTGCCCCCATGGTTCGCTACAGCAAGTGAGATAAAATCATTTTAATTTATCTGATAAAATATAAAAATTTATTACACAATTTTAGACTTCAGTATCGAAAACTTGTTAGAATGTATGATTGTAATTTATGCTTCACTCCTATGATAATGGCCGATTCCTATATTAAATCTCCAAAAGCTCGAAACCATGAATTTCAGACTGATGATGGTTAGTTATAATTACATTTTTATTATTTTAACTTTTAAAGAAGCCCGCCCACAGTTAGCCAATATAAATTAATTAATAAACATAATTGTAAAATGTTTACACTTTCAAGTAAAACTACATGTACATAAGCATATTCATCAATTAATTATGTCATTGATTACCCAATAATATTATTTTTAAATAGTAAGAATAAAATTCATACTATATAAATTATAAAAAGTATAACTCTAATTTCATTGATAAACTCATTAATCTTTTAATGCAGTTTAAAATTTATAAAAATGGGGTTTTACTATTATTTGTTTTTAAAACCTGTAGGGATATTGTTCCCATACTTATAAGTCTTGTGATAATTATATCAAACATTTATACATAATTATAAAATATTTCTAATAAAATTTAACATAGATAAGAAATACGGTTTTTAACTTTTTAATTGAATTTATTATTAATAATTTGATTTATAAATTTTTATAATTAATGTTAGTTTGATGAATCCACTTTGAATTGACTACACTTTTAATAATATTTTCATTATAAAACATTGCCTTTTTATAGAGTACTACATTGATAAACCATATTTATCCAGAATTAAGCTAAGTGAAATATCTTATTTGTCTCTTGTGTATTATTTAGTATCTTAAAGTTATTAAAATCTGTTTCTTAATTACTTTTTCTACTGAATTTGATATCAATAAAAAAATAAAGAATTTTAATGTTGATTACAGGACAAATCTAATTATACCAACCTCCAAATCCAATAATTGTTGTATATGTTTAGTTAAACTATTGTTAAATTTTTTACTAATTGTAAATTATAATAATAATAAAAAATATTTATACATAGTCAAATAACTAGGTGATAAAAAACTGTTAATATTATTTTTCAATTCATTCTTATTTAACATTGTAATCAATTGTATTATTTTTAAATTATTTCAGAAGATCGTCCATTAATTGTTCAGTTTGGTGCCAATAATTCAACTGATTTCATATCTGCTTCAGAATTGATAATTCCGTAGGTTTAATTGTTATTTAAAACCCATTTAATGTCCTTGCCACAGTAAATTAATTGGGTATTAAGCCAATATATTGGTTTACTAGAACTATACTAAACTAAAATAAAATATCATTGTTTTATTTTATTTATGTTAAATTTTTTGTTATATTTTTAGCAATTATTGATTCATAATTTATAATTATTAATAAGATGAATTTTAAGATAGCATATGGTACTATAATATAATTAAACAAACTTAGGTATTCTATTAATGTAGATTATTTTGAATGAAAAGTAATATGTTATTTATTATTGGAAGGTAGAGTTTAGATCAGTTTGCAATACTTAAACATTTTTGTAATTTACTTATGTGTTGGACGAAGTTTTTACTGTATTGTACTCATTTTTTTAAAAATAAAATGTTAATATAAAAAAAAAATATTAATACATAATTTTAAAATATATATTATAATAAAATAAATAAATTCAAGTATAATTCATTTTTTACTTTAACAAAAATATCTTTCAGTGAAAAATAGTATAGTCTGAATATACAAGATTTAAAAAAAAAATTAATTAGTATAATTATTATTGTTTATTTACTCTTGCATCTTAATTTTTTTAGGCATTGTGATGGAGTTGATTTAAATTGTGGATGTCCTCAAAAATGGGCTCTACAAGACGGTTATGGTGCTCATTTATTAAAAAATCCAGAAATTATTAAAGACTGTGTTAGTCAATTGCGAAACAGATTACCTTTAAATAAAACAATATCAGTAAAATTAAGAATACTTAATAATAATAGGCAGGTATTGTTGTTAAGAAAAAGTCAAACATTTTTTAATACCATTGAAATCAAATCCATTTATATAATAAATACAAAAGATTTTAGTCAAATCACAGAAATATTATGATTATATATAATATAATTTATACTTTATACTTTATTTTGTCTTCATGGTGAAATTTGCTACCGTATGCTATTTTTGTGTTAAAATTCTCGATTTTATATTTTTAACTTTATATTTCTATAACTTTTCGAAAAATATATAGATCAATACAATTTTTTATGAAAATTAATATTTATATACTTCTTTCATTTGACATACATTTTTTTTAAAAAAATATTTTAAAATAAAAAATGTTTAGGTAATAAGACTTTTGTAAAAAAATTCTTTTTTATATTTTTAATTTTATAATGCTATAACTTTTTGAAAAATGTATGGATCCATACAATTTTTTTATGATAAATACTATTTATAAACTTTTTTCATTTGAAATACCTTTTCTTTAAATAAAACCATTTCCCTTTAAATATTTATATATTACACTTATAAATCACAAAACTTAATCAGGATACAAATAAGGAAATAGAAGATCTTATAGCTTTTGGAATAATCCATCAATTTTTTTAAAATTAAACACTATCTACAGATTTGCATCGAAGGGTTTTTTATGGTAGTGATTTTAATCACTATCAAATATCATACTTGACCCAACTATGGCACGTCTTCACTTTGTCGCGACCCCAGTATGCTGGGTTTTTTTTTCTGCCTTAAAATTTTAACAAATACTTATTGAGCATTGTGTAGTGCAAAATCGTTTTATATAATAAAACAACAATAGAAGAAAATCTTTTTTAACTTGATATTTATATATTATTTTTCCAACATTATTATTATTAGATTTTGTTTATGGCTTAATCTTGAAAATTAAACTTATCATGTGTGTTTTAATTTTTATACAATATTTATATTTTAAACGCATCATTTTTTACTTAAATTTCAAGGTTTTAATCTAGATAAAATGTTATTTGCATTATTATACAAATTTTTTTCTTAAAAACCAATTGATTCCAGAGAAAGTGTTGACCTTTGTCGACAAATTGAAGCTGCTGGTGTTTCCTTTATAACAGTCCATGGACGAACGCCGCTTCAAAAAAAAGATCCAGTTAACTTAGAATGTATTAAACTTATTAATGATTCTGTCAATATCCCAGTAATTTTCAATGGTGGTATAAAAAATTTGTCAGATGCTATTTTTAAACATAATTTTACTGGTTGTAGAGGTACAGATTTCTTATTAAATGGCATTATGTCAAAACATTTCATGAATAATTTTTTTACCTTAGGAGTTATGAGTGCCACGAGTATACTTCACAATCCAGGTTTATTTGCTGGCTATGATTTTACACCTGTATCAGCTATAGAAAATTGGTTGAAAATTCAACATACAAACTTTTTTTGGTTTCATCATCATCTAGTATTTATGTGTGAACACTTATTAATTAAAAAAGATCGAATTATTTTTAATAATTTAAAAAATGCAAACGATGTTGTATCATTTTTAGAAGAAAAATTTGACATTAAAAATGTACTTTCTAGCAATAGAACTCTTGGTAAAAAACTATCTGCAACACCTGGAACATATTATCAAAGTATTACAAGTAATGAAAGTATTCAAGAAACTGCAGATTTAGTTGATGAATTAAGTAGTTTATTTTGTTAATTTAAAAATTACTGTTAATCTTTAAGAGTTTTTTAAGACAAAATCTATGCACTCATATAAATACATATTATTGCATATAATTGAAAATTTTTAAAATAAAGTTTTTACAACAGTTTCTAGTATCCTAAATATACCATACATTTTTATGTTTCAATGTATAATATACAATTAGTGTATGTAATATTATATACATAACTGAATATATGATTCATAATATAATTAATTTTGAAATTTTATTCATTTGTTGTTCCCTACCTAGGATGAGATGGTAACATGTTGGAGTGGACTGTAAATTGTAATATGAATTAATATACACTTAATTTTTACAAATAACTACAACAATATAATTTAAATTCTAGAAAATACAATTATTATTAAATGAATAAATGAATAGTCTTGTAATAATTATTAACAAATTTATATTTATGTGACACTTTATTCAACAACGGTTCAAACACTATTGAAATTGCTTACCAAACAATTAGTTATCCACATACTAATTAACTAACTAACTTAACACCACTACAATAGTACTGTAATTATATGGGTTCGTAACACATTTTCTATTTAATCATTTTATTTATTATATATATATTATTTAATATGATAGCCACAAATAGAAGGACCAGAACTTTTCAACCTAATAAAATCTTCTAGATATTTTTAGAGAAAAAATTAATTTACAATTACCCCATTTGTTTACATTGACTTCATTTCACACTAATTAAAGAGATGAAATATAATAACAAAACTCTTATTATATAATATCTTTGTTGTTGTCTAAGAAATGTTACAGATATATAAATATCATAATTACAACTGAAAAAAACAAAGGTAATTCTACTCTAAAAAGCTAAAGCTTGCAACATGGTGTAGAAGTTTATGTATTAACGATATAAATAATAAATAAATATTACATTATTAATTAAAATAGCAAAACAATACCTTTTTGAGATGAATTAAAAATTGACTTTATTTGAATAGATTCTTTAAAACTTTAAAAATGAAAATTTATTTTTGACATTTCTTAAGTTTATATTCAATTTAAAACCTAAGTTACTAGAGATTTTAAGTCCAAATTTTTTTTTACAATACAGACATTTATATTAACATAATATTTATACCTAGTAAAATATCTATGATTCGGTCTGACATAAATTAGCATTAAAAATATATTTTAAATATTAGAAAGATATAAACCATTAGCATTCCTACTTTTAAAATATAAATTTTAATGTTTATAGTTGTTTAAAATACTAAATTATGTTAATTAAATTAATCAAAGGTAAATTTGAAAACTAGACAATTTTATATGTAGTCTTGGGCAAATTACTTTGAAAAAGTAACTAAAGTACAATTACTAACAAGTAATTTAATTACTTGTTTTAAATGTAATGTTAAGATTTTACAAAAAAAAGTAATGAGGTACTCCTCAAATTAATTTTTATGTGCGGTTGAACAAACAAAATATCTAATTGTTTCAAAAAAATGTTCAGTATTAAATATTTATGACATAAATATATGAACAACTAAATTAATTGAAAAATAAAAATAATATTGAGAATATTTTTTAGTTCCTTAAAAGTGTATGTTCTTTAAATTTATTAATCGTAAAGTATTTTCTAAATGCATCTCTTATATCTTATACATCATATGGGTATCAACGCCATTTTTTCAAATGACAACTTACATAATGATAATTATCTAATTATGAAAATGACTAATTTATAACAACTTTTAAACAGTACTTCGGAAGTTATTAGCGTTTCAAAATTTAATATTTTTACTAAATTTGGATAAATTAGAAAAAGCTAACCACTTTACAATTAGCGAACTTTTTGACGGATTGATGAGTTTATTATTGCCAGCTGGTATCAAACTTGACAATATACTTTTATTTTTATCTAATGCTGCACTTAACATGGTTAAATCAGGAGAAGTGCTAAAAAGTTTTTACTCGAAAATGAGTCATGTAACATGTGTTGTACACGGGCTTCATAGAGTCACAGAAGAAGTAAAAAGTCAATTTCATATAGTAGATAAAATTATTTCAAGTGTGAAAAAAATATTCAGAAAAGTATCAAGTCGTTTACTTTTATTTAAAGCGGAAGCGCCAAATCTACCCTTACCACCAGAGCCAATTATAACTTGTTGGGGAAGTTGGATTAACGCGAGAATTTCGAAATAATACACTGAATTGTTTTCATGTTGGACAAAAACGATGCTGTTAAAAACTAACAGCGTTATTAAAATAATAACGCTCAAGATTTCTTCATAAAATCTGGATTAGAAAATAACTTAACGTATATTTCGCCAAACTTTGCTACCTTAACCTGGCTACTGAAAAAGTACATCAACATGTACCATTATGGGATTCAATCAAAATTGTTAAAGATATCTAAAAATCTTTGGAAAATCTTAGGGTTAAAAAAAAAAAAAAAAAAAACGCTAATCAAAATAAGTTCAATAAGGCATTGGGAAAAAAATTTTGGTCTCGCGACATTAATAAAAATATCAAATTCTAACTGATGAAGAAGATTTAACTTGTAACAACTTAGCATTTTTTTAAATACGAACCCGTAACGTCTGTCAATGTTAAGTGGTCATTCTCAACATTTAATTTATTATTTATAAACGTAGATCATTCAAATATGAAAATGTAAGAAAACATTATTATAAAAAAAATTTTGTATTGAAATTGTAATTTGCATATTTTTCTGTTTTTTATGCTATTTATAGCGCTAATTGTGGTGTTTTTAAGTGCATTTTAAAGCGCTAAAAATATATTTTATTAGTGCTATAGTATCCGAGCTCTGATTATAATAATTTACATATTAATCGTCAGCATGAAAAACGAACCTAATTCAAAAATTAATTGAAAGAGGGTGTTCGGTAAACTCTATTTATATCAAAAAAAAAAAAACAAACACGAATATCTATTCATCTTTTATGTACTCGAGTTGAGTGAGAATTTTAATTTTTGAATTTAAGAATACAATGTTTCAATAGGCGAAAAATGAATAGTTACTATTAAAACACTATTAGAAATTTAAAAGTTAATGATTTAATTTAGAGAGTTAATATTCGTATTCAAAAGTTTTCAGACACGTAACTGATAGGAATGAATGACTCGGGTCCATAAAAAATTAACGCTTGCCTGGAATCGGTTCCTTAAATTCAAAATATTATTTTTGTATTAATGAAATATTTTAGCTGTTGTGTATAAATGAAAAAATATATAATTTAGTAACTTAATTTAAGATACTTTTCCAAGACAGGCTTTAAAGTTATAATGGAAAGTATTGAATAGTAACTATCGAATTCGATAGTTAGCCAATCTATTCAAATAGTTTTTAAACTTTCGGTAGTTTTTTTAAATATTGATATTGTATGCTAAAAATAAACTATTTAGTTGCATAAAAAATATTCGATAGTTTAAAACGCTCATTATTACTTTGAATGGCTTTAATTTCTCTAAATGAAAATTTTACATGTAATCATCTAATCTAAATTTTTCTAGCCTCCAAAACATTTTACTGTATTTTCACCTATAATTAAATATGTATATATAGTTATATGCTGACGTTTCGTACTCGTTGCAGAGGCCATCTTGGAACTGTACTTACAAACTCAATATTGTAACTATACTGCTGGCTTATCTTGTTGACGGTATGTTTTTATATCAGTTAATGACTCATAACATCGATGTTGTTTATCTGTTGATTTTTTGTGGTGTTGTTGTTGACAACTGTCAGTTTGTTGTTTACGTCTAGTTTTTGTTGTTGTTTACGGCATTCTTGACAATTAGCTCTTCCTTTTGTTACACCGGAAATTTTCTGTTGTATTAATTGTAGTTTTTTCACACATTAAGTTATTTTCTTTTATTATTTGTTGATTTTCTTATTGCCTGGTGTATGATAGTTAACCAAGTCTGGCTAATAGTCCATCGAAAAATATCCAGAAAATTACATCGGAGAAGATTGATGAAAACTACAAATAAAATAAAAACTACAATAATTATAACAGAAAATTGACAGTATAAAAAAGGAAGAACTAAATGTCAAGATGCCGTAAACGTGAATACATCCATAAACATGCCAAGCAGTAGATATAGTTTTTTTTTTTATTGAGATTATGAAAAAGTCTTAGAAAGCCTTAAACATAAGTGTAACTTGAAAAATGTGTCTATGAATGAGACTACTTCATAATATTAAATAATAAATTTATAGAAAGTTTTACCACATTTCTTTATCACCTACTTTTCCCAAAATATTATCTTTTATTATAAGGACTGAAGCCATCACAGATCCATGATAACTACGCTAATAATCTTAAGCCTTTAATATATGTTTTTTTTTTAATATTATTTAATGGCCTCTCAACTAAAATATGTTAAGATTTTTCTTTTTATACGATGACCAGTGTGGTCACCCAGAAAATAATGGTTTCCAACTACCACTCTCCGCCGTCAGTAATCAGTTGTCGGGCATTGGTTGTAATAGTGTTTACCCGCGAATAGTCTCATGCAAAGTTTTGTTATAATTTATTAATGCTAAGAATTAATTATTAAAAATTGTTCACTTAGAAATAAACCATGTAATTTTAGCTAATTTTTCCTTTAATTCTTTATTTTTAAATTTAGTCTAAACGTTTAATTAAAAGGAAAAGTAATAGTTAACAGAAACATAATTTCTGTATGTGAGGACAGAAACCTGTATAGTTAAGCGGTATTGAAACGAACGTCGATACTTGACATCGAAGCAAAACGCGTTGCCGATCGATTAATACAGGCCGCCCGTATATCTTATCTTTATTTCTTTCTTTATAGACTATACTTTATTAAATAACTGAGTTTTATTGCACAATTGGTAATATAATACTTTTTTTTTAGAAGAACAATTTAATAAGCGCATATTTTATTATTTTTTTTTTGCACGTACTTGCGTTTTATTTGTCTCTTTTTAATTGAATATAAGATCGTGCTCTAATTATAATTAATTAAATAATATACAGAGTGATTCGTCCCTTCAAAGATAAAAAAATGAAACTTTAATATTCTTTATTGCGGGAAACTCTTATTTTTAATTTGTTGATAGAAAAAGAAAATTAAGAACAAAATCATTTGAAATTTTTTTTTATCCGATCAACAGTTTTCCTTTTTAAAATTGTTTAAAGATTAGGATTTCAAATACAAATTAATATGAGGATAGCTGAAGTGAGCGTAGATGATGTGGGAGATCGTGTCAAGTAGAAGTTTAGGATAAAAGTAGCCGACCCCAAGTAGTTGGAATTAAGGCGAAGAAGAAGAAGAAAAGAAATACAAATTTATCGTTAATTTTGTTTTCACAGTTTGGAGACGACTATAATCCTTATCTATAGGCTATAAATTATATTTGTAGTTATTAACACATTGACGGACATGACTGCTTAGCAGTCACGCTCTTTGCTATAATTACAGATTCACTTTAATATCTCATTAGTAATTTTTTGGAATAAAAAATGCGTTAGAGCTTTTTTCTTTATAAATATGATACAAAAACAATGAAACAAAAAAAATATGATTGCTATAGCAGTTACGTAAATAAATTTATATTTTTGTGTTAAAATTTATTATTTACACATTTTATATAATTTGTAATTATGTATAAATGATTATAATAACTCGTACATTTCAAACAAATCATTTTTATTTATTTATACTTATCAATATGATAATTATTATAATATATCTTATAATATATATTTTCTATTCGATCTTAAAGTTCCGGTTGTATGAGTTTTATTTTCAAGTTATATTTTCGACAAACCAATACTATTATAAAAATTGTCCATAAAAAGATGGTGGCCTTTATTTAAATATGATCTCTTAAGTCTCATAACTAAATCGTTTACTTTTGATGATGAAGTATTTTCGAAATTTTTCCCTTCATATATTTTTGCTGAAATTACGTATCCATCGGTGGTACAAAGTTCATTAAATTGTATTTCGTACTTATGTCTCTTGTTTTTTATATACTGACGAAATATTAAGCGGCCTCTCCAGAACATCATTGACTTATCAAGTGACAAATTTACTGACGGAGAATAGGAGGATTGAAATTTTTGTATAAGCATATTGAAAAGTCGAAATATTTTTACTAATCCGTCATTTATTTCAACTGGAATACCTTCAGAACAACGTAAAACTCTTAAAATTTGTTCAAACCTCCTTCCACCCATTGTAAATGAAAATATGGGGTAGTAACTCAATGGATCCGTTCCAAAACATTGCTTAAGTACAGGTATACAAAGTTCCGTTCTCAACAAACACAAACTGAACAATTTTTGCAACTCTATCATGGAAATTTCTTTATAATTTTGTACACGACTATTTTTAGTATGAGGGCGATTTAAATTAAGTTGTTTTTTTCCATATTTGTTAGATGAATTTAAAATAAGTTGTATTACTTTTCATCCCAAATCTTCATAAAAACATCATACGGGGTAGCTTCTAATTCTAATTAAAATATCTAATTCCACACCAGCACTATTGTGCACTTAAGTCATCTTCGTGACACCTTATGACATGCATCGTTCGAATATAACTCATTTTTTTCGGAACATCGTGAACCAACTATGCTATTGGAAACTGGTTAACTAATTTGATCTTGTGTATTATTCTTGTTTTTCCTTTTTGTGTGTTATACATGTTTATTAGTGAGAATAATTGGCTCTACGTCAATTTTCAATCTTGAAATACTGTATCACTTACATTTATTCCGTGTCAGTTTTACATGGCACCCCATATCAATAAATAATTAATCAAAACGTAATCATTATCGCGGCTTACATGTTGTTATATAATTATTATACTAATAAAATACAGTGATGGTCCAATAATTTTACCATAGGAGAAGATGAAAAAACTTGATAAAAATCATCACGAGAGCTGTGTCCTCTACATCAAAGCTTTTTTAGTTTTATTACTCTATCAAGAGGTTATTATGGACTATTAGATACATATAAATGGGTTTTTTTTATTAAACCTATTTAGAATATTTAATTTATTTTAGAATAATACCTCATTAAATTTATTTATAAATAATAACCAAGACTTAAAACTTTATCTCCCAAATTTGTGAAATTAAATTTTTTTCAATATTAATTATGTTATTTAAAAGATATATAATAACGACTAGTCCGGTATCGTTGTAATTCATGACTGTCATGTTTTACGAATATCATAAAATTGGATTAAAATTAATCCTCACAGTACTATCACTCAAGACATATTAAATTTGGCACCAAAAATAAATAAAAGCATAAAACCGTTCACGTGTGAATACTAGGCACAGACGCAGTTTTTTTATTAAAGCGGTTTTTTATTCTCGACCTCTAGCGAATTTAACCTCTGTTATCACCCCTAAAACTAAAACATCGGGAAAACTACTCAGTTTTCAAATCAATAGAGATTTGTACTGACTGATGGTGTGTTCGAACAAAATGTCAAAATGTAAATAATTCACAGCTCTGATAACATTAATACATAAAATAAAAAGTATATAGTTTATAAATAGTCCGCAAGAGAATAGTTTTTAAACTACGAACTTTATTTAATGTGAAATATTTAATGTGGCTCGTCAGCCTGGCTGTTGTGACGACTTTCTTCTTTCCACTCGACTTACGAAATTTACACTCTCTAACGTAATACTCTAGTTTAATATGCTAAAACAGGTACTATGTTAAAATAAAGTTTTAAATAAAAGTTTGAACAAATATCATATCATACAATTTTTTTGCTCAGGTTTTTAGTTCTATAGTTTTGCTTGGTATGATTTTATTTTTTTAATATTGTTAGGGCGGGGGTTGCAAATACTATGCCGCTTACCCTGGCACCTGTAAACTCTTTTAGGGAATGAGTGGACTGTATATTTGACTAGGATCGTCTGCTCACACACGACCTTACTTGAAGCCGGAGAGGTTGTTTACAGGAAACAAGAGGGTGTGTGAGACAGATAACAATGGTAACTTAACAATGAATAAAAATAATGGCTATTCTAGTCATTATTTTACATTTACAAGCAAATGTTAGTTTGAGAATTGGAAACATTCTATCAAAATAATATATATTGTATTTATTTTAGCTTCGATGCGAAGCTGAGAAGGTATTAATTTTACCATGATGTGTTTATTTTTTTATTTTTTTTTTTTTTGTGTCTGTCACTACTTTTTCTCAGCTCTCACTGGACCGATTTCTTTTAACAATACGTCAAAAGATCACAAATTGTATCTAGTTGAAGACATTACCCTTAAAAATTTAAAAATTTTCCCTCGTTCCCCGCAAATGGGGGAAATATCCAAAAAAATTACAAATTTAAAAATCGACAAATTTTGTCATTTTTTTCACTTTTTTTTCTTAAAACTTCCATAACTTTTTCAAAAATCAACAAATCAACATAATTTTTTTTTAAACTAAAACCTTAGATATTTTCCTTTCATTTGATATAATTTTTTTGAAAATTTAACACTTAACCTGCTCATGGGGGGGGATTTAAAATTGCAACTTTTTTACAAAAACTAACTTTTTCAACTTAATTTTTGAAAATGTTCCGGAAATACTGCGTCCTTTAAACATATATCAAATTAAAGCTTATTTTATGTACTATAAAATGAAAAAAAAAAATTTGTCCCGACACTTTATCTTCTGCATGTAAACGGTTGCCGTAGTTAAAAAAACACTATTTTTGTGTTAAAATTTTCGATTTTCAATTTTTAATTTTCAACTTAAAAATGCTATAACTTTTCGAAAAATGCATGTATCAGCACAATTTTTTTTTTTCTAAATACATTATAAGTACATCTTCCATTTGACATACTTTTTATTAAAATTAGACAATTTCCCCTTATATAGGGGGGGTTCAAACTTTGAAACATTGTATAAAAAATAGAACTTTTTCAACTGAACTTTTGAAAATGTTCCGGAAATACTGCGTCCTTTAAACATATATCAAATTAAAGCTTTTTTTATGTACTATAAAATGAAAAAAAAAAATTTGTCCCGACACCTTATCTTCTATGTGCAAATGGCTGTCGAAATTATAAAAAAAATGTAATATTTGCGATAAAAATCACCTTTTATAACGATGTTTTTTGTACTTAAAACTGCCATAACTTTTTCAAATATTAACTAATCAAAATAATATTTCTTTATATTGAAACCTTAGGTAATTTTCTTTCATTTGATATCATTTTTTTTTGAAAATCTAACACTTATTCTGCTCACAGGGGGGATTTAAAATAGCAACTTTTTTACAAAAACTAACTTTTTCAACTTAATTTTTGAAAATGTTCCGGAAATACTGCGTCCTTTAAACATATATCAAATTAAAGCTTATTTTATGTACTACTAAATGAAAAAAAAAAATTTGTCCCGACGACCTATCTTCTATGCGCAAAAGGCTACCGTATTTAAAAATATGCTATTTTTTATTAAAATTCTAGGTTTTGTATTTTATTTTATTTTAAAATATTTTATTAGGGGAATAAACTGACTTTCATGAATATTATATAATTTCATTGACATAGAATAAAGTTCATAAGACATATGATATTATACTTATTAACATTTTTTACTTTTTTAAAGTCGAAAAAGTAATTTTTAAATTTGAGTTAGCTTAAATAGCCAATTTTATCATGCAACAAAAATCAACGAATAGTTGCCGAATGGGTAACACCTTGATCTTTAACGCCTAGGGTACGAGGTTCAAATCCGTTTGTGGCTTCTAAAATTTTGCATTTTTTTTTTGAGTTAGAATAGAATTTTCAAATCATTTGATATTTATCTCATTTAGATTCAATAATTTCAATAAATATAAAGGATCTTATCACTATAGTCTCCCCTCGTGAGAAGAAATTGATATTCATGTTAATATTATTTTACTATGTGGTTCTTTTTCTGGCTACGATTTATTTTGCCAACCCTCACTAGACCTACTTTTTTCAACGATACGTCAAATGATTCATTTAAGTTTATGATATTTAAGTTAATGATTAGTTTAAGTTATTACTCTTAAAAATCAAAAAAATATTCCTTATTCAAATAAAAAGTAGCTTAACTAGATTTGTCCATACAAACAATTAAAATCATTAATTTTTAATATTCTTAAATTATTTATTGTCGAATTAAATTTGATATGATAAAAGTATTCAACTACAAAAGTAAATAATTTTACTTTATAATTTATTAATTTTTTAACTCTATTTCTGTGTGCTACTACCAGTCTATAATATGCCAAATTTTTTAGTAATATTTTGCTATATAAATCATAAATTTAAAAAAAAAATGATTTTTAGTTTCACCTGAAGTTAACGATGGAGTTTTACAATTATAATTATATTTTTGATAATATGCTCAATTGAGTAAATCTTTTTAACTACTTTGGTTTGATTGGTTCATTTAATTAAAGTAAATTATTAAAATTAATTAAGTTCTGAATATTTCAATTGCAGAATTTTTTTAAACACCAAAAGTTATTAGGATATGATTACTATTCTTTCTATTTCAGTTATCTATTACGATAAAAATGTAAAAAAATCGAATTTTTCTGACAAATGTACTGTAATTAGTAATTATAAAATTTCCAGATTGCATATTAATCTTAAAAATTTCATTTTTTTCAATTTAATAATGTCAATTTCAAACTTGCAAGTTGAACTATAAGTTATGGTAACAAATTCATTTTTTAGCTTCGATGCGAAGCTGAGAAGGTATTTTTCATTAAAACTTTCACTTTAAAAGACAATAAAAAATAGGTTCAAAATGATTACCTTTAACATATTAAAAATCAAAATCAGTATTAATTTAATACAATTTTTTTTGTTCTTAATTATTTTTTTTTATATGTAAATACTTATTTTTTAATAATAAGTAATAATATTAAAACTTAGAAGTAATAGAAAAAGTTTAATTGCACATTTGAAAACATCACGAAAAGTTTATTTAGAAAAGTATATTTTTTTTCTGATGAAAGTTCCTTTTGTTTAGTGTATTTATTCATAAGTAACAAAATTTTTTTATTAAAAAGTATTGCATAAATTCCTTTAAATTTGTATACGCATTAAAAGTATATGAATATACAACTCCTTTTTATTTTTATAATATCTCCGTAAAAATTACAATATTATATTATTGAATACCACTTTCATACTCAATTTAATTACTGTAATTATTATGTATTCATATATTATAGTTATAAATCGGGGTAAAATTAAGGGAATAAGTGTTATTGTTGTTTTTGAAATAATCTACCAATTTCATTTTTTTCTATTTAATAATATTTATTTCAAACTTGCAAGTTGAGTTAAAAGTTATGGTAATAAATTCATTTTTTTTTTATTAAAACTTTCACTTTAAAGAACAAAAAGAAGTAGGTTCAAAATGATTACTTTTAACATATTAAAAATCAATAATAATTTGAAAATAATTAATTATAAAAATTATATAATATATAATTAAAATAATTACTAATCTGGATATAATTAAGGAAATAGGAGTTGATGTTGGGTTGGGTTGGTTACATTTTTAACTTTATAATGCTATAACTCATTGAAAAGTGTACGAATCAACACAATTTTTTTATGAGAAATAATATTTTTTAATAATCCCTTTTTCATTCGACATACTTTATCTTAATCAGGGTATTAATAAGAAACTAGCAGATAATGTAGCTTTTGTAATTATCCACCAATTTCTTAGAATTAAACACTATCTACTGATTTGCATCGAAGCGTTTCTTATGATAGTGATTTTAATCACTGTCAGATTAAATCTATACTGGACCCAACTATGCAACTTCCCCACTATGCCGCGACCCCACTGTGCTGGGTTTTTTTTTATTTTCATGTGTAGCTGAAGTGGTATCTTGATTTTACAATTATGTGTTTTTTATTTACAAATTTTTTCTACTAATAAGAACTATTAATTTTCAGTCTGATGGTGCACCTAAATCATTTTTTTTATGTCACTTATACTTCATAAATTCTAGGCACTTCGTATTATATTAAATATAGGTTATATCTCATCATCACTCAATTCTGACCAGTTTTCTTAAAAAAATTATTTACTTTTTTTTATTGCATGTAGTTTAAAGTTAATTTTATAATTAATGTAAGAGATTTATATATTTGATGATCATGCAATTTATGTATGTGTACATTTTAAATGTGGTGAAATAAAAAGCTCATAACATCAGTTACTTAGTGTTAGATTTAGTTTGATAACATAATGTGCGACTGAGAAAAAAATGTTATTGTGTCAGATTTTAAGGGAAATTATTAAAATATAATGCTAAATACATCAACAAGATATATTTTTTGATCTTTTGGCATATCGTTGAACAATAACAGTCCAGTAGGTACAGATATGGATAGACACAAGCAAAAAACACATCATAGTAAAATTAATACCTTCTCAGTTTTCTATCGAAACTAAGTAAGTGTATGAAAATTATTATTATATATACGTACCTCACCTGATTTTTTTTTTTTTGACGCCACTTATATAATGTTAATATATAACTTCTATTTTTTTTTTTTTTTTTTGATAGTGATATTTTTTTATGACCCCATTTTTTTGGCGACACTTATATAGGAATACAACAACAAAATTTGTTTCTTACTATGCAATGATAGCTTTACAAACAATATAAAAGCAAATAATCAAATATCATATACACAGGCAGTGACGTATTTAGGGGGGGGGGTAGAGGGGCGCGATCCTCCCGGGCGGAATTTTTTTTGGTTAATAACCAATAATATAAATTGGTTAATTTTTTTTATCAATAATATTCTGAGATTGGACTTTGGTTTTATTAATAAAAGTGACAGATACAGCCCTCAAATTAAAAAAACATGCACATATGCAGTTTACGTTCCTTGTTCAGCCCACTCGTTGAATTTGGTTGGCGAATGGGCAGCAAGTCTACTTGGGCAAATATCTTTTTTATTTTAATTGAAAATATATATGTTTTTTTCTCAATTTCTACCCATAGATGATATATCTTAACTACATTTTTAAAAGAATCTGGGAACGTATCAAAAAAAAACTTTCTGATACTCGGTGGTCGGCTCGACATGATGCATGTTTGAGTATATCACAAAATTAGGAAGAAATCATTAAAGCATTAAAACAAATTATTGAAGATCCATACGAAAAAACAAAAAAATAGTGTGAAGCAAGAGAGATTTTAAAAACATTAAATAGCTTAGAAATTGGAATTTTAATAACAGTTACAACAATTTAATAAATTTTATAAAATCCTTCAAAAAGTTACAATTGATTTAGAAACTGTTGTATCAATGTATAACTCTATTATACAATATATCCATGATATAAGAGACTGTTTTGATCATTATGAAGAAATTGGAAAAACAAGATCTGGAATCAATGAATACAAAACTAAGAGAAAAAATAAAAAACTAAAAATTGAAAAAGTTGATTTTAATTCTAAAGAATCATTTAAAATTAACACTTTTATTGTAATCATGGACTCCTTACTAATCGAGTTGAGAAAAAGAAAAATTGCATATGACCTGCTAAATAAAAGTTTTTCATTCCTTTTAAATATAACCAAATTAAGCATTAGTGAAGTTTGAAAAAAAGCTGAACGGTTAAGACAACACTATTCGATGGATCTGGATTTATCATTTCCAAACGAATGTATCTACTTTCGTAGCCATTTACTTACTTTACCTAAAGAACAATTACCAAAATCCATTATAGAGATGTGTCTAAGACTTAAAAATGAAGGATTTGAAGACATATACTCTTATGTAAATGTTACTCCAAGAATGTATCTCTGTTGTCCTGTATCAAACTGATCTTCAGAGCGATCATTTAGTACTTTAAAAAAAAATTACTTACGGTCGAGAATGACAGATGAACGACTGAACAGTATAACTATATTAAATATTGAATCAGACGTCACAAAAAGTTTAGAGTATGATGATATAATTGATTAGTATAATTCCTCTAAAGCTCGTCAAAAAATAATGTGAATTGTAAATATTTGTTTTATAATTAGTGGAAAGTTAATAAACCATTTTTTATTTGTGACTAATAAATAAAGATGACATAATTTTTAAATTTTAAACTCTGCTTTCTTTTTTTACTAACTTTTGTTTAACTTCTAGTGGAAGCAAGTCCTTTTATGTGTAATTGTTATTTAAATGTCCTGTAGTATGTTAAGTATACGCTTGTTAGGGGAAAAAAGTCAAAAAAAATTTGTGTGGGGGGCGGAAAAAAAATTAGCACCTGGACGCCAAATTTCTAAATACGTCTCTGTACACAAGTATAATATCAAGTATGCATTTGTAACTATTTTTAGGCAGTCGGTATTATCCTATGCAACTCTATGAGCAATAAAATAGCTGTTGCGGATAACGCACATACGCGCACGAGCATGTCACATATATCAGCTACTGTTTGAAAACCATTAGTTGGAGCGTACAAAACAACCCGTTTTTGTTCCATCAGTACGACAAAACTACTGATGCGATAAGAATTCTGAAAACAAATTTGAATTCAGTATCATGTCACTTAGGTATCGGTCAGGGCACTTTTTTGAAAATGTGATTCCTTCAACGTAAAAATTTATTTTGAAAATTTTAAAATTTTTCGAAATTGTAAACTGTACTAAAGGATTAAAATCATCAAAATTTCAAAAATATGGCCTGACCGATACCTAAGTGACATGATGCTGAATTCAGATATGTCTTCAGAATTCTTATCGCATCAATAGTTTCGTCGTACTGATGGATCAAAAACGGATTGTTTTTGACTAAAAAGCGGTCGGTGCTCAGACATCTTAACTTTATACCGGTAGTTCCAAATTGGAATTTAGTGCAAGTCGGACGACAAGGCGTAACAGATAGGCAATATTATATACGTTGGAAGTTACTATACACAGGTTGGCCCACCACTAACTGACAACTTAAATAACTTTTGATCCAGTTAATATTTTTAGCTGATTTTTTTTTTAAATAATAGTTATACGTTAGGTCTATAGCTATATCTCAATAATTAATTTTTTTACATTTTATTAAAAATATTAATTATTTTTAAATTTTAAATAATAAGTAAAAAAAAAATCTAAGATAGCTATTTTGTAGAGTAGAATTTAAGAAAAATTTTAGTAAAAAAATATCTTATTAATATTCAGTAGTAAATATTCTGTAGCGTTTTGAAGTTTGTGAAAATTTGAATTTTCATGTACTATTTTACGGTATTAAACATTGAAATACGTATTGAGAAAAGGACAGAAGAAAACGCTATCTTTTCAATATACTTTTGAATGAGAGTGATAAGTAATAATTGCCTTATCTAATTTCTTATCATGGTATTTATGCCAAGTTTGTAATGTATACACACTATCATCATATGTATACACAGTAATCATGAAAAGATAGCGTTTTCTTCTGTCCTTTTCTCAATACGTATTTCAATGTTTAATACCGTAAAATAGTACATGAAAATTCAAATTTTCACAAACTTCAAAACGCTACAGAATATTTACTACTGAATATTAATAAGATATTTTTTTACTAAAATTTTTCTTAAATTCTACTCTACAAAATAGCTATTTTAGATTTTTTTTTTTACATTTTATTTAAAATTTAAAAATAATTAATATTTTTAATAAAATGTAAAAAAATTAATTATTGAGATATAGCTATAGACCTAACGTATAACTATTATTTAAAAAAAAAATCAGCTAAAAATATTAACTGGATCAAAAGTTATTTAAGTTGTCAGTTAGTGGTGGGCCACTCTGTATATAGTATGCGGCTCCCGTAATTATTTGGTCTCGTCAGTAGCGGACGGTCCGTGTTTTAGGTCATCTCTTAGGTATAAAAATGTGTATGATTAAAATAATGAATTAGAACAGTTTATGTACTATAATGGGTATTATAAGCATGAATTATTATTTTTTAATTATTTTTTTTTCTTTGAAGGTATTGTTACATTCCAGTAACGCATTAGTAACTTTAATTAGATTATGTCATGTCATTACAGTAACAAGTAATTTAAATTACTTTTTTTCCTAATAATGTATATATAATATAATTATATAACAATTAATGCATTATTATTTAAACAAAAAAATATTTACTCTATTCACATTTTATTATATAATGATTTAAGTTATTTGAAAATATCATGTTATCAACATGTTAATGTTTACAAATGGGCATTATATTACACATTTATCCTCACGTACGAGTCTAACCCCTATAAATGAAAGATTGGTATTTTTACTTTTTTAGTTTATCGCGCATATAAATATAAATGAAGAAAATTTATTATGAATTGTAACTTAATGAGGTTTTGTTATATAAGTTCTAACAATTCAAAACAATGATTTATTCTCTAGAAGTATCTATGCACTAAGGAAAATATTGTGTTGAAATGGTTATCTTAAGAAACTTTTTTTATCACTAAAAAATTTGACTAAATTTCATAGAATTCATTTATAAAAATTGCAATGTAAATAGGTTAGTAATTAAAAATCATAATATTCCATATTGGAAAACCATTGCTTTCTGATATATAAGAAGAAGATCGAGTTAAAATTGCAAAAAGTTTACGCCCCCGGGTGGGCTCGAACCACCAACCTTTCGGTTAACAGCCGAACGCGCTAGCCAATTGCGCCACGGAGGCTTCGTATCCAAGAACCAAAATTTAACTTATTTAGCAATAATCCTAAGTATAATTAATGAACATGTAAATATTTAATTGCTTGTTGTAAAAACTATTTTCACGTGGATGATACAACCCTTCACGATAATTAATTTAATTGATATAATCGATATTTTTATCCTAATCGATAAATTTATACGAATAAAAGTCATAGTTTTTGTTCATTTGGTTTTTTATAGTATAAGAATACAAAAAGAAAAAAAAACAAGAAACTTTTTAAAAAAAAAGTATATTATTACAATAGATATAAATTAATAATATACAGAGTGTTCGGTAAGTAAGGAAATAAGTCAATTGTTACAAAAATGAGAACAATAGAACCCCGTTTCCTTACTTACTAAACACTCTATACAATAAATTATAATAAAAAATAAAAATTTAACAATATAAATGTTTATTCTAGTATTATATTTGTTAAATAAAAATACTTAAAAAATATAAATGTTTATTCTAATATTATATTTGTTAAATAAAAATACTTAAAAAATATTGTGGTATTTAATTTTAATTTTGTAATGTTACATATACAATTATTAAAAAAAAATAATAAACTCTAAATGATTCAAAATGTTTATTCATAACAAATAATTTCTAATTGAATTAACTATTTCTTAGTATCAAGAATATCTGTGAAACATAGGCATAACTAGGAAAGTGCAAGGGAATTTTAGCACTCCAAAATAATTATAAAACACATTTCTTGGTTTGGTCGAACGATTGTTTGTATAATTTATGTTGTAATATTTTTAATTTTATTGTCAATATTATAATTTTAGAATAATATAAAAAAAAAAATTTTTATTTTGTTGAATATTCATAGACATTTAAATGTATTTCTATACATATGTAAATGACGATAATGATTGCTTTGCATTTTAATAATAATTGTAATTTTTGTTTCATTGAACATACTTATGTCAGCGATACTTACGTGGGGAGTGTGGGGGCAAAGCTCATGTGTATCTATGAATCATATTTTTTAAGTACTTCTATAAATGTTAATCTAGTTGCGTCTATGAATGAAGGACTCCTGAATTCGTCAACAAACATTTAAGATGAACCCATAAGTGTTTGTTTAATTGCCTCCCGTGCGATATAAAAAGGAGTAGAGTTACAAAACAGTATATTTTTTATTATAAAAAGTATTTATACAATAATTATTTAATATTTATACTAAATAATGTTTTATTTATAGATATTTGAATACAATAATAATTTATAAAATGACGTAATATATTATTGTTACATAAATGTTAAACTGAGTATTAATAACCATATAAAATAAAACAAATTTAGAGTTCAACCAAAAACATTTAAATAATTTTTTTATACTAAAAATTATATTTTTTTAACTCTTTAAGGTGGAATGTTTCTATTATTTAATTACTAGATACTGGAAAGTACTATAAAGCTATTTAAATTTCTTAAGTATAAAAAATTAACTATCTTTAATTCGGTTAACTTCACCTTGAGTAAGTTATAACTTATAACATTTTGATCAGCAAAAGGAAAGTATTTTTTTAGCTTCGATATTTTAATATTAATATACTATTTTTTATAATTTTACCTACTTTTGTTAACAAATGAAAATACAATTATAATAATTTAGATGACTTTTAAGGAAAAAAATAGATAAATTATAGCCTTTCATTCCTCTGGTGGTTTAAATACTAACTTATTTAATTCTCGATTTGTTTGTGGTTAAATATTTTTTAAACGCGTCCTTTATCCCTTATATGGTTATCAACTTTATTTTATAAATGACAACGTGTATATTTTACCAGTTTAAATATTAGAAATTGATCAAACTATGGAACGGGTTGATAATAACTTTTTTTCATTTATTAATTATTTGAGTGTAATAGTGATTTATGATAATCCGATCACTTTGTATAAAAAAAGATAAATATATGGGTCAGCGGTAAATATTTTTCTGAGATAGACAAACTTATAATTTTTTAAGTTCTATATTATCATGTAATTAAAACAAATTCGATAGAGATGAACTAATTTACTAAATACAAGAAAAATGACCAAAAACCGAAATTATTACGATTCCTAAATTCAAACAATATTTGTAAAGGTATACCCTTCCGAACCCTATTCATAATACATCACAAATGAAAAATTATTCTAAAATACATGGTCAACTGTTATATAATGTCAGTTAAAAATTAGTTGCTGTTCGAACAATAGCTAATAATAATGTGTAAAAGGGTCGTGAATTACCCATGTGCACATTTGTAAAGAGGGAATTTGAACGACCGTTAAACAAAAAAACAGTTGGAAAATTTAAGCTTTTTTTTTGTTTACTTCAAGCCATACAACAAAACACAGTTCATAAGATTTGATTTATAAAATCAGTGTTGCCTATAAGCGGGACATTGTGGATAGCAGCACTGCATAGCGGCAGTCTTTGGTTCGCTGGTACTCTGTTAACCGCCTTTTGCCGGATTGTGTTTACTCGTCTGGCCTGTTCGTGTGTCCGTTGATCATCGTCGTCTCTCTCCGGATATCTACCACTGCCGCCCCCGCTGCCTATCTAAGGTATATACTATTTTTTTTCATCAATTTTTGTTTGTTAATTTTATTTATATTTTATATAACTGATAGGAGGTTTATTTATATTAGAAATTTGTAAAATATTTTTAGTTAAAATATCAACAAACTAACACCAATATTCTTTAAAAAGTATTCTATTGCTGGCGTTTCGTCGTTTGACCGATGGTACCGGCAAGTAATCGTTTCTGTAAGGTCCCGCGCGCGCGCAATTTTAAGTAATTATGGCGCTTGAAATTATGTTACTATCAATCGTTTTATGGCGGGATTAAAAAAATTTTGATCATTTTTATTTCGTACTCTAGATTATACTAGATGTTTTACTGAATGGTTCTTTTTTTTAATACTTAATTATATTGACAAAATGGCTGCATGTTTGGTTTGGTTGTTTAATATTTCATCTAAAGACTTGCTTTAATATTGTAAATTTTCTCTAATTAAATAGCTACCTTATTAATATCTATATAGTATTTTATGACTGAAAATATATTTTTTTTGAGTTTAATTTATCAGTCATTTAGCGATCGGTTATTGTCACCTATGTTGGGACGCGACGCCGTCGCCGCCGCCATCAAAAGACCATTGATAGCCGTGCACCCCTAAACTTCTGGAGGGAATCTATTATATGCATTTTGTATACGATGATGGTGGTTCCCGTGTACGTATTGATTTTTTGTGGGTGGAATGTTAAAATTTGTATTATAGACTTATGTAAACGTACCTCCATTACCGCCTTTACTTATAATAGTTACTCAATACATAAAATTACAATAATACAAATTAATAGATTTTTTTTTTTTGAAAGATTTTTTTACCTCTAATTTTTAGAAATTGAAAAAAAAAAATTTTATATTACCAAACTAATAATCTTAAAAAATTATTTTTTCTTTAGTTAATGATAATTTTGTTTAGTATTAAGTAAAATTAATACTAGATGTTTTTTTTAACAATTTTCCAAGTTTTGTTTTATTTTAAGATTGTGACCTTGAATTTTTTCCATAACTAATATTTTGTTTTTGACAGGATATTAAACATAAAGAAAATAATTTATCATCATGGCGGTTGTTAGTTTTTGTCGAACCTACTCGAGTATGGTCATAAAGGTAGTTGCCTTTATAAGAGGGTCTAAAATACGTTAAGGTCCCACCGCGTCATATAGCACCCTCAGGGCATAGTATGTTTATTGTTCGATGTACTGTTTATGCATTTTTTTTTTTTTTAGTATTAAAGTTTATAAATTATATTTATTTCCTACGATTTACAAACTTTCTGAAAATATTAAATGAATTTAATTAAAATTTTTAGCAAACCACATCATACTTGGTCACAAATAAACATCATGTAACGTTTTCTTTGTGTTATTAAAAAAAATATATTATTATAATTTTCATAGCCATAAACAATATATGACTATCTAATTACAAATTTATCTTTAGAAGCCCTTTCAATTAAAGATATTTTTTATATCAAAAATTATTTAAATTTAATTACAGTAAAATTAAATCTATATTAAAAATATTATTAATTAAAAAACTAAAAAATATTAAACTCAAAAGCCACAAATAATTACTGAAAAGTTGCGGATGCATAGTTCGGAAACAATGTTAGCATTATCAACGCTAAACATATACTGACTTTTGTGGCTTCTTAGTTTAATATTTTTTAGTTTTTAATTTAATAATATATTTAATATAGTTTTAATTTTACTTAATAATTAGCCACAAGTGATCAACTTTTATTATTTAATTATAGTTTCAATTTTTTGTATAACTTAATTGAGAGACAGATAACACTAAAATCGTGACTGCCAAATTTTACAAATTCTGTTAAATTTTTGGATTGACATAAACAAGCCTTGAGTGAAACATTGTAAAGCATTTGGTCAAGAATTATTTAAATGATACTCTCAAATCATTCGTCTTTATAACTTTTTATTTAGTTCTTGGCTTTAATAAAAATTAGAGGCTTTGGTAGCCTTTAATCTGAGATTGGGTATAGAAAATCTTTAAAAAAAATGTTACTAATTTATTATTTTAGCATTAATTTGAAGTTATGTATAATGATTTCTTTATTGGCGTTAATACGCCTAATGTAGTTTGCAATTAAATTTTTTAATACGTCCCGTTTTTATACATTTATGTATAAAATTTCGAAGGTGTGTAACAGTCGATGCAAGAGATACAATTAGATCGATTATGCNATTTATGTATAAAATTTCGAAGGTGTGTAACAGTCGATGCAAGAGATACAATTAGATCGATTATGCATTTAAAAAATATGATGTGTTCTTTCAGAGTTCTTTATTTTTTAATAAGTCTAAGTATTTACTTTTGTTATGTATGACTTGTTCATAACCCTAAGCAATATTTTCTGATAAATAGTGTTCACTAAGGATTTCTATTGTACTCATTATTTGTAACAATTTACCTGTTTCCTTACTAACTGAACATCTGTATCTGCTCTATTGTATATTTTTACAAATAATAAAATTAACTAATTTTTTTTTTAAATTAAATAATTATGCTAGTTTTAAATTTTTTATGAGACCTGCTCAAATTGTGCTTTTACCTAGTAGTAGTTTCGTTTTTAAATGTTTTAAATATAATAGTTCGCTGAATTTTATTTTTAGAAAGTAAAGAGTTATAAATATGACTTAAAATTGAAAAATATAGCATTTTATCATCATAATGTTATTTTATTAATGCGTTTAATGTTTCGTGTTATAAAAATTATTTTCTATTTTTTCGTTTTATAGTACTCTGTTTCGATTGTACGTAAATTAAACTTAACATAAATTTCTATATTTTTTTAATTTCACACTGATTTGATTTTATAAATAAATTAATAATTTAAAAATATATAACAAGATATTTTATTTAGTTTTTATATCAAAGCAATGTGAAATTAAAAAAACATAAAATGAAATAGCATTATTTAAAATACAAATTTAAAACAAAAAACATTTTTTTTATGCTAAAAATGGCCAATACTATCGGATATTCTAAAGTTACGCGCGCTTTTAAATTTGTTCAGATTGTCAGATTTCGGAATTTAGATTGAGTGATGTTACTAAAGTAAAAATTGAGTTATATTTTATTGGCGGATTAGTAAGTCATCGTACATTTAGCCTTATTGTCATTTCTTTTTACTCATCATACTTAGTTTAATTCTTGGAATGAATGAGTAATAAAATACTTCGATGTAAAACCTCCAAAAAATTTAACAAAATTTAATTTAAAAATATCTTTTTTAACAAGAGGAATGATTAGATGTAGCCCCTTCTAAAANAAAAAATTTAACAAAATTTAATTTAAAAATATCTTTTTTAACAAGAGGAATGATTAGATGTAGCCCCTTCTAAAAATAAACAATTTTTATAGGTTAGAATAAAAAATAAAATTTCAAATAATATTATCCTAAATTTAAATGTAGTAAATTATTTTAAATATCTAAATCCAAGTATGGGTTTCTCAATTTTTTATTTTAAGGGGATGAGGTTATCTACATAAAATATCTTGTATTATACAGAACTATTTGTAAATAATACTCCCAATTCCTGTAATTTTTATTTTATAAGCTTCGCATACTAAATTTTATTATTTATTTATTTCAGTAATCTTATTTGAAACACATTCATTTTTCAAAAATGTCTGATGACGGAGCAGTTATTGCTGAAAAAAGAAGCAGAGGCAGGCCTTCAAAACCTACTGAAGTATACATTTGTTTTTTTTTTTTTTTTTTATCCTAGGAAAGTATTTTTTATTTTAACTAGCTTTAAAAATTTACTATGAACTATTAGACAAATGACAAAGAGATCAAAGACACCAAAAAGCGTGGCCGACCAGCGGGTAAAAATCCTGTTGTAAAAGCTGACAAAAAGACTGATGTTGATGGTGAACCAACAGCAAAAAGGGGACGAGGCCGACCTAAGAAGAGTCCAGGAAAAGCTAAGCCTAAGGTAAAAATTAAATTGTAATTGTAATGTAATTAGAAAACTTTTAGAAAATTCATAAAAATAACTTTTAAGACTGCTAATCAATAACTTTGATAAAACTATTTATAAAATATTAAAATGAATATTTCATGTAATTTAATAATGTTAAATAATTATTTTTTTTAATTTTAGGTTAAATCCACTGGAAAAGGTCGAGGCAGACCATCTAAAAAAACAGAAAAAGAAGAATCTTCTGAAGAAAATGGAGAATCTGAAGAAACTGAAGACTAAATAGTTATATCTCTTTCAATCTCTCATAAATAATTTATACTTTCTTATTAAGTAACAATAATTAAATTAAATTTATTTGAATACAAACTTCTATTATGTGTAGATGAAGGCTATATTTTAATTTTAATATCCATCATACATGAAACCCTAACAAGAATTTTTACCAAGATGTACCATGACTTTATTAGAAGTATAATATACAATATTTTTATTTTACTTATACTTAATATCCACCATTTTGTGTAAAGACATTTTACCATTATCGAGAATTGTAAACACTGGATGTATTTTCATTTACCATAATATATGAGTTTTATCATACTGTAAAAATATTTGACTATATAAATCATTTCTCATTTTTTGTAATCCATTTTGTATTTCACTTAAGATCGAAGTAAATAAATTATGTGTATATTATTTTTTCTCTTTTGTGTTAAAAAATGTATAAAGACTTAAAAAAATTCACCTAAGAACATGATATATTGAATTCATTGATTATACAATATGATGTAAAAGGCTTGAATGGTTTGATTTATTCTTACAACAAAAAAATCAACATTAATACGCCTATGGCCTTTATAGATGCAGTGTCTTAATTCATCTGTTATTAAAGAAAATGAAAATAGTCGAATTTCCTAATGCACATTTACATTTAAGTATTTTAATCACAGTTTGATATCAATTTATAATGAATTACATTATGTCGACTACCATTTGTACTAGGTATTCTTTTACTGGAGAGTAAATTTGTTTTTGAAAAAATTCAAAAAACTGACGTATACAATAAAATTTAGAGTTAATAGAAGTATATTAAGAACATCAACTTCTAAGCTTACACAATTAGTTGCAAACAAATTGTAACTGTCCTTAAATTTGAAATGTTTCATTCAATATAATGGTTTTATGAACTATTATTATTTTATGAATAACAATTGTGTGATTTAAATTTTTTTATAATTAAAAAATGTAAATTTTTTTACCAAAGTAGTGTCTTTTTTTTGTTCAAGTACTCAATATAAAAACGAAGATTTATAGTGTTTTTACAAAAGACAAACTACGATTAAAAATTACGAACAACTGAATTCTTTTAGCAATGAATTATATGAAATTTCTTTACATTTTTTTTATGAATCTTACAAAACTACAGAATTTTTAGACTTCTTAATAATTTTCACATTAACTTCTTTTTAAGCACAATTTCGTACTTGGTTTTCTATATTATTAAATATTACTAGTGTTAAAAACAAAAAAAAACTTTAAATACAATTTAATAGTATCTTAGTTTATTATTAATTGGTATCTGATTGATTCAAATTATAGTCATAAAAGGCTCTGATGAGTATTTGAAACAAATAAAAAAAAAATCCACTATAAATTACATGACTTTAGAGATCGATTATTCATAAAAGACAGTTCATTGGAACGTCTTTTTTAATTATATAGTATATCTAAAACCCTTTAATATAATTTGTTTTTAAATGATATAGATATTCTATTGCTATTAAACATTTCATTTCGATAATTATTACCAAAAACTTAATGCCCAATAATTCTAGAAATCAAATGTTCGTTAAGTTATTTTTTTTTATTTTACAATGTATCAGATTTATTTTGATGAAGGTTTAGGTAAACAGTGCTTTGGAACCTTTTTAATTTATTACGGGACGTTTTCAAAATTATAGCGCTGATTGCTTCAACTAGATACTATTATGACATTTGAATTATCGTTGAAAAAAATCAGTACAGTAAAAGTTAATCAATTTTAATGATCGGCTAAAATATACAGCAGAGTTAAACCAATAACGTCTCAGTTACGTTTTGAAATTCAAAACAAAATTACTTAAAATATACAACCACTAAAAAGATGCTTGCCTAACTACATAAAAAAAATTCTAAATGATGAGATCAATCTATTTATTATTAAATTTTATAAAATAAAATGATTATACTTTTATTGTAATATAATAATTATTTTATCAATATACTTTATAAAGTAAATTAATAGAAAATGTTAACTATAATTTTCATCTAAAAGCCATCATCAAGTTACATCATAAATTATAATAAATCTCACGTAAACAAAACTATAAAATTAAATGATTGAAAAAATCACAAATAAAAATGTTGATAAACGTAAAAAAAGTATATAAAAAAAACGGTATCACAGTTGAGTCGAGGTACAGTGTGGACGAGGCATAGATAGGACGAGTATAGATAATATCTGATAGTGATTAAAATCACTAATATAAGAAACGCTTCGATGCAAATCTGTAGATATTGTTTAATTCTAAGAAATTGGTGGATAATTACAAAAGCATCATCAACTCTTATTTCTTTAATTATATCCTGATTAATAGTTTTTTGATTTTAAAATATAATATATGAATAAATACTAATTATAATTATTACATTTAATATGAAATTGATATTCAATAATTTAATATTGTAATTTATACAGAGAAATTATAAAAATAATAGAAAAGTTACATTTTGCTTTACTTTTACGTGTATAAAAATTTAAAGGGTTTAATGCAATATTTTTCAATAAAAACTGTTACTATAAATAAATGCACTGGACTACAAGGAACTTTAATCAGAAGCAAAATATACTTTTCTAAATCAACTTTTCGCGTTGTTTTCAAATCTGCAATTAGACTTTTTCTATCACTTCTAATTTTTTATATTATTACTAATTACGTATAAAATAATAATTAAAATAAAAAAAATTTGTTTTCAAATTATTACTGATTTTGATTTTTAATATGCTAAAAATAATCAGTCCAAATTTTCATTTTTAACCTATTTTTTTGGTTCTTTAAAGTTGATGAAAAATTTTTGATAAAGTTTTATGAAAGTTTATAGTAAAACAAATTGAATATATTACCATAACTTTTAGCTCAATTACAAGTNAAATATGTTACCATAAATTTTAGCTTAATTGGCAAGTTTGAAATTGACATCATTAAATAGAAAATTTTAGGAGAATTAAAAAAATTGTATTGTTAATATTAATATGTAGTTAGGAAGTTGTATAATTACTATTTATAGTAAATTTATCAAAGTAGTTCAATATTTTATTGCATTTTTATCGTAACAGATAATTTAAATAGAAGTAATAGTAATCATTTCCTAGTAACTTTTGGTGTTTAAAAAGATTCTGCAATTGAAATATTCAGAACTTAATTAATTTTAATGATTTACTTTAACTAAATGAACCAGACAAAACAAAGTTGTTAAAAAGATTTACTTAATTGAGCGTATAATAAAATTTGATTATAATTGTAAAAATCCATTGTTAATTCAAGAGAAATTAACAATCATTTTTCTTAGAAATGATTTATATAGCAACATGTTACCAACAAATTTGGAATATTATAGTCTAGTAGTAGCACACACAAATAGAGTAAAAAAATTATTAAATTACAAAGTAAAATTATTTAATTTTGTATTTGAAACCTATCATAACAAATTATCATATCAAACTTGATTCGTCAATAAATATTTTGAAAACATTAGAAATTAACGATTTTAATTGTCTGAATGGAGAACATGGGATATGTAACTGTTTCATTGATAAATTAGATTTTTTTTTCAATTTTTGAGGGTACTATCTTCAACTAGATACGAATTGTAGTCATTTGACGTATTGTTATAAAATGTAGGTCAAGTTAGAGCAGAGAAAATAAATGATAGTCACAAAAAAATATATTCTCAGCTTTGCATCAAGGTTAAAACTTAAAATATAGTAAAATAATTTTAATATGAATCAGAAATTTCTTCTCGCGAGTGGCGACTACAGTGATGGGATCCTTGATAGTTGTTGAAGTTATTGAATATAAATGAGATAAAAATCAAAGGAGTTGAAAATTTATTCTAACTTTAAAAGAATTAAGAAAAATATGCAAATAATTCCCCTGCCATTTGCGGGTTGGAACCTTGTACCCCAAGCTCGTAAAACATAAGTTTTACTGAATGAGCAACCGTACGTCGCTAACGACGGTTGAAAAAAATGGCTATTTAAGCTAGTTCAAATTTCAAAGTTATTTTTCTCGACTTTAAAAAAGCAAACAAATTTAAATAAGTTTAACTTTCTATGATATATCAATTTTATTTATATAATATTTATCCAAATCAGTGTACTCCACTTGTCATATATTTTAAAATAAAATAAAATACAAAACCCAGAATATTAACACAAAAATAGCATAATTTAGAATATGGTAGTCATTTTCATCATGAAGATATTTCTGGAACACTTACAAAATTAAATTGAAAATGTCCTAGTTTCAAAGTTTTAAAGTTTTAACCCCCTTGTATAAAGGAGTATGATCCGATTTAAAAAAAAATGTGTCAGATGAAAGGGGTATATGAAAATTTATTATAAAAAATAATAATATTGATTCATACATTTTTCTAAAATTTATAGCAATATAAATTTAATAATATAAAATATAAAATCCAGAATTTTTTCACAGAAATCGTACGTTTTTCTTTAACTTTGATGTCCGTTTTCACTATGAAGACAAAACCAGACATAAAATTTTTTTTTTTCAAAATAAAGTAAATTACATAAGCTTTAATTTAAGGTATATATAAAAGTGTCAGGCTTTCCGGAACATTTTCAAAAGTTAAGTTGAAAAAGTTAATTTTTTGTGAAAAAGTTACCATTTTGAAACCTTTCCTTTGGGCCGGTAAAGGTTCAAATGTTCACAAAAATATATAAAATGATAGATAAATACCTAAGGTATCTATAAAAAAAATATATATATTGATACGGATTTAAGTAAAAAAAATTTAAAAAATGTTAAAAATTAGCAATTTTTATATTTGTAATTTTTTGGGGGATGTCCCCCGTTTTTGGGAAATGAGGGAATTTTTTTCAAATTTTGGGGGTAATGCCTTCGACTAGATACGATTTGTGATCTTTTGACATATTGTTCATCAAAATCGGTCCAGCGAGAGCTGAGATTGAGCGTTCGCAGACACAAAAAAAAAAATACATTATAGTAAAATAATACCTTCTCAGCTTCGCATCGAAGCTAAAATAATTTTAGTTAAATTTAATAGTAAAAATATTTGAAAAACTATTAGTTATCTTTTTATATTATTATATTTCAAGTTTATAAAGGGTGTTTCAAAAAAAAAGCCGAATATGAAAATGTCGCCATTTTATTTGTTTATTGTTGGCATCATTGTTTTTGCGATTTTTGATATCTATTATTATTGAGATTTTGTGTTGTCAAGGAATTGGTTGTTCTTAGTAATTGTGTTTATTGTGTTACCATGGAAAAGTACACTACAAAACAACGAATTTTGTTCATTCAAACTTATTATAGAATTGGTGAACATTTCGCAGCCACCATTCGCCGATTACGTACGATTTTAGGCCATCATAATGCTCTAAATGAATCAACTGTTTAGTTACAAAATTCGAAGCAAGTGGTTCAGTTGAAGACATCAAAAGCCCAGGACGTCTTTGATGTGGTCGGAGTGAGGCAAATGTGGCTCTTGCGCGTGATTCAGTTGAGTTCGGTACCGAGCAATGCTCACTGATTTCCTATGGCCTCTATTGGATCAAATGAACATCGATAACCTTTGATTCCAACAGGATGGTGCAACATGCCACACTTCAGCAAAAACAATTGCACTCCTTCGTGCGAGATTTCCAGACCGACTAATCTCGTTGCGGAGAGACCAAGTCTATCCACCTCGATCATGTGACTCTAATCCGTGTGACTTTTTTTTGTAGGGTTAAACTAATTCACAAGTCTACGAAAACAAACCTAAAAATTTGACGGAACTCAAGCGTGAAATTCAACATGTTCTTGGCAAAATCGATGCAGATATGTGTGATCGGATTATGGTGAATTTCATGGACAGAGTTATTGCGTGCAGGGCTAGTAGGGGAGGGCATATGCCCGATATTGTTTTTCGTGCTTAAACCTCAAAATCTTCTGAATCGAATAGTATGATTTTATTGTTTTTTTTATGAAAATAAATTGATTTTATAGCACTTTCAAATCCGCGCGTTCTTTTTGAAACACCCTTTAATTTATTTATTTTAATAATCATTACGTATTAAATAATTTTAGTTTTCATTCAAAATTTTTGGTGAAGTTTTGACATAATTTAGTCAGCTTATAAATGAATAATTAATATTATAACAAATTAATTTATAGTTTTAATTTCACATGATAGACTATGGAAAAAGTTTAGACTAAAATAGTCGCTACTTTTTTAGTAGGCAATTTGAATACTAGTTCAAAATCTTTTTTTTTATATTGCTCAAAATTCGTATACAAAACAACTCCCTTTCCGAAAAAAAAAAATATTACGGTGCATAAAAAGTCTTGTATTTAACTGCGTTTTAATCAATGAAACACAATTATATAAAATAAAAGTTGCTATTTTTCATAACAAAATGATATCTTGAACATTAATGCATCTATGGTTACGATTCTAAAACACTTAAATTTATCTTTCCCCACCAAAGTTATTATGTCTTATTGTGTTACTATTAAAACCTATGATTAAGTATACATCGAACTGTACTATACCTACTGCCGTTTAACTTGTTTTCGCAGTCTGTTATCTTTATATTGTGAGTGACAAACTGTCCATAAACTAATCCTACTTTCTATAGTCATTTTACTTAAATACATACTCTACATATGCAAAACATTTGTAATAATATTTTTAATATAACTTGATACATGTTCAAACATGATAAATTCCAGGCGTTTCCTGAGCATTTCCACAGTGCGAAACACTACTAATGTTATCGGCAAATTGAATTTTGTAAGTTACTACACTAGATCATTTTCAATCTCATCAAGGTATAAATTATGCATTGAAAATTAATAAATTAATTTTTATAAATTATTTTTAATACTTATCATGTGTGAACTATATCATTTTAAAATTATCTTGTAAAATTCGATCTTATAAAGAAATAAATTTTCTTATTTAATTAGGGTACAACTTTTTATAGTTTATAATAATGGTAAGATGCAGGTGTTGTTATTTTTTTCACTAGAAATAACTTTCGAAATATTGACCCAAAAGTTGTTATTGACCAGTTATTTACATAATTACACTACTCTTTTTTTATAAGCTAGTTAACTATAAATGTATAATGAAAATATAAAGTCAACACCCTTATAATATATATGGGATGGGCATGAAAAATACTTTACTAAAATGAAGTATTTGTTAATTATTATTGATAATTTTAGAAAAATATATAACTAAAAAAATGCCCCCAAAAAATTCTCAATATTTTTTGATTTTTAAATGTTTAATGATAAACAATTAATTTTGAATATCATCAAGTTAATGCTATGATTTATAATGTGATAAAAACATAAATGAATAAGCATCCACAAAAGTGAACAAAAAGAGTTGCTACAATTGTAATAATTATTGTATTATTATATTTAATTGAATCATAAAATTACGACAACTAGTTAAAAATTGTTAGATTTTTTTCTAAATTTCAAAATATCTGTGTGTTTCTTTTTTTCAGTGGATAAATTTATTATTAATTATTAATATCATTAGAACAATACATATAACCAAAACGGATCTTGAGTGCAGCTTTCAAAGTAACACAACTTTTGGTAACGTTATTTTTATTTTTATTTAATAATCATTTAATACTAAAATATTACCGTACCCATAACTATTTCCATAACTATATGGTGAAAATACATATTTTCTTTTTTGAAAAGGGTAATAAAAAGAAATTACCCATTAGATATCATGAATTCGTCCTCGAGGGGATTTTTATAAATCGTAGATATGAGCATAATTAGCCAGGGGCTAAAGGAGGCTTAGATCCTTAAAATACTAAGAAAATTAAGTATTATTTAAAATCATATTTTATGTTAAAGATATTTATATTTAGTCCCCCAAAAATAATATTTTAATTACGCCAAAGACCAAAAATCATAAGTATCTAAATAAGTTTTTCTGTGAGAAAAGTTTACTTTTGCCTTTCAAAAAGTTGACTTGATCATTGTTCAAAATTATTTTATTCATTTTTTTATTTTTAAATTGAAATTGTTTTTTTATCTATTTTTATATGAACTTTTTCCAAATATGGGAACTTTAGGCAATTGTATATCTATATTAATCAAGTTTTGAATCTATGTTTAAACAATTATTTGAGTTCTTTACTTGCAAATTTGCTTATTAAATAGTAAGTTAATAAGTTTGTCTTTAGCAAAAATGGATAGAGTTTATGATACAAATATATATTGAAGGATTTATAAGTGTATAAAAATACATTTAGTGTGGTTAGCAAATAGACAACTTTCAGTGTTGGGTAAAAAGCTAAGACACGGTCGCATCAAATTGGGGGGGACCTTTTATTATCTACTTACGATACCCCTAAAAAGTATTTTTTTGTGTCCTTAAGGAAAATTGCCTCTAGGACACCTAAGGTTGCAGGCCTGCACTAATGACTCGTGTATGTTAATTTACATATTTCATTAATACCTAAACGTAAACTTATTGTTCTTTTGGGATTTAACTACGACAAATCTCGAAAAAGAAAATTTATAATAGTAATTTTTTTATTATATGAACTAAAATCAGTAAACAAATTGAAACATATATTTATTTTTTAGGTGATACTCGTGTAGACTATTACATTGCTAGCGATAAATTGCAATACGAAAAAATAATAACTGCCTTAGCAATATTGTTTATCATCACTCTTATGCTTTATGTAAATTATCATCTAAGTTCGGCAACTATTAAGGTGAGAATTTATTTGACAACGTAATATATCATTCAAATTTATATTCTTAATGATTAAGAAGTTTTAGCGTATGGAACCAATAAATTTATGTCAATAGTTTAAGATCCTTAAATAGTTTATTTTTGAAGGTACGACGTAGCTGAGTTTATAAAATAGCATCACAGTACAGTTACTAACCAAAATTTTTTTTTTGCTGTGGTTAATATAGCGATTAACCATTAATCGATAATAACTAATCAAAATTATTAAATAAGTTTAGTTCCCTATTTTTTTATAGTTGAACCAATTGTATGAATAGTTCTCCAACTTTGTAACTGACTTGTTGATATATTAACAATAATTTTCAGTTGAGATAACTAATTTTTTGGTTTGACGGGGTTTAACCAATTGTTTAAGAGTGCTTAAGTAGAATTAAACCTCGAGCTATATGACCACAAAAGAGTTACATACAAAATGTATTGTCTTTTCTTACCAGTACATTATTAGGTAAAATAAAATTTTTATTAGAAAATAAATATAAAATATAAAAATATATTGTATGAATATATTTTTGATTCGTATCCATATTAAAATGTAAGTTAGTGATAGTTTAAGAATATTAATTGATTCTTTTTAAATAAAATTTTGACAAATAATTATAAAAAAAGGAATTTCTAAGTAATATTTGTCTTTATTTTTAGCATGAAGTTTGTAAAGTTCATCAATGGTTGATGATTCATTCCATTACTTTAGTATTTTTCGTAATATTTTTACTTGTGCCGACATTTGTCATACCAAATCCAATCGTTTTTATAGTGGCAACAATAGTGAGCTGTACGTAAAAATCAATTATTTATTGAGTTAGAAATGTATTATTTAATCGTCGATAACTATTAGCTACATAATTTGCAAATAATAAACATAATTTTTGAAATTTTTGATTTAAGTAAAAAAGTGTTATGATTCATATGTTTTATTTATTCGTTGTTTATCTCATATAAGTGTTTATATACTATAAAACGATATTCATATACAGAATGTTATGCGAATAATGAACCACTCGACGATTACTCGCAAAATAATAACGTTTTTATATTCTGACAGGAGAAGGATTGAGGTCGAGAAATGTTTTGTGATAAAAAAAATAGCAGCACCACTCCTCACCTCTAGTCAATACTTTAAATTGATAATAACTTCAGAATTACTAGTCAAAAAGTTGTTATTTACCAATCATTTTTTTAGTTAAATTATTTTATATTTTGAAAGCTAGTTAAATTTGTATGTTTGCGTTAAAAAAAAGATTGACCCTATACGCATAAGGGATGCACAAAAATATTTAATTGTAAATAAATTAAAAATTATATGTAACTAAAAAATACAAATTTTTTTTTTTAAATATTATTATTTTACGAGTAGTAGACTGGTTTATAATTTATGAATCACCTTGTACTTACAAATTTATATATACGTTTCTACTTTAAAAATCATTTTTTTCTAAGAATATAATATTGCTAAAATATTCAAGTAAACCAAACTAAGTGTTATTTATAATTTGATGTAGAGATAAATTAACTTTATTGATTCATATAATTAAGAGTACATTGATATATTCTCAATCATGGGTGCTTAATTGTTAGAATATTATCTAATTATTTATAAAAACCGTCTACTTCTTATAATTGTTTTTTCGAAGACACTTAATGTTAATTTTTATTCAATGCCATCTGATTATTAATTTTGTGTTGTATAAAATTTTGTATCTAAATCATATGCTTTTAATAGAGGTGGCTGAAATTGATTTCTCATTGTTTCAATTTAATTTAATGTATTTTTATAATTTTAATAAAACATAAATAAAAATTTGTTTAACTGATGTTTTGTTTATGTTTTTATAGTGATCTTTTCATTAGAAATTTATATTGTGGTGTGTTTCTATGACGATGAATTAGAACTTTTGGCGACTATGCATAACAGAAATATAAGTACAATTCATCCATACAATAACCAACCGATAGTATCGACAATGAATTGTACTGTCGAACAGTCATGTTGTATTCAACGTTCTTTACAACAAAATCAGCAAACGCAATGTTCTCGACCTCCTAGGTACTTTCAGCAATCCGACAATCTACAGCCACACATTTCTCAAATTGGCGGTGTTTCATTATTGTCTCATCAACTGTATAATAGAACACAATCCAATTTACCTGCACCTAATGCACCACTTGTGGAATACAACATACCACCTCCTTATTCACCATAAAGAAGCTAATAACAATATCCATGGCTGATTTTATTCCTATTTAAGTATAATTGTAACAGTTAAGTAACTTATGTTGATTTAAAACAATGTACATAAATAATCTATGCAAAACGATTGGTTAATGTGTAAGTTCTTGTATTTAAATCATCTTAGTTACCTTCAAATTATGGAATTATGAGGTTTGATAGTTACTAATTTGATCAAATTTAAGACTAAAATAAAATGATCAAATATTCTTATTTTATCTATTGAGATTGTTTAATGTTTTGCATAATCTAATTACCATTTTGTTTTATGCGACTCAAAAATTTAGGACTAATTACCAAAAATTAAATTTCATTTTACTGTCAAGAAAATTTGTTATGAATATTTAGTTATAAGTATAAATTATAATATAAAGTACTTTTATCATATAAATTAATTGTTTACATTTTAGTGTCAAAGTTAAGATTTAATATAAAGCTTTTTTTAGCTACTTATAACTTTCGATTAATATATTTTAAAATTATATATTGTTAAAAACATACTTTATAAAAATAAACTGTAAAATAAAAATTTATGAATTGCCTACAACTAGTCTACTCTAAAATGGTTATATAAAATATATATTTTGACTTTTATATTATATATTTAAGCATTCGAGTATAATATAACCAAATTATTTGACCATATTTTTAGTACGTTAACATTGTCTATTATGACATTTAACCTATACAAGGTATGCACAGGAACAATGCTCCTTAATATTTACAGTTTATCATTATTTGTTTAATTCAATTGAAAAAAGGCTTGAATGGCTTTCTCATTACTCTCAAATAACATTTGTAATTTATGGGTATTAATACTTACATAAAAATATTAACATACATAATATTAAACAATAAATGAAATACTATTATTTGACCATACTACCAAAGTAACTATAAAATTTAAAAGAATTAAAATTCGATGAAAAGATTTCAAGGTATTAAACACTATAACCAACAATAAAAATAATGAAAAGAGACCTTGTTAAATTGTAAGCGACTACATGAGTATTGACCTTAAAGTTGGCTCAATGATATCATTTAAGTCACTGAAAGTTAAGGACACATATATTTAAAAATAACTATTACATGGTAATAATTACACTATTACTGGTCTGTTTTTTCATTTCGTAGCTCCTGATAATATTTAAATAAATATTTATACCTAAATGATATTAGGAAAAACGTTTTTTTTTAATATGACCTTGAGAAAAAATCGAATCAAGGAATTTATGATATTTTTATTAGTTTCTTAAAAAATAAAAGATTACATTTTTTTTTAATGGTTCTATAAAAAGCTTTTATTTAATGTATTGTGTAGACTGAATTATCACATCGTGATTAAGTTTACAAATTTTTTAATTAATAAACAATCAAATTGATTGAAGCAATCATAGCTGTAATGTATTCTTCTTAAAATAGTCAGAAATATTTAAAATAAAATAATGAAGATTAAGTATGATGTGTCATATGAATTCAAATAATTGATCTTTCTAAGAAAGTCTATATAAATTATTGATCATTGAACTATCAGAATTATGTTTTTTGTGATGCTAAATCAATATTCAGCGTACAATCTTTTTCTTTCATTTTTTATGCTTGTCTACACTTAAAGAAATATATCAAAAATTTCTATGCGTCAATATGATATTTTTAATTCACATGTTATTTTACGCAAAAGTAGTGTTATTTTGACATAAAATATCAAAAGTTCGTGCACAAATTTTATTGCTACTTATCCAAACTTCCCTTTACATTGTACGCATTAAAAACTTCCAATACATATATGTGAAAATATGTTTATCAAAGCATATATGATGAATGCCAAATCGATTAAATTTATTTAATATTAGAAATTTTATTTAAACAGTATTTTATGGAGATTTTGAATTTTTTAGCGGAAATATTTTAAATAATAAGGAATTATGAAAACGACTGATTTCTATTTATTTATTTAAAACTATTAAAAATGTACAGAAAAGCTGTATCATATTGACATATTGATAAACATATTGTAATCAAAATTACATTTTTATAGATTTTTTTATTGAAATCCCAATTACGATTATAGTAGATAAAAGTAAAAAATTGTGTCAACATTATTTTTTTTTTCCGAATTAAAAACTCGGATTTCAATTCTGCAGCTTTGTAACCAATATTGTATTAATGTTTCTTCAGTTTCTAAAAATGTTTTAAAAACCCGTTTTTTTTAAATGTAGAGACATTTTAAGGCGAACGTTTTCACGTCAAAGGGTTTTTGTGATAGTTATTCTAATTATTGTCAGATATCAATCTATACTTGTCCTAACTATACTGGGGTCTTTTAGTATTTTTTTGTTGAGTGTGTTCGCGTCTTTGCTTATCAGCAGACAGATGTCCAATAACCGTTCAGTTTCTAACGAATGTGTCTACGATTTAGTGAGTGGACAGTATAGTTCGAAATATAAGGTTTTTTGTATTGAATGGCGCGGGAACTTAATTCTAAGCAAAAGAAATGGTATATAAAATATACTTTTCAGTGTGTTGTAATAGAATGCAATTGTGCGTTTATCTGGTCTGTATCAACCAATTAGGTAGATAAGTTGGTAATGTTAATTAATAACCACGAAAATATTAAGAGGATCAATATTAAGTGGAACGAACGTTAGCGAAAGGGCAATCATCTACAAGAGGAGTCAATAAGTATCGTCTAATCTATTGTTATTCATTTAACATAATTGATTTATATGTTTATTAATTAGCGAAGACGCTCCACTATTAATTATATATTGTATCAAAAATAAATTAAATTAGGTACACAAATTAATGCATTTTATTATTTAATTAAGTGAAATAAAATAAAATTTTGTCAAGTTAATTTTACAGCGGTCGCCAAACACCACAAGAGCGATTAATTAAAGAAGTGTCTTAAATATTTTCATTACTACATACTACAGTTCATTATAATTTCAACTTATATTGCTCATTTAAGAAAATAAATTAATTTAGTACTACTCTACAGATTATATAATATCAAATAAATGATATATTTTTAAAAATTATGCTTAACATTATTAGCTTTAAATGGCTGCACTAATAATTTAAGAAGAATAAAAAGTAAGTAATTATGCATTTCTTATCGATATTAAATTAACTATATAGATATGATATAATTTTCTAAATTTCAAGGGATCTATAATTTATAAAAATATATAAAGTTAAAAAAAAACGATAGCACAGTTGCGTTGCGGCACAGTATGGACATGGCATAGTTGGTACAAGTATAGATGATATCTGACAGTAATTAAAATCACTATCATATTCGTGTCAAAAGATCGCCAATTTTTCGAAGTGGAAAATGCAGAACGAACAAGTTTCGAACTGCCAGCGAGAGATATTTGTCAGCATGTCCGTCGTGTTGTCCACTAAACCTAAAAAACGCACTGCCTTCGTTCAGAAGACGACACGCGTTTCACGAAGGTGATTATATGAAACGATGCTGACTCGTCTTCGTAGACATTTGAAGGGTATCTACTCAGTATTTTTTATAGGTACAAAGAATCTATTTCAGTTCGCCAAAGACAACGATCGTTTAGTTTCAAAATTATGTCGTATGAGCAATGTTTGCACAACACCGAAGTTATCAATGCAGTTAAGATATCTCCAGCTGTTGTGATAACAATAGTCCGGATGATGAACTTAAGATAGTACTCGTATTCCGCGTCCCGGATGGACCTTGTTGCCAAAAACCGTTGGCGAAAAACGAGAGGCCTTATTTTTTATTGGTATTATCTCAGACAATTCGAAAAGCGATCGTTAAGAACTAATTTCATTTTTTAAAAATTATTATTTATTTTGTTTATTCTATTTATTTGTTTTCAGTGGCATTGTTATGTATATCATTTTTGTTGTTATATGTAAATATAACAATGAAAACAATGTTTTTGGTATCAAAATATAATAATTTATATTTTGTTATAAATTTTTATGTTTCTATGTTTAATATTTTGTTATTATAAACTTTATCGATTTTTCATTAATCGTTGTTTTTTTATTACCTAATTAATGTAAAATTTAAAGTTTCCATAAAGTATTAGATTAGAGTGATTTAATCAAAACATTTTATTAATTAGGTCGAACGTTAAGCTGTTCTTTCTAGAACTATATATGTGATTTTCATCTTCTACTCCAAAACATGATTCTTAGAGAATCTCGTCAATGATTTTTGGAAGACTATTTTTCCAATTTAAAAAAGGGCAGAATTAATAAATCTTCTATCAGTAAACACCATTAATCAACAAATAAATTTTATATGTTTCATTCGTCAATACAAAAAGTTCTTAAAGAGTTACGTTAGTTTTTATATTAAATTAAAAAATAAAATTGTTGAAAAAATATGCATTTTTGAAAAACGGTATCAGATTTTTGAACATTTTACATTGCACCTGAATATAGCTCATCAAATTGTTTTACTGTATTACTCATTATATAAATATAATTTTATGTAAATGTATTAATGAGTATAATACAAAAATATATTTGTTGAGTATCAAATGAAGCTAGTAAAAGAAATCTAACTTAATCTTTTTAATGTAACACTTAAAATGATTGAGAATATAGTTATTCTTTGAGAAGGGAGAGGCTTAGGCAATTTTTTTTTTGTTATTATTTTTCAAGTGTATTACGTCATTTAGTCAGTAAATTTACGCAACTAAACTACCAATTGGCTAGCAAGGACTTCTGAACGGATGTATTAATAACAGTTATTTGTTTTTACCTATAGTAGTTTTATAAATATGCTGTGATATAAACGTTTGTACTTCAGTTATTTTCAGGCTGCAGTGAACGTTACAAAAATATAACTTTAATTAATTTAAGTAGCATTATTTCTTTTAAAACGTATTAATATTTTATTTTAATGTCAACTTACAAGTTAACGTACTTCAATATACATGGCCGTGCAGAGCCTATTCGTTTTTTATTATCTTACTTAAATATCAATTTTGAAGATTGCCGTATCGAAAAAGAACAATGGGCCTCTGTAAAACCAAGTAACTTTGATACTTACAAATTATTAATACTCATTTTTAAATCACCAAATGTTTACTCTTAGTCAAGAGATGTAATTTGATTTAGACACACCTTTTGGTAAATTACCAATGCTTGAAGTAGATGGAAAGGTATTACATCAAACATTGGCTATTTGTCGTTATTTAGGAAAAAAAGCTGGGTTAGCTGGTGATAACGATTGGGAATCAGTTTTGATTGACATAGCAGTAGACAATATTCTAGATTTTTGGCAAGGTAAGTTGCATTAAGTATTATGTATAGTACACCCAAAGAAAAACCTCAATCAAAATTGAAAGAGAAATTTTATCAAGGGTTTATGATAATGTTTTATTAATACGAACAAAATAACTATTCTTATAAATAATTATTGTTCAAGACAAGAAAAAAAAATATCATATTGATAAATATATCATTGATTCAATAGTAATGATATATTTATCAAATTGAACAATGAATTTATTATATAGATCGAGGTTTTTCTCTGGGTGTATATTATAAAATTTTATAAGGTGCAAATAGATAAAAATTTAAGGGGTATGCTCTCTAACCACCTAATTGTGCCTTATATTAAGTTGTTTAATAGCAGTCAAGTCAGAATAGCTTTTGTAAGTAATACAATATACATTATTTTAGAGATTATTATCTATTTTTATAACACCAATGAAGTCACTAAAGCTGAATTAGGTAAGCGTCTCTTCGAAGTAACCACCCCATTTTATTTGGATAAGTTTGAAAAAATTGTCTCAGAAAATGGCGGCTACTTTGTAAATGATAAGGTAATTATTTTGTTTTAGTTTTACTAATATGTGACAAATTACTCAGGCCCGGAACTTTAAATTTTGTAGTGATACATTTTTGTTAAAAATGTAATAAATAAAAATAGTTTTTCAGTAAATTTATCGGTCGGGACAAAATTACGAAATTTAATGTCCTACACAAAACTACCAAAATCCGACTCTGATATTAAGATATACTATTAGTGTGATGTGCTGATGTTACGAACAGTTCGATTTTCGTATAAAAATGAATTCCAGGTATTCGGTTTGAAAATTGAGTTAAATCAATAAAAAAACATATCCTGAATTTATCAAACAAGAACACTCTAATTAAATTGATGAAATATCTATTGTATTTGTGAAATTAAATAAAATTATCATTTTTTAATAATTATTTCAGCTTTCGTGGGCAGACATATTTTTTGCGGCTATTTGGGACTATACAAAAGCTCTAGTAGACATAGATATCGTTGAAGGTCGGCCAAATTTGTCAAAGCTCCAAAAAACAGTCTTAAACATACCTCAAATTAAATTATGGACAGAAAAACGACCAAAAAACGTTCGATTCTATTAAATATTTTAAATAATTTAATCTACATAAATCTAAATCTATATTATAATATTACTTTTTTGTAAAGAATTTTGGTTATGTTGTTTAAATAATAATTGGTTTAATTGTTATTATTTTTATTATGATTTTTTATTACTTTAAAATCATAAAGTGTTATTATAATTTTTATATTAAGTAAGACATTTTTGAATTTGCCTATTCTACTCGTGCTTCGTGATGCCAACTATCGTATAGTTTTTAGTTAAACCAGATTTCAATTATACTAATATTATGTTAATATTCAATTTGATATCGATTTAAGTTAAGCAACTACAGAATATAAAAAATAAAAATAAATACTTTATAAATACATTATTTTATCACTAATTAGTGATAATAAGTGCAATTTGAACAAAATATTTGCGGGATTTAATTTAATTTCTCTCCTCCTTAAAAATATTTATGTATGAATTTACATGTAATTATCATAATTCTTTTGGGGGCTGCAATAGAATGAGGGGAGGTTAAGCTCCCTCTAGACATACAGATTGCGCCTGTGTCTCTGGTATTGACGTATGTTGCCTGAAGAATGATTATCCATTATAAATGTTATACATAAATTTAATAAAGTATTGTCACAAAAATAATAACTTATTAAATTGAATTATTTTATAATTGTTATCGGTTTTAATATGAAAATTAATTAGTATATGACATAGTCTAAACAATTATTACCATTGCCTAATTTTTTTTATTAATATATGGCTCATATTAACTATTTGCAGTCTAGTAAATTCGACGTGTAAATAAATGGTGTACATTATTTCATAGTTTAAAAGAATTTATGATTATGTAACATAAAAACTAATATCTATTTTTAAACATTATCGATTTTCATTGTACAATTATCTAATACATATTGATTAGATTATTTCCTTCCTAGTATGTGCTTTTAAACATCACTGTTCATAGCAAGTATACAGAACATGTTATTATATTAACTAAATACACAGATGAATTGTTTATTGTGTATATGTTCATTTTAAATTGTCCACTGTCCTCGGAGTTTTCTTGTGGACCTTTAATGTCAATATACTCCAAAAAAAAAAAATCACTATTCGTTAAATCGAACGAATAGGGGCCTTTAAATATCCTCTTTTGAGAAATTATACGTTATTGTAACTGATTTTCTAGGATATTCATGCTTACAGAAGCAAAATGAATTTTAGAACTTAAGAATACACGAACATTTTTTTAATGTTTTTTTTATATAACATCAAGTTAAATAAATAAATATTTGTTGTTCAATTAAATATTTAAAAACGTTTTATTGGCTCAACTGTGTGTATATATATGTGACCCACCTGTATAGTGGGGAAATATGAGCGCTGAACATTACATGTAAAGCCAAGAAAATATTTATTCAGTCAATGAACCTAAAGTCTTCATAATAATCGTTAAACGTGATAATACTTATTATTATTATTAATACTTTTTCAAAATGCCCAAATATAAGTTAACGTACTTCAACTTTACTGCTAGAGCAGAACCTATCCGTTTTTTATTGTCTTATCTAAATGAAGATTTTGAGGAAAATAGATTTGAACGTGAACAATGGCCCACAATAAAACCATGTAAGAATTATTTTTTAGCTAAAAACTATCAAAAAATCTTTAAAAATATGTACATTCTTTTATTATATGAAATAATTTTCACAGCAATGCCCTTTGGACAAGTTCCAGTATTGGAAGTTGACGGTAAATTGTTAAATCAATCTGTAGCGATTTGTCGTTATTTAGCTAAAAAAGCCAGTTTGGCTGGTGAAGACGAATGGGAATCATTGTTAATAGATATAGCAGTTGATAACATTTTTGAAATTCGACAAGGTAGTATTCAATTCTAGTAATATTTGAATATTATAAATAATATAATATGTATATATTATTGTATAATATTTAATATTTGAAAGTGTCAAAATAAATCTCATGTCTTAATGAAAACTATAAATATTTATAATAAAAATAATTGTTTTATAAAAAAAAATAAATTTAACTGTCATTATTTTTTTAAATGAGTCACAGTTAGTTTATTTATTGAAAAAATTATAAAATTGTAATAATAAATTATAATGCTATTTCAATGGTCAAAGCTATATAAAAAAAAAATAATTTCTAAATTAAAAAATTTGATATTTTTCATTGAGAATATAGGGTTTTAACCTTCTAATAATTTGTTTAAAAATATTTTAAGTAATTTTATATTTTATTGGTTTAAATTTATTAATTACTAACTGGCTTCTTCATTTTAATTTATTTAATGTAATTTTGAATTTATGTTTATAGATATTATGAAAAATTTTCATGAACCAGATGGTGAAGTTAAAATAAAAAAGAAAGAGCTTCTCGTAAAAGAAACTATTCCATTTTATATTGAAAGATTTGAAAAAATAGTATCAGAAAATGGTGGATATTTTGTCAACGGAAAGGTATAATATTAAACTAAATTTTTCTTTTATTTAAAAAAAATAAAGTAAAAAGTAATTAATTAAATCAATTAATGTAAAATCATATTATTCAAATTATTTTAAAAAATAATATTAAAAAAATTGATTGTATGTATGTATGCATGCTATTTTAATTTTTACAGCTTTCCTGGGCTGACTTATATTTCGTATCTATTCTGGATCACATAAAAGTTGTTACAAATGTTGATATGGTTGATGGTTGTACAAATTTAAGTAAACTCAAGCAAACGGTGTTGAATATACCTCAAATACAATCATGGATTGCCAAACGTCCCGGCCCTATTTTTTAACTTAAATAATATAATATATAAATAAAAAGAAAATTTTACCTATATTTTGTTTATTTAGTATAAAAATTAATGAAATTTGTTTTATTTTGAATAAAATGTTGCTTTTCTGTTGAAGAATCGATTTAATCGATCAATATTTTTTTAAACTTTAAGTTATTAATTTACGTTAACAATTCTGTTAAAATTAATTTTGTAGCACAGCGTCCTCAAGCTATGTGTTGATGTATTACTTTTAATGGATTTGTTGTGCTAATAGCGCTATCTATATTCAATACATTAGAGTTTTTACTCGTCGAATTATTATTGAGAAAACCCGAATGAATTAAAAGTGAAAATATTCTAATGAAAAAATATTTTCTTACTCTTAAAATTCTAGTAAAAAAAATCAGAAAATGCTGCTTAGTTTAAAATTATAAAATTTAATATTTACACAAGTATACTTCTAGCATTTTTTTTCTCGTAATTTACTAACAATTATTATTTAAAAGTCTTATTATTTTTCAAGGTAATTAATACAATGTTTAATTAAATAAAATAATTATTTTATATAATTTTAATAATTAGATTCGAGCTAAATAACATTAATAGAATTACTGAAAAACATTCAAAATGAAATAAATTTTTTATGTTTTATATGAAAATTTAATAATGTAAATTCAAACAATAATGAGATTTCCCAAATATTATCTTTAATCACTCCTGTTTAATAACAATTTTAAATCATCTTATAATTAAGCTTCTGATTTTTCTAATTGAAGGTTAAGAGGTAAAATATTTATTATTTTAGTTTAACAATTCTATGTAGATAACATTTTAAATAAAACAATCGGACATGTATTTTCTAAAAAGTTTTAAAAAGAGCTAGAATTTGTTTATCTTTATTTAACATATATCATAATGAAATAGCAAATATTTTGTTACTTTTTTAAATTGTGGTTTTGAAGAGACGAGAAAGATTTTTAAAATTTTTAAATTGTATCTTATAAATGGCTTGTTAGTAAATATTATTACAACACAGACCTGTGTTAAAATATACCTGTATAAAAATTAATTTACACAAATATAATTGTTTATATTTTTAGTCTTAGCGTAATTTTTATAACAAGGGACATTATTTAAACCACTTAAATAAAAAATGGCGTAATCCAAAATATTTAACTAGTAGAAAACAGTAAAAAATCGTTTTAAGCTTCCATTGGTGTGGTGTGTTGCTTTGAAATTGAAATTTTTTTAAAATCTTTAAAAATTTTCAAACATATAGAACATTTAAAGATTTTTCAAAAATGAAGCGTCTATCCATAAAAAACAAATTGCACTTAAAAACTCAATTTTTAAAATGTTGAAACTTACGTCGTTTCTTTAATAAGTGGTTTATGTTGAATACGTGAATTTCTTGTCATTTGTGATAAATTTGAGTCTATTTAAAAGTCCCTAGTTAGTAGGTGATAAGTACTTGTATGCGTAATATTTTTAAGTACTTTATTAATTCCTACATTAATCAAGTATTATTAATTATACTTCATATTCAACATATTCCCTAAACGTTCAATTTAAAAGAGATTACCAAAATCTTGTTAATTTCGGTGTGGTAACACTGTAATTGACCGCGTCTATCATCTATTATCACCGGCAGGTAGCGCGTCGCAAGCAGTACCCACCTCTGATACATTACGGCCACCATTGATTGTTCGCTGTTATTAGTGTCTTAAACAACATTGTTACTTTCATATAATCATTTGTTTTTACGTAAACAACAAATCATTGTTAAAAGCAAATTAAACAATTTTACTATATCAAAAAACTAAACAGAAGCATTGAACTACTACATATTGCTGTAGTTGCTGTAATCAGCACTATCTTGTGGTAAGTATTTTCCGTCAATTTATAGTCCGTCGCATTCTATTCGACAAAAAGTGCTGAAGAGTAAGTTTTTATTGGAGGGGACGATGACACCGGATCCGTATTTATTAATGAAAAATATCTGATCAAGATTCTGACAATATTTGTGTGAAAAGGGTGCGAGTGTGTAAACTTTTATTTTAGTATAACAGACTTTACATTTTAGGGGTCTTATTGCTCTTCTATAAGTCAGATTGACGAACATCTGACATTAAAAATTGTTAACTTATAATTCAACCAGTATTTTTGTTCTATGTATTATTGTAATACAGAAATTTCCCTAGACCATAGACATTTGATATAAATTCTTAATAAGTCGTTTTAAACTAAAATAATTTATTGATAAATTTAATTATGTTTTCTGTATAATTTAAAAAAAAAATTAACACATTTCATTAAGAAAAATAAGTCTATTTGAAGTCTAAATATTCATTTCTTTATAATTTAACAGAATTTTTAACTAATGTTTCTAATGAATTAGGATATTTTAAATATATTTATCTATTGCTTGCAATTCAGAATGCATTATTATAAGAGTTATTGGTCATTAAATACTTAAATAGTATTTATAATGAACAAATACAATTTTACTTAAGTAAATTATAATTTTATTAAAAGATAAAGTATTTTTGTGTAACAATTTAGAATATTGTTATGATACCTACACCATCTATTATCTATTAGTTATTATCATCATCTACATATTTGTATTATATGTAAACAAAAGAAAAATATATTTATTTCAAACATATCCTAAGTATCTTTAAGGTAAATACTAATATTTCAAAAAAGATCTATAAGGTTTAGAGTTATATATTTTGAGTACATAATTTAAATGGGAACAAAGAAAACCTTAGTGATTCTTATAAGTAAAATTTTAGTTAAATTAATTGGTCAATAGCATTTGAATGAAGCCAACCGGTATTATCCAATCTTTTAACACAATTTTCTGTATGGCCTATGCACGTAGTCTAGTATTCTCTTTCCAAGATAGAAAATTATTTTTTACTCTATTACAGATAATACTAATATAAATCCACATAATCAACAAGAGCCTTGATAATTTTATGGAATGAGTGGCATCATTGAAATTAAAGACTGGGATTATTAATCACAATAATTTTTATGTTAATAAATAAAAAAAAATCAATACATAGTTCCCAACTCAAAATTAACATATTTAGTACTTCTAATATTTATCTTTTTAGTTGAGTTAAATTACGTATTATAAATAATTATTAAAAATTTATAGGTATTCTTATAAATTGATTAATTCAGTATTTACTTTTAAAATCATAAAATTTAATCCTTTTAGAGAATAAAATAAAGTGTAAAAAATGTTTATGTGATGCACCTAATATTTGAATCGAATGTGTTTTATTTTTAAATATTTATATTATAAGCAAGTAAATATACCTTAAATCAATTAGCTAGCTTCCTATGATTATTCACTATTTATATTCAATTTTCATAATAATTAAGTACTAGTATTAGAATGTAATTTGTTCAGTTATAAAAAGACATAATATAAATTTATTATTAAAATTTTAAAGTTTATTTATTAAGAAATAGCAATGTTTAAAATAAAATCATATTTTATATATTCTAGTATAAATGAAAAAATCATAACATGAAGATATTACTGATTTTTTAATAACTGAAAAATTATTTTATAACATTTCACTTTAATGAAGCTTATGTATAAAAAATGTAAACATTATAAAGTATAAAATATAGTTTTTTTAGATAAAATGACCCTTATTTAGAAATACAGTGATAACCTATTTTGTTATGATCATATAAAAATATATAATATATATTATAATAATAATTAATATATCATAGGTGTTAATAATTGTTAGGTAGATTAAAATATAGTTATGCTTTGAATTATTGAGTTTTATTTTCTATTTTTCATTCTCTATTAACAATTTATTTTAAAAATTTTTTATAGTAATGTCTGTAAATTTTTTAGGTGATATATTTTAATCATGGCCATTCCTAATCAGTTAAAAATTGACAATTGGGGAAACTTTTTCATGCAAAGGCTGAACAATTTGGCCAAAAAAGATGAATACTGCGATTATACAATCCGTTCAAAAAATAATGAATCATTTAAAGTTCACCGTGTTGTATTAAATACTTGCTCAGATTATTTTGTTTCTCATCCCAACAAAGATATGTCTATCACTATGCCTGATCATCTAGATTTTAATGCTGTCAAAAGTGTAGTTATGTTTATGTACACAGGACAGCTACTTTATACTGAAGACTCGCGGTTAGCTTTACTTGAAGTTGCTGATATGTTACAAGTTACTGTTTTATTGAAGCTACTAGAATCTCAATCTAGTGTGTTAAAGAAACAACAGTCTGATTACCATTCCTCTCCTGCCTCGACTTCAAGATCACATTCAGCTATAGCTCTTAATCAATATCGACCTGCTAAAAAACCTATAGTCCTAAGTAACATAAATGTACGATCACCTCCTGAACATACACCAGCATCTACTTTTATAAATACAATGAAAGTTAAAGATGTATTAAGTGAAAATAAACCCATGCGTTTTGATTGTGATATTGATGATGTTCCTGAATTTTGTGAAAACACATTTGAGCTACCAAAATATGATAGTGCTCCTTTAATTAAACAAGAAAATACTGAAAATGCCAAAGCAATGCTCAAAAGAACAGCTAATGGTGATATAATTGGAAAAAAAGAGAATGAAAAACCTCAAGTTGCCAAATGCGATACAAAATTTTTACCATTATCTCCCGCTGGAAAAAAATTAAAAATTGTGAGTGAAACTGATCCAGAAAATTCTAATAGTAAGGTTGTACAAGAAATATTAAAAAAATTCCCTCATCTATTACAGAGTAAGGGTAATATCAAACTAAAAATAATGTCTAGTACTAACCAAAGTCAGTTTGAAAGCATTATTATCAATACACCTAATTCTGTCAATAAAATTTTACCAGCTGGAACTAATGCTAAGGAACCATTAACTACTCACAAAGTTAAACCAGATATAATGAATATTAAAGGACCTTGGTCTTGTAATTTATGTGGAACAGAATCTAACCCATTAAAATTAGATAGTTATTATACATACAGAAGACATTTAGTAGAAAAACATAATGAAAAAGAAGATACAAGAATTTGTGAACATTGCGGACATTTTTCTGTACGGAAAAGTTTACAAATTCATCATATGTATACTAAACACAACATAACTCCACCAGCAGAGTACAAATTCCCTAAATGTGATCAATGTGGATTTATAGCTACAACTGATGTACATTTAAATAGACATAAGACATTAAATAAATGTTGTTCTAAACCACAATCTCCCAAAAAAGATACTATAAATAGTTACACATGTAGTGAATGCTCAAGAAAATTCCGCTCGAGTCTTATGCTTAAAGGACACTTAAGAAATTTTCATAAATTCTATGAATCACCAAAAACATCTAAATCTAAAGAAATAATTATTCCTGTTGTTGATAGTGCTTCTTTACCACCAGGAACTAAAATTTTAGCTGAAAATAAAAGTAATGATAAAATTGAGGAAGTTATGTTAAGTAATGATGAGAGTGATGTCTTGAAAGAAGCAGATGAATTAATTAAAGATGAAAGTGGTGAAGTTGAAGAATCAGCAGAAGTTGAAACTATTACATTGGAAGATGCTGCTCAAGAAGTTAAAGAAAAAATTGTTAAACCAGTTGATTTGACTGAAGAATGGGACGATTTTGATGATGACACAGCCAAAAAAACTGATTCTGATAAAGAAGATGATAATGCAAAACCATGTAGAATAGATTTAGATTAAGTTAAATTTATTGTAGTGTGAAATATATTTTTCTTTATTATTGTCTATAGTCATACTAAAAAATATCTGTTTTTTAAAGTGTATAATTTCTTAATTAGAAATAAAAATTTATATTTCAAATAAATTTTATTTTTCAACTAGTACTTCTAAATTTACTTACAAAATGTATTAGTGTTAAGTTCTAAATTTACTTAAGTTTACTAATTTATTTTCTTTTGATAAAGAAATGTTTTTTCTTATTAGAGTTATAATTTTGTAATTATATTTTACGATGAATGCCAATCATAATTGTAGCCCCTCATATTTAAATCTTGATTTTTTTGTTATATTAATTACCGAAATGAATGTTATTTTTTATATTTGTTAAATCATAATGTGAAACTTGAAGAATAACTTGATAATTTACCATAAATTATATTAAAAGTTTTATTATATTTTTGAATTTCTCATGATAATATAAGAGATGGCTTTATATTTATTGTTTATTAAAATAATAGAAAATTGTAAATACTAATGAGCTAGTTAAGAATAAAATAAATATAATTGCGCAATTTATGATTTTGAAAATGTATTTGAATATGTTCAATCATTACTAAGACTATGTTCAGAATATATATATATATATAAATATATACATGATATAAGGTTGCAAAATTTTATAATTTGAAAATATAAATAGAACTAATTAAATCTAAATGGAAAAAATTATTAAAAATAGAAAATTATTTACTATATATCTATGAATTTTATAAGGTCCAAAGAACATAATTTATAGTGTAAAGTAATTTTATAACTGACTTTAAAAAGATTTTTTAAGTCTTTAATACATGTCAGAGTTGTTAAAACCCATACTTTAAACGTTTAAAATATCTCTAAAGATCAATTTTGAATTTTGGTGTTATAAACTGTGTATTTAAAACGTAACAACACTGGTATATGTATTACATAGATTTATATTTTTTATGTTCTAATTTCCTTCTTAAAACCCTTCAAACATTGATTAATAATTTGAGAAATATATTATAAAATGTTCAATACTCAAATTATAATACCGAGGATTATTCTAGAGGCCGATTCGATAATGCGGGATTTACGTGGGTGAGGTGTCTGGACCCCTCCCAGACACTGATATATTTACATGATTTAATATGTTGAGTAGGACTGATGCGTGTTCCAAATACATTTTATTCTTTAAGAATCCCCACCAAAAATGGTTCAAAAATTCGTTTCTGAGTTAAAATAACGTTTTTTATGTATTTTGTATACCTAGAAGTAGAATAATAATTTTATAAGTAAAATTTTTCTATTTTTAAACAAACCTTTTAATAGAATAAAGTTCTTTTATTGTTTTAATTAATATATCTAAAATTTAAAAGTGTTGAAACTATTTTATACAAAGGGGAGGGAGCAAATATTTATTAACTAAAAATTAGTCCCCTCGATTGTACTAAAGGTAAAACATCGAGTAAAGCTATTTCTTTTGGTCGATTTAAAGTGATCATAAAAAAAAAAGAAATTTATAAACTTTACCCATGATAACGCATATTATTATTTTTTATATAAGGTGATTCATTAAACGATAATCATTAGATTTCTCTTGAAATAAAAATTATTAAGAAAATTTATTTTGTCATTTTTTAGTTTCACGTATTTATTGATTTACCGAAATATCTAATGGATAATATCAAAAGAATCATTCTGTATACTTTGTGTCTTAATTATATGATTTATTTTAGATCATAAAGAAGTAGATAAGCTTTAATTAATACGCCTCTTCTTATAGACACTTTTGATTAAATTTTTTTTTTTATAAAAAGAAAGCGATTGTAAAAAAATTCTACACGAAAATCCTTTTTTTTTATATTAAAATAATTAATAGATTTGACGATTTTGTATTTTATTAACAACTAATCATTGCGAACAGATTTTTAAATTTATTAAATTGTAATAAACTCTTGAGCCAACTTTTTTACCTCTGGATTAGTAATTTTGAATAACAAAGTTTTCATCAAATTGATAATCATTATTTTCAGATAAATCGAAAAGCTAGCGTTAAAAGAATCTTCTTGTATTACTTTAATAATTATTGATGATATACTACATTATAGTATATCAAGGACGGTTTAGAATTTTTTGATGGAGGGTCATAAAAATGTTTAGACTTATAAATCAATTTTTTTCGTTCATAATACTTTTTTTAAGTATGCTATGATAATCCAAGTAAGGGTCACATGCCTCCTGATACGCCAATGACATAACTTTGGAAACTATTTAGTTCAATTTATGGTACATTCAAAATCAAACATTTTAAGCAAAATAACTTATAATAAATTAAAAATTTTAATTTAGAAGAATGTAATTGAAGTACTGAATAAAAAACAAATTTAATCTTTGGGAAAAAGATTGCAAGTTTACTTTGGTCAATAAAATTTGCTAGACCAAAATTGATAACATAATAGTATTAAATATAATACTAAAATCTGAAATCGATAAAAGACGTTTATTTAAAGGACAGAATTAAAAAAAGTTTTAAAACCACCTAAATCTTTAATTACAATATTTTTTAGTCATAATTTTTTGGGGGTTGCGAAATTATAATTTTGCTTTCCCGTTTTTTGACTGGGGTAGCAATTACCCCTACCATTTGGTTTTGGTGCGGTTGCTAATAATTAATAATCCTTTTAATCATTGAAAATCGTGACGAATTAATTGCTTAAAGAATAAAATATTTTTTCTTTTGTCAAGGTTTTCACTTATTACTTTTGACTTTTATAGATTTAATTGACTAGATCAGTAAAAATTAATTCATACCATACGAGTATTCAAGTTTTTGTAATACCTATACATTTATAAATTAAAATACCTAGTTTTACAATTAAACATTTGATGGTTTTCAATGTAAAATAAAAATTTATTTGCGTGATGATAAAATAAGTTTCATTGTTGTTTAACCAAAACAATAACAATTTGTTAAAAAGTTAATGAATGTGCAAAGAACATGTGTTATAGTCATCATAAGTTTAATCGTGGACAATTAATGCACAATATCATTAAGTAGATCATTTATCAATCCAAATAATATATGTATTCAATTAGTAAGAAAGTTCCAAAAAAAAGGCTATAAATAATTTTTTTAGTGAAAATAAGGCTTCAAATGGTACTATAATCAATAAAATAATAACGTATAATACTATTAAAACATCAGACTGATAACGTTTTGAGAGAAGTTAATTACAAGCAGCTGATATCGCCGAAAAACACTAAGTTCAATTTTTACACTATCTGTAGCACAAAGCAGAAATAAAATATTTCTCGACACAGTGAAGTGGTTATTAAATTGCTAATAAAAATCTCCTTCAACGGAAATGTCGGTTATTGGACGTCAAACTATGTTTCTCATCCAAAAGGACAAGCATTAAAAGAAATTAAAAAGCTCGTTATGGGAAACGTTAAAAGAAAATTAAACCGGAACAGAGAATATACGGAACTACAATCGGACGTGAAACGAACTTTTGTTTACAGTTTATTGGAGCAGGACTTAATATCTTTTTCGTTGGTAAGTTAATAATAATTACTATACTGCAGTGCACCAATTAAGAGTTTGTAGGCCCTCAATGTAAGGCATCAACGTTTTTGCACGTTTTAATACTTCTCTATTTGAGAAAATCAAAATTATGACGGCATACAACGCCATCAACCAACATGTAGATTACAATAGACGTTTTTTACCGATATTTGCATAATCATTAATCATTTCATGTTGGAAAACCCGGCCGTTGGATGGTGTACTATTAAACATTTTTTGTTGTCAGTAAACGATGTTTCCTACCGTATGTTGTTGATGGCGTTTTCAAAAGGCTGTAGTTGTAGTCAAAGGTTCAGTCCTTTTCGTCCACCACTCTGAAACGTTTCTGATATACTTATATTTGAGGACGGTCAGAAATTTAAGTGCCCTACGAAATTTCCGATAAGAAACGTGACCACATATAGTTTGTTTCAACATTGTACCACAATATCATCCCAACTGAATACAAATAAGTTAGAAAATTCGATTTGAATGGCCAAAAATTTATCATTTTTTACTGCGGACTATCTGAATAATAAATAACACTTTTTACTACACATTGATCACAAAAACTTTTTCGAAAGGCAATATTAGCTATACAGCTGAACTAATTTTAAGTGGAGTTATTTGTTAACTTTATAAAGTTACAGTAACATTCATTGTAATAATAATATTACAACTAATCGTTTTAAATAATTACCGATAATTTAAATAAAATTTAGCTTTGATGTAAAAAATTGAAGGTATTGATTTATTATTAATAAGTTTTTGAAATTATTTATCTTTTACTATAGTACTTGAACTAATTATTGTTGAATAATTATTTTAAGTCTAAATAATTAATTTCATTTTAAATAATATTAGCCACAAGTGATCAATTCATATTGTATAATTAATTTAATTGTGTTCAGCTTTTAGGGTAAACATTTGCTTCATAATAAATGTAAATTTTAAAAATCTCACTAAATTTTCCAAGGACCTGAAAAAAAACCTAAGTTTCTATTGGATTAAACAGATAATGTAATATAAATATCCTTGTTGTTATAGTTAAATAATTAAGGTTATTTTTGTGATTAGTATGGCGTTACATTTTTTAGAATTTACGTGCAGTTAACAGCTTAGCGGATTTTGACCCTTCCCTTTCTTATTATGTTTTACTATAATCATATTATAATATTAAATCTTAATCATAATAATTAACCTCGTATTTTTCTAAAATAACGAATACAATATTTTCTTGACCTTGCCCTTGGAGCCACGGATGAATAGTTAGATTCACCATTAGTATGGACTGGTGACTTATATAATTCTCTGCAGGTTGATTTATTGGTGGCCAAGGTAAAATTGCAAAAAAAAATCATTGTCTACTTATACATACCTAGGTTTACTTTTGTTATATTTGAAAATGCAAGTGTCGGTACTCTAATGAACTTCTACTTTGAAAATTAGTATATGAAAAAAAAATTGATATTTTATCAATTATTATCCTATTATTGGTTTACATAAACAATGTACAGTATATAAGTCTTCGTAACACATTGATTTGTAGAGAGTGCATTGTGAGAACGAATAATCTCAGTATTTTATTTTATTTGTTGAACTTGAAAATTTTTAGCTAAAATTAAAATATTTAAAGAGAAGTACATTTTATTCAGGTGAGTTTTGTTGTTTTAACTCGTGTAATTAGTTTTATAAATCATTGAATAATTTTTTTTTATGAAATGTTTTATTTTAATTAACTTACAACAAATTTAAAGGCATGATAAAATATTTAACTATAATTAATACAATTGTTTTACTTAATTCCAAGAATTATTCTTACAAAATAAAAAATATAGACAATTATTAAATTACATTTAAGTTTTAAATTATACTTTAGACATTTTAATTTCAATTTTTTAATATATGTTAAAAAGCAAATTTTTAGTTATAATATTTGTATAAAAAATTCAGCCATGTGTGACGTGAAGAGTGTCATCTAATTCGTGACAATAAGTTTTTTTGATAATATAAAATAATAAAAACCAATTATATTGATTATTGTTCTTTATTGTATAGAGTGATCTGGATATTATAATATGAAGATTGAAGTTTGAAAAATTTTAATCAATTTAACGTTAAAGACATAAAAGAAATAATTAATAGAAATCTAGTATTTTTTAGAAAAAAAAAAAATAATAATAAAATGTATTCTATTCTATTATTACCATAACAATATTCCGGAACTGAATATAACTTTAAAAGAAACTTCATATTAAGACACATAATAAACAGTAGCTTAGCTTAAGTGAAACAGTAAGGTATAAGTAGGAAAATCTCAGATAATTCGATGTGCTGTCGTTAATTTTTATACAAAGTCATTTGAACCGATAAAAAGAACAGTCATTGTTAAACGTACTTACGAGTTAGCAGAATCGACGTATTTGAGATATTTAGATAAAACACATGAGAAATTGTTTAGACATTCTGGAAAGGTGAGTTTTAATATATTTATACTATTATCGTTAATGTTACAATTAGAAAACTCTAAAATTGTATGACTTAATTAAATTAAAATTCAATAGGAAATTTAAAGTTTTCAAACCCAAAAAAGATTTAGTTGGCAATTCTAAGTTTGCTATCCTGAAATATAATCAAATTGATTTACTAGGTTTAGAAAACAATCATAAATTTACAAAAAACGTAAATACAATAGAGTATTAATATTTTACATCAATTTTTAATTTCATTAAAATATATTTTGAAAAATCCCATTATATCTTTTTAAAGACTCAAATCACCTTATTCCATTAGTCTTATTCAAGACTTCTTCATAATGATAAAAATACACAAATAATTTAAATTAAGCTTATTAATTATGAATAAGCTTTAAATTTAAAGTTATATCATTAATTATATTTTATTTTTTCCAATAGTTTTTGAAAATTTGTAAACTTATTTTAATTGAATAATTATTATTCGAAATGCTTTAAACAATTTTTTTTATTTATCAGTATTTCTTTTTTAGTAGCAGTCGAGGGAAGATATTAAAAAAGGTGGCTAATCTTTGCGATTCCATTTGATTAATATGTTTATTAAATAAAGAAAAGCTTATTTGAGGAAAAAAATTATAGCGTGACGTTTGATAGAGATTACTAGTATCGCGCTAACATTTCCATATCCGCGAACTATTTTTGACATCACTAGAATCATTAGTTTTTTTTTTTCATTGCCGGGAAAACATTAAAGAACTTAGGTCAATTACGATAGAATATAATAATCAAGAACAGATGATGTATATTAAATTAACGAAGCAAACGGTATTACTCTTTAATAGACAACAAGATTATTTTATCGTCACACAAATAACAATCGTCTTGAATTATTCAACAAATATTCAGTTGTTAAAAAATTATATCTATACTTTTGTGAAGTTTCTATCATATAATATACCGATAATAACAATTGAGCAGGAGATTGAATTATACTACTTTGTGTTCAGTTTTTCCATAGTCAGAGCTCTATTTAAGGAGTGGTTTAGAAGATCAATAGCTCCCCAAAAAATTCTTATGGGTGAATATCAATATAAAAAAGCAAAACCTACAAATATTGTCGATAACAAAAAATATTTTATTATTGAGTATTTATGAGATTTATATGATATATTTTGTTATTTATATTAATTTTAAAATTAACATATTAATCGATGTAAGCTTGAAAGAAAAACGATGACTTGTGGTGAAAAATGCGATAAAAAAATATATTGACTTTTTTTGTTGCTCTTTAAAATTATTTAAAAATAAAAAAATTAAAGGCGCCAAAATTCATGTACTTATTACACGCCAAAATCTTTAATACGGTCCTGTTCATAGTACCAGATGTCGACTTTGACGTTTTTACAGTCACTTTGTTTTACGAGATGCTCAATAAAAATAAACCAAACTAGTTTTGAATAACTCACAAAATTTCAAAAACAAAAATATGCGTCATCAAATCCTATGCTGTGAGATATTAAATTATTTTTATCTGTCAGTAATTCATTATTTATTGAGTCCTCAAAATACTCAAAAGAATCAAAATTATATTATATATTTTTATATGCTTTTCCATCCATAAGGATTGAAAAATAAAATTAATAAATTAAAATAAGTATAAGTTAATATAGTTACTGAAGATATGATATAGTGAAATATGTAAGAACATCTAATATAGGTAGACATTATAAAGTGAATAAAAAAAAAATAATAATAATAATAAATAGGATAAGTGGAATAAAACGTTTGAGAGAAATTAATTCGATTAAATTAAATCTATTTATCTTTATGACTATTAATGAATTTTTGTGTAACAAATAATATTATTTAATTGTACCCCCTTTAGTGATGATCGAATTCTATATGCTCAATAAAATAACATCAACACGAGATGTTTGGGCGAAAAAATGTATGTTTATTTTGAATACAATTTAATTGAACAATTAGAAATCTAGTCAAAATAGTTTTAAATACTTAATCATCTTAGTTATTAAAATTAATTTACTTACTCACTGGTGAGAATTTATACACTTGGAATTAAGAAGATAATATGACAAAAAACAGAAAAAAGTGTTTCTTCTAAGAATTAAAAGATGAACTGTGTTGATACTCATTTATTATTTGAACTTATGAATAGATTTTTAATACGATCATTTGTTGGCATTGTGAGAAAAGATAATTATAAAAGTTATAATTATAACAATTGTATAAACTATAAGAGATAACTATCTCCTGAACACAATCGTGTATGTTTAAAGAAAAAGTAAAATTATTCCTAAAGTATAATTTTGAAATGATTATGGAAAAAATAGTTTATTACATATGTCTTGCTTTTCAAGGGTAAAATTTTTTTATGATTGGCTAAAATTTTATTTTATCCACCAATCAACAAAATTTTTTATAATTTTTAAAAAGTATTATAACAGTTAAAGAAAATGATATAAAAAATAATCACTACTGTAGTGTTTACTTTTTACTACATTTCGAGATGAAAATAATTAATTTAAAATATAAAATTTATAAATTGGTGTTTTTTTATTAACATTTTATGTTACACATTTTATTATACTCGTGACTTAGTCTGTGAATAGTTTCTAAGGAATACTACGAATAAAATTATTTTCCTTACTCAAAGATTTTGAAAAATTATGTCACGGAGTTCATTAAATAAAATAAGGAAGCAATTATATTATAAAAGAAATTAGTAATCTTGTTTTCTGTTGTAATTTTTGAAATAATGGAATTTTTTGTACATCTTTCATATCCTATTTTAAAAGGATATCAATTTTATTTGTTTAAATAACAACATACATAATTTATTTATGTATGTATTAATTTATAAATATTTATACATATTTATTTATGAAAATGACTGATCGATAACAACTTTTGGACCAATATTTCAGAAGTTATCATTTTTATTTATAGGTGGGAGGAAGACTGAGGCCAAAAAATGTCTAGTGTTATGAATAGCAGCACCCTAGCTTTTTTAAATTATTAAAAACTTCTGAAATACTTATCTAAAAGTTGTTATAGACCAGACATTTTTATAATTAGGTCATTATCTAATAAATATGTAAGTTAGTTATTAGTTAATTATGTATGTTTCTATTTGAAAAAATAAAATTGACTCCCTTGTAAGGAATAAGGGGTGAATATACAAAGTACTTCAAGGTTGTTAAATTGAGAAAAATATGTAATAACTAAAGAAAACAAAAAAATTTTCAATAATATTCTTGTTTTTCGATGAAATAAGTCGTTCTTGATGTATCAAGAAACAGCGCATTGATAAAGGACTATCGATTAAATCTAGTCATAGATGTATAATTTTTTTTTACTGAGGAAGTGTTTAAACTTCTAATATTGTATACACATATGGAAATAATTTATTACTAAATGAGCTATGTAGAAAATATAGATATCTAATGTATTTTTAACCATTAGTCAAAAGTATACGAAGTTATTTTTTTTTATAATTATAATATAAAATAATTTAAATAAATAAAAAAGAAGAAAACTATACTTATTAAAATCATTATACAAAAAAATCAACAATCTAAAAGTTTTCACTCCTTATTGTCTCTAGACAAATTAGTGGCATCAAATAAAAAAAAAAGTTAGACCGTAGCATTAAAATTTAACTAATTACTAAATTAAAAATAAAAACTAAATAACAGAGTATCAAATTTAGACGGTTAATCTTATAGTAGATTATTAAAAAGATTATACTTAGTCATTTTAAATTTAGTTTTTGGAAGTACTGTTGTGTAATATATCTATTTACACGCTGCGTCACCTTCATCGTTGTAGTTGTTAATTTTATTAACGGACCTTGTTTGTTTTCAAAAATCTATTGTTTCCCTCGTATTCTTGTAATGCTGACCTTCAGAAATGAAATTGTCCTCTGATAAAATTTACCTAAATTTTTCCAAATATTAAGCTTTTTTTTTAATTGATAATACTCTTTATGTTTTAGTATTTTTTTAACAGCATTCTTTACTATACCAGTTACAAATCATGTAACGTTGGAATGTTTGTACAAATGACAAAATTAATTAGTTTTAAATTGGTTATTATATTAAACTAATACATTGGTCAACTAATTAATAAAACTTTTAAAAAAATTGACATAAAATTTACTTTCAACTATTAAGTAAAATCAATTAATGAAACCAGAGACGTGTTATTAATTTCAATTAGAAAGGTAACACAAACAATTTTTTTTTCTATCCGTCCCTTTCTAACTTATAAAACCCCACCGAAGTTATTTTAAAAATACACCATTGAATAAAATAGAATTGATACTCATGAATTTTTTCGACGAATATAGTCTAATCATATCATGAGTTAATCGTTTCATCACCAAGCTAGTATACAAAAACTATTAATATTTTATTAGCAGTATACTAATGAGGAACACGTTTTTCACCGATATAAGATTGTGCTGGACTTAAAAAATTCAAGTTTTATTATATTCACTTGTTTTTTTAATTTCATTTAACAATAAAAAATTAACTTCTTTAATATTATACAAACCAAAATGTTATTCATCTTTATATTTTTGTTAAGACAAGTTTAAAATTAATATAAGTCATGGTCTGCAGAAAAATGTATTTTTTTAACCTATAAAATAGTTTGTTTAATTTATATAATTTTATTTAAAATATTTTTCACATTATATTACTTTTCGAGTCATATCTCAACTACATAAATTAAATTAAATTTTGTTTTGAATACTTAGGCTCAGGATACTTATTGGAAATTTAGTTAAAATTATGGACTCTGAACAATTCCGAGATTTTGCCAAAACGATCGTTGACTACATAGCTGATTACACAGAGAACATCCGAGATAAGTAAGTTAAAGTTATGATAAAATTTAGAAAGGTTTCACAAAGTTTGTAATCGAAAAATAAATGTGCATTACACTTTAAGCGTGAAATATGTAAATTATTAGTTATTCTTCTGGCGAATTCATGAATTGTCAACATTTATATTAATTATCTTATGGTAAAATAGAATTATTTTTTCTCGAATTCGTTGTTACTGACTTTCATGGTGTTACATAATCATGATGTCAAAAATTAAACGCTGCATGATTATCCATTTGATGAAAACTTTGTTATTTGAAGTTACAAACCCAAAGGAAAGTTGGTTCATGATTACACTAAAATTTAAATATATATATAAAAATACAATATATATCAAAATTTGTTCGCAATGATTAGTTGTTAATAGAATACAAAATCGTCAAATCTATTAATTATTTTAATATAAAAAAAAGAATTTTCGTATAGAATTTTTTTTACATCGCTTTGTTTTTATTAAAAAAAAATTTTAGACAAGAGTGTCTATAAGCAGAGGCGTATTAATTAAAGCTTATCCATTCGATATTTCGGTAAATCAAGAAATATGTGAAACTAAAATATGACAAAAATAATTTTCTTAACATAAATTTTATTTAAAAAAAAACCGAGTGGCTAATATTAAAATAATCTCACTGTATTATATAAGTATTTCTTTTATAAAAAAAATATCCTAGATATGCCACTTACTAAAAATAATATAATTTAAACTTGCAGGCCAGCTGTATCTACAGTAAAACCGGGATATCTCTATGACCTTGTACCTTCAGAAGCTCCAGTAAAAGGCGAAGATTGGAAAACTGTCTTTGCTGACATCGAAAAAATCATTATGCCAGGAATAACGCATTGGCAATCACCACAGTTCCACGCATTCTTCCCTACAGGTAATTCTTATCCAGCTATTGTGGGAGATCTACTATCAACAGGAATAGGTTGCGTCGGATTTTCTTGGGTAAATATTTGATATTTTTTAAATTAAATAAATATTAAACCATACTACTCAATACTTAGATTTTATATCTAAACATCATTTAATTTACAAAAATTAGAATTTCAAATTTATTGTTTGAATTATTTAATTTTTATGATCTAATATTTCAAAGATAACAAGTCCAGCGTGCACTGAACTCGAGGTCCAAGTTATGAATTGGTTTGGGAAAATGTTGCAAATTCCAAAAGAGTTTTTAAATGAGTCAGAAGGACCAGGTGGTGGTATAATACAGGTATAAATTATTATCTTTCTTACTTTCAAATTATTGCAATTATAACTACATAATAAATTAACTATGTGTTTTTCATGATTTCTCTTTCTCAAAAAAAAAAAAAGAAAATATATATATTTTTTAATCAAACGTTAAATTGGAAAATACAATAATATTTTCATATACTATAAACAAAGTTAATGTCATTTTATTAATAACTAAAGTGAGTAGTCACAGCAGAAAATTTCTCATTTTTTTTTTAAATTATACCTTTGACCTTAATTTTTATTGTTGAAATAATAAATAAAAAAACTACAGCTAATTGTTTGAATACATTTTTTATTTATTTTTATTTTTTTCGTTATTTTTTTTTTGCGATATATTTTTAGGGTAGTGCATCGGAAGCAACACTTGTATGTTTACTGGTAGCAAAAGATCGCATGACTAAACATTTAAAAGCAATAAATCCTCAACTAGATGACGGAGAAATTAAATCGAAACTTATAGCGTACACTTCAGGTAAAATTTTCTTTGTCCCGATTGGTACCTTTATTGTATTTGAAATATACATGTTTGGTTTTATTTATTAATTTACTTACATAAATTTTAGATCAATCCAATTCGAGTGTAGAAAAATCTGGACTTCTTGGCTCTATGCACATGAGATTACTCGGAACAGATGATCAAGGTCGATTAACTGGTCCTATTTTGCTAAAATCTATCGAGGAAGATCGAAAAAAAGGTCTGATTCCTTGTTTTGTAGTTGCAACATTAGGAACTACAGGAACGTGTTCATTTGATTGCATCGAAGATTTGGGTCCAATATGTAATGAGAATAATATCTGGTTGCATATTGATGCAGCTTATGCAGGTATCCTAGTCTAGTTAGTTAAAGTTCATATTAATATTAATAGAATTGTTAAACTATTATATTATATCTAAGTGTTTTGAGCGAAGATTTATTCAATTTTTTTAATCTTTAGGTGCTGCTTTTATACTACCTGAATACAGATATTTAATGGCTGGAATTCAATATGCCGATTCTTTTGATGTGAATCTGCATAAATGGCTCTTAGTTAACTTCGATTGTTCCGCTTTGTGGGTGAAAAACACTAATCATCTGGTGAATGCGTTTAACGTGGAAAGAATGTATTTAAATCATAGTTATCAAAGCCAAAATCCCCAAATTCCAGATTATAGAGTATGCACATGTACTTATAATTATAAACAATATAATGGTTTTAGGTATGAAAGATTTTGTTGTTTAATATTTGTTAAACGACGTTTTTAGCATTGGCAAATACCACTGGGTCGAAGATTCAGAGCGTTGAAAGTTTGGTTTGTAATGAGATTGTATGGAGTTGAGGGTCTTCAAGCTCATATAAGAAAACAAATAGAATTAGCTGAATTATTTGGCCGACTGGTTGAACAAGACAGACGGTTTGAAATTGTCACGCCCGTCACAATGGGACTTGTTTGTTTCCGACTTAAAGTAAATGAAACTAATTTATGAAATATTAAATAAATGATAAAACTTAATTATATTCCTTAAGATTTATTAACATGATTTTATTTGCAGGGTGATAATATTTGGACAAAAAGGTTGTATGAAAGTCTGATGAAAAGTGGTAAAATTTATTTAGTTACTGCGTCAGTGCGATCACAGCTTGTAATACGCTTTGTTGTGTGTAGCCGTTTAACCGAAGAAAGAGACGTGAAATTTGCATGGAATGAAGTATCCTCATTAGCTGATACTATTACAAGTACTGAAGAATATAAGGAAAGTGATAATATAAAATATTTAACACATGGGTAAAAAATTGGATGGTTTAATGGAATAAAAAATAAAATAGAATTTGTGTTATATAATAATACTACAACGCGATTAAACTATTAAATTAATTATTGATTTTGTTTAAAGTTTTATTATTTGTTATTATACTATTATTTACATTTGACAAAAAATAATATATTTTTGTTTTTATTTGTATCTTGTTGATGTTAGTAAATTATAAAAGCTGTTATAATACTAAATGACTTTTATTTATGTTTTAAAATTATATGATCAGATTATTTTAAAGCAATATGTACTAAATGTTTGATTTTCCTAAAATTGATTAGTGTTTTGTTGAATACCCAATGTTTAACCCATTAAATTTAAGAAGTACGTTTAAGAAGTATGTATTATCGAATAAAAGTGTTAATATTTTTTGTTTAACTTTAATTTGTAATGTTTGAATAAATTTTGATTATTATATTTTTGTTTATTTCCCTTTATTTATTTATTTTTATTAATTATTATTATTAAAAATGGTCAAACATAAAATTTTTATTTATCATGAACTATTTATAAAACCATAAAATGATTGTATTATAATAGGTAAACATTTAAAATATACTTATTTTGGTTATTAAGATAAATAAAATAGTACTATTAGAATCTTCATTTAGTTAAATATTTGAAAGAAAAAAATTCTGATATATAAATAACATTATACATGTTTTTAGATAATTCCTTGCTTGCAAAATCAATTTAGATTACTCTATAATAAAATAATAATTATATTTTTGTAATAAAATATCTTAAATTGAATTATACGTAAAAATTTAAAATTTTCATTTATACTGGTTTTATTATTGTTAATAGGGATTCTAATTAAACCTTTGGGATGTTGTTAACCATTATTATAAATATGTTAGATTACAATCTATAAAACTATTTTACCTTTGTTTTAATTGACACTTTCGTGAGATATAATTTGAGATATAATGTTGAATAATTTACGGGTTTTATATAGTTTCATATAAACCACTAAGTACGTGCAATTTATTAAACATAATCTCGTATGACATTATAATCAAAAAAAATACTGATAATTCCTTATTGGACTGAAAAACGATAAAACATAAATTTGCTGATTATAATAATTAATAATATGATTTATTATTAAGAAATAATATACAAACTTTGTCAGTTATCATAAATATGCGATTTTTAAGAATTTATAATTTTAAAAGTAATTATACGTATGATAAATTCCTTATCCGTTAAAAACCCGAAAATTATAATTAAAAAGTGAATAAATTTACTTTCAATCAATTCAGATTGCGTCTTATTGGGATCTCGAAGGGCATGATCCCTCCAAAATTAATGTGACTATCATTTGTCCTAAAATGTTATTTTTAAGTCATTAAAAATAACAGTCATGCTAAAATTGTGAAAAAATTTTCCTTAGCCTTTTTTATTGAAAAATTATAAATGCGCACCTAACAAAACTCCTAGGATCGTTTTCAGAGTATAATTATTTTTTATGGCCAAAATGAATCATAGGCGGATCCGAAAGTGAGCGCGGAGGTGCACTAGCCCATAAAATAGTTCTGAATCAGCTCTTGTTATGAATTATTTTTTGCTATTCTATTAATGTCGTATTGAAGTTATTTATTTTACATTTGATTAAATAAAAATTTGTTGTAATATTCATGAAAAGGCAATTTTAAGATTTTAATACAAAATAAAGTTAAATACATTATCAAGAAATCCCTAAGCCGTTCGACTTTAGTATCTGTTTCTTAAATGCAATAAATGTAAAAATAATAATCATAAATAGTGTGACTGATTATTGTTAAGCTCATGTATATTATCGATCAATATAATTAAAAAGTGACACTCAGTAGGACTATTATATAGAATAATATTTTAATTTGTAATTTATTTGAAAAAGTTATGGGAGTTTTAAGTAAAAAAAATACAAAAAATGTCAAAAATTGGCTATTTTGAAATTTGTAGTTTTTTTTGGAGATTTTCCCTATGTACGGGGAACGAGGGAAATTTTTCAATTTTTGAAGGTAATGTCTTCGACTAGATACGATTTGTGATCTTTTGACGTATCGTTGAAAGAAATCGGTTCGGTAAGAACTGAAAAAAAGTGGTAACAGACACAAAAAAAAAAATAGTAAAACCAATACAAGTTTTTAGCTTCGCATCGTAGCTAAAAAAAAATACATAGTTTTAAATATAAAATTAAGTTAAAAAAAAAATGTTCAATTATAGCAGATTAATTCTTTATTATTAAAGAGTTAATTTATTTAATTCATTTAATCGTGAATTATCCAATTTTCCAATGAGCTCATTATTTACAATAAATCACATTAAACGTTTTAATTAGACAATGGTTTAGACTTATTTCATTCGTTTCTCAGTAATCCTTGAATATATTTAAACAAGAAAAATAATAGGTCTGGTTCACACCTTTAAAAGATATAAACCGAACATGAGAATACCGCCAGCAATGCACTAACATGAGTTTCATAATTTATACACCTATTTAAATGTTTATATTTTAAATAACAATTTTTGAAATTATTATTTTATATATAATCATTTGTTAATAATTTTCTTAAATAAATTACACAATGAATAAAGTGGAAATAAACACAAAAGCAAGATACCAACGTACCTTGAGCTGATCAAAAATTGTAAAAGTTTTAAAATAGATTTGAAATACAAATAATAATAAAGGATGGGACTTTTTAAATTTCTTATTGATAAAGGATGAATTGAGGCCGCTACAATTGTATAGTTAACGGAGCTGTTACTTTTTCAGTTCACACTTATTAAAAACAACATAGCAAAAAATGATGAATTATCATGTATTTTGATTTAAATTTATTAAAAAATAATATTTAAGATAAATAAGTAAAAGATGAACATTTCAACTATAAAATTGTTTTTAGTTCGTTTATGGCCGAAAAAAATGATTGTAAATAATAATTTAATATTTTTCTACGAAGGTATTATTTTATTTATTTATACGTTACTTTATTAATTACTTTTTATATATATTTAATATTTTTTATCTTTAATTATTCTTGTAATAGTAGTTATATTATTATATAAACGTGAATTAACATTTAAACCTACATAGTTTATCAAAAAGACAATACTATCAAATATCAATAATTTTTAAAATATAATTAAAGTTATAATTATAGTTTTTACGCGAGTGTATGCAAATCTACTGCTATGAAGATTAACGCGTGAGCTTGTCGTCATGTCGTTTTTATCGGTTGCCAGTCCTTCATACCCTTTTTATAAAAAGCATACCTGAACACACTATATATTTAATGAAATAGATTTATAGTACAATAGTAAAAATTTGCTTTACGCCTGAGTGGGTTAAATTGATTTACCCTATAAATTATTAAAATCGAAATAGAATTTTATTAAATATGTTTCTATATTATATTTTAAAACGCTGTTAATAGAAATTTTTAATAATGTAACGGTAAATTCTACTGTAATATTTTTCAAAGTATCACAATTCGAATTTTCTTTGAACATAGAAATATATCAATATACAGGTTGTTATATGTTAATTTCTAAAATTGTTCAAACACAGCTATTGTTATAATTACAGTGCTTATGGCAGTTATTCTGTGACATCGGCGTCTTTGTCATTATACTAAGGCCTCAATATAGCAATCCTCGTACATGACGACGTGATTAAAATAAATTAATGGTAGCAATAGTTTATAACTCAAAATCCATTCTTTAATACGAAAATATTTGGATCAATCTTTCCATTTATACTTTTATTTTCAATTGAAAATAAAATAATACAAGATTTATTTTTGGTTTTTAGCTTAGTTTTTAGTTTATTGAATACTTTATTATTACATAAAACGTTTTTTTTTTATAAAATAATACAATAATAAAATTAAGATAGCTTTTATATTTTCTTGAGCTTCAGATTTTAATTCCTATTATTCTTATTTCTATTTGCAATATACTAAGTGAATTAAAAAAACGAAATTTATAAGCTGTTAATGTACTGGAAATATTCAAGGATAATTAAAATAATATTTATGATTTTCTATGTCTTTCATGAATATATTTTAGTGAAATTTAAATTTATTTTATTTTTGTTCTTAAAAAAATATGCTTTAGACGTTTTCCAAAAATTTAACAATTTTTTATTTAATAACATTCATATGCAAACACAACATTTTAGAAATGGATGATTTTCATGGGTGACAAATGATTTAAAATTAGTTATCGAACTTAGAATATATCAAGTTATTAGTATATTTGTCATTTTTTTTTCCTGACTTTACAATTTATAGACAGTGTAATCTTACTAGAATATATTATTAACACTAAAACTTACTAAGTATTAAGATTAAAATGTGTAAATTATGAGCAAAGTTAACTTTACCATAGATAATGATTTATTGTATTCAAAATTGTTATTAAATATAAAAATATTTTTAAATTATCGAAATTTTATAAAAAAATAATAAATAATAGTAATAATTTAGTATTATTAAGTTGGCTATACGGGAAATGTTACGTTAATAGGAATCGTCTCTATGGTAAAAAACATATATTTAGCAATATAAAATATTTTTTTTATATAGTTAAATATTTTTGATTATTCAAAGTTACAATTTCCATGAAAACAAATTACTTTTAATACACATTGCAATTTTCTTAGTAAATTGAAGTTTTTAATAAAAATAATTTTTTTTCTTCTTGTGTATAAGGACTAATTATAATTAAATTATATTAAATTATATTAGCAAGTATTCAATGTTTCATGAAATGTACATTCAATTTATACGGTGATGCCATTTGTTTTAATATAATCCAATACAATTTTTAATATTTCTTAAATGCAGTACGATAAAGATTGTTTGCTGTTGAACATTCAGACTTAATCCAGTCGTAAGTACATTTATTAAAATATTATTTTGAAATATCTAAAATTTCAATAAATTACCAACAATATAGATATTATTCAAGGTATATTCACTTTTTAATAATTAAACATTATCCAAAAAAAAATATGTCATTAAAGAAATATAACACTTAATTTATGTAAAATTATTTTAGTTAAATTTGTTTGAAACCTTAATAAGATATTTACTTTAAGTTTAAATAATTGCTGTTCATTTACCATGTATGTTTTAACAACTGTTCATCAAAATTAAATTTTATTATATTTGTTAAATTCACTAATTATTTTATATACTTTATTTGCATATTAGTACTAAAGGCTGATTTACACGATGCCAGTTGTTGGCATNTAGTATTAATTACACAAACAATAATAATTTATGGGTAGGGTCAATAATAGTCTTAGAAATATATTTTTAAATGATAATGATGAAATTGTTTTAGAAATCATAATTATTTTTTAAATAAAAACGTTTGGAAAATTATATATATATTCAATGAGGTTCAATTAATTTTTTTCATTTTAGTAATATTTGAATAAAGAAGTTTGGACATTGCTAAATTTTTAGGAACAGGGTGATAATTTTTGTGACATTTACATAATGTGATTAGTATCTCATATGAAATTAAGATTTTTTTTTTTATAATATGCATAGTATTTACTATAATGGCTAACTTTTTTTTTCCAAATATATTTTATAAAATTGATAAATTATTTCTCAGATTTAACGTTAGCCTTCTATTTCTCTTGGAAAAAATATTGAGAGTCAACTTTTAGCTTTCATTATATACATATATTTCTTTAATTATCTATAGTTATAATTTTTTTCTATAAACTTTTAATAATAATAAATTTATCATTTGGTTTTTTACTATAATAATCCTTTCAATAATACTTAACTTAATTAAATTGAAATTCAGAAAAGTTGTCAGAAATATTAGATCAAAATTAAGGCTAGAATGATGTCTAATTATTAAATTCGGCTGATATAATTTGACATTTGATGATAGAAACCAATATTTACAATATTGTCCTTGTTATCAAATTACAATAATTTTATAATATATTTACTGGTTAATTGTTAATGTTATAATAGTAAAGTATTCTTAATTATTCAAAGTTACAATTACTATGGAAACAAATAACTTTTAATACATTTCAACATTTTCTTAGTCAATTTAGTAAATTTTGGGTTTTTAGCACTTTTTAATAAAAATAATTTTCTTCTTCTTCTATATATTATAAATCATAAATCATATTTGCAAGTATTTAATATTTCATGAAATATACGTTAAATTATAAACGGTATTGCAGTTTGCATTGAAATGACTTACAATAGTGGTTTTAATCACCGTTAAATTTAAATCTAAATAGATTTTCCAACTTTTCTATAGACACATGTAGAATAAAATTTCAGTGAGTGTTATTTTTATTTTCTCACCCTAATAAATATTTTTATTTAAGAACACATTGTATCCTACATTTTCTGTGAGGTTAATATCACATAGCTTATAGTTGCTTATATAACTAACTGTAATTATTTATTTTTTTTTAATATACTTCATTTTAGTTTAGACTACATTATACTTTTTGTTCCCCCACAAAAAAATATATAATACACATATTATTATATACGCGATTTGATATCTTAAATAAAAAAAAAAATGATGTGCATTAATCGATTGAAAATTTTATTTGACTATATGAATTTTAAACAAAAAAGTTGGTTCTTTCATTAAAGATACCTCTTTTTTATCATAACAGATACATTTATAAAGTATATTGTAATATATATATATATATATATATTGTTCATTATGTAAGGGAACGGGTTTCTATTGTTCTCATATTAGAACAACTGGCTTGTTTTCTTACTAGTTGAACACTCTGTATATATTGATATATGAAAGTTTGTTTTAATTTATGTTACACTTTCAAAACAAATGATGACTTTAATCTTATAGTATAAAAATAGCGGGCTGTACATAGTTTGATATATCGAGACAGTTATTTCACTAGTACGCCCTATAAATTTGCAAATGTAAAAAAAAACTGGCTGTACTATGCTAACATTTTCAGAAAGATATGTCACATGTACGAGTTTTAACATTTGCTATGGAAAAGTCATTTATTCAATGTANTTAACATTTGCTATGAAAAAATCATTTGTTCAATGTATCTCGAATAAATTGATGCATTCACAGTTATTTTACTATTATTTTATAAGGCTAATGATTGTGATAATTTTAGAGGTATCTTTAATGTAAGAACAGATTTTTTTTTTAATTTATATAGTCAAATAATTTTTATAACAATTACATTACTACACAATTTTTTTTTTATATAAACACTAAATTTCTCGTATATTATAATTTATGTATTCAATATTTTTTTGTGGGTGAAAATCCAAATAAGTTATGATTAATTTAAAGTGAAGTGAAATTTATTCCAAAAATCTAGTACATTTAGTTGAATAGGCGCAACTAGAGGCTATGGTAATGTATAACAAATGTAAGATATATCTGTGTTCTTATATAAAAATATTTTTAGTGTGAAAAAATAATAATAACACCGTGTAAAGCATTAATTCTAGTTGCGCTTTTAAATTCCAAAAAGAAATAGGAAACCCGTTTAGATTTTGATTTAAAAGCAATTAAAATCACTATTTTAAGTCATTTCAATAAAAATATGCATAAGAAGTTCTCTATTCGTGTGGAACCTAGTTTTAGAACGAATTAAAACTCTTAGTTAGTATAGATAAAAGTGTAGTTAAAATAAAGTATCAATTATAACTTTGTTAACAGATATTCTTAAAGTATGATATTAAGGTACATTGTTGTAATTTTTTAAATACACCAAATGCCAAGACAGAAAGCACATAAAAAAATCAATTAGCTACTTGTAGTTGCAATTTCTCGTGTATTATAATTGTATATAAACTCAAACATTTTAAAATTTAATTTCGATATCTAATAAAAGTATAAAATTAATTTTCGAGTTATAATAATTACATAATAAAAATTATGAAAAAAGAACGAATAAAGTTATGTTAAAAATTCAAATGCCATTTACTATTAAAATATTTTTTATGATAATAGTTCTATCATTTTAGCCTAGTTTATATTATTAAATTTCAAATTTTAAATCTCAGATACTAGATTTATTTTAATAATGTTGTTTGATAAATATTTAACATTACTAAATACAATTTTAATAACTTAATAATTATAATTATAACAGTTCTATTCTTCTTAATTACAACATTTTAAGTAATACAATAAAGACTAAAATATTTTGATTTATAAAATAATTAAATGTTTAATTTTCTATGAACATTATCATTTTTTTTGTTATATAGGTTTCCTTCATTTAATTGTGTTACTATAAAACATATACTCTGTATATACTTCCTTTTGTTATTGTTATTATGATTTATTATAAATAGCATTTTTAAATATATTAATATATAAAATAAAATATCATAAACAGGATGTAGTAAACATTATGAAATAGTAATGTGTAAGTATATGTAACAAACGTTATGTTGATCATTTAAACAGAATTGTAATAAATTACTAAAAACAGCTAATAAAGTGTTATTAATTTCGGTAATCAATTCTTTCAATTGAATATACCTCCAAATTTAATATAAACAATGTTCAAATACCTATCAGTTATATTTTCTAGTTCCTCCTCACCGTTTTCTGTATTCGACTTATGTGTAAGGATTGGGTGAAAGTAACTAAATTTATTTTGTATAAATAAGAATAATACGACGTTTATTTATTTCAATATATTTATTATTAACTTTAAGGTAAAAAAAATTAATATTTTACTATTAATATATAAGGTATGAAATTAAGTATTAGTTTAAGTAGAGATAAAGAAAATATAAGCGATAGTTATTAAAAAAAAATTAAGTAAATCAGTAACGTTTGTACTTAGCCAATCAATTTAATCTTACCTATGAATGAGTTTTCTGTGTCTTCATCATAAAAAATAATACTTTCTTGACAAGATAGAGATCTTACATGTAGTTTCTATTCGAGATATACAGAGTGTTCAGTAAGTTAGGAAACAGTTAAATTGTTACAAACAATGAGTACAATAGAAATTCGTTTCCTTATTTACTGAACACTCTGTATATTACTCGAATAGTTGACTAAGATGAGGTATTTTCTGATACTATTAACGCTATTGAAAAAAAATGATAATTAACCACAATAATTTTTATATTAATAAATGATCACTACATTTTTTTACTGTTTTATCTTTTTTAGGTACCTTCGTATTCACACTCCGAAAGGAAAAATTATTTTAAACAATAAGTAGTAACTCACCCCACCCAACAAAAATTATTACTTTATTTGGGGTTAATATGTACTTATGTTTAAACCTTTAGGCGATTTTTTTACAAAAAATTGTTTTATAATGATTATTGTATATAATTTTTGTATTACTAAAAATAATTCCCTTTCAATTCATGCAAATTAATTGGTCATATCAATTACTTAAACAATTTAATATTTCACATTAAAGTTGTATTATTATAAATTTATAATAGAAAAATGAATAATAAAATTAAGTTAAAAAAAACTGAAAATTAAAATGTTTGGTCGATAAATAAAAAAGTTCAACGGCCAAATGCCTGATAATTAAGATAAATTAGCCTTTTATCTTCTAAAGGACATAAAACTGCATACGAATAATTATTTTCTACTTTTTCTTTTTCAATTCTAAATAGGCTTTTCATTTGCGATGGGTTCGAATTAAATATATTTAAGGGACATATAGGAAAATTAAATAATTAATATGTAGGTGATTAATATTACATTAATTACTAAAAATTATTTTTCAACATTTTTTGGAGTTAAATTTCAAACCAATTAAAACTTTTCTCAAATGTTACAGTCATTAAAGTTTTTAATTTTTTAAAACGTCCATTGTTTTTAAAAATTATAATACCTGAATCAAATTTGAACTAAGTTACATCAGAGATACAAAGCTTACTCTTGCAAAAAAATAATATAAAATCATCCATTAAGTTAATATTAATAGTTTAACAATTTATTGTTTCAGTCGATTGTAATGTAATATAGGAAATATTTTGTCTATAAATTACTAACATTTTGTGCGGAAATAGAGCTCTTTAATTTTCAAAGTTAATAAAATACAAGGATAGGGAAACTAACGATTTATATGTATATTATTGCCAGAGCTATAATAGTTTTTTTATTTTTTGTATATGCAATGTATAAATCCTATGCTAAGAAGATCATAATAGCTATAAACGAGCTATAAACAAAATAAAAATATGTATATTTGTACAGAGTGTACCTTTATACACATCATTAGATAGGTAAGTAGTACTCAATAATGTGTTATTGTAAGGAATTTTATTTTTTTCTAAACAAAAAAGTATGGTTTTGAGGAATACATCGTTTTTCTTTGGTTGAAAATTAATATCAATTATGCCAAGTGATTTATTACAAAATTGTAATAAATTCTACTTAAAAGAAGTGGTTTTTCGATCCACTTCTTTAAAATTTAAAATTTAGAATATGATGTGGCATAATTTATTATTATTTTTAACTACTACCAAACGAGTCATTTCAAAAAACCATAAGTTTTATCTTAGAAAAAATAAAAATAAATTCTTGTATTATACATTACTGAATACTACTCAACTATCTGGTGTAATGAATAACTTTACACTCTTTTTAAATATTATTATGATATGACCCTGCAATGTGTAGATGGAGGCTAGTGGGCTACAATACCTAAAATTCGTATGATAACCGAAATATTAATTAATAAATGTACTTTTAAATAGTTTCTGAAAAGAAAAATATATTATCAAAAATAATTTCGACTACAAATAATAACAAAAATTCTTCAGCTTCAACCTCCTTGCAAAAAATATGTCTGGCTATATCACTAGATCAATGATATACTGGCACTATATATTTATTAAATTTTAAAGATATATTATTTTTCAAATTTTCCCCACTGTAATTTTTTTTAAATATACCACTAAATTCGCAGCCCTAATTATAACACAATTATATATATTGAAATTGTTTTAACTCGTATACTACTTTTCTGAATTTTATAAAAACCCTCTTAAATTATTTTTCTATGTAAAATGAAAATAATAATCTTAGTTTTTTAAGATTGACATTTCATTCAATTTATAGAAAAAATCTATTTTATATATCCATTCTATAACTAAAATTAATTATGATTAATTATATTAATTTATTTTACTTTTTTCATTTATTATCAATTTTAATTTTATAACACCATAAACCCTATACGTGCTTTTATAAAATATTTTTTCTTCTAAAATGTATTGAAAATAAAAAACTTATAAATATTACAATAAATTTTTAATTTTTAATGTTTTTCTTTTGAAAATTAAATATTAGAGCACTAGACATTATCTTTAATCCATAGATTATGACCCAATTTATCTTATTAACGTATTTAATTACGATTTTCCAGCTTCAGTAAGTTTTAATGGCACTTATACGTGTAAATTATCATTATAAAGCTTCATGTTTCCACTGCAAAAATTGTGAAACTAATGGTTGCGTTTTTTTCTTGACGCGCATTTATATTTACTAATAATATTTTTATAATTATTTTTAATAAGTGTGCTAAAATATTATCATTTTGAATGGGGATGTTTATTAATTATAATTATTTAAATAAAAAAAATAATAAAATACCTTAAAAAATTTATTATGTGTGTAACAACGAAAGAAAATCTTATATCATTATAGCTGTTGTTTATATTAGGAAAAAAATCGAAAGTGTTTTGAAACTAAACTTATTATTATTTAAACATTTTTATAATTTATTAAATATTTTTAAATAAAAACTTAATATATCCAATAATGTAAGCAGATATATTTATATGCAAATAAAGAATTTAGAAGTGGATGAATTTTATGGGTTACAATTGGTAATCGATTTTGATATATATCAAATTATTAGTATGCTTGTCTTGAATATCATCATCAGTCACTAGGACGGCAAAATTAATGTCTATACTGTTAGAAAACAGTAATACCTGGTATTCGCATGCCGACACGTTGGTAACACCACTATCGTCTCCCCGAATCCCGCTTCGTCACGCGTCTGTTCCGCCGTTTTGTAGACAACTGCTCTCTGCTGGTTAACCGCCCCACTCTTTCGCCCGGTAGTATTTTTTGCGCGTGCGCTCCACCCTCATCACTTCTAATGCTGTGGAATATGAATTGTTTTGTTGGCCTGCCACCGTTTTCCTGAATAGCTTGTTCAGTTCCCGTCTGATCGGAATGTCTGTTGTGTGTTCTGTATTGTGATTTCGTCCGATCTGTTATCACTTGGTTGTTTCGCGTTATGATTACCGTCACGTGCATATTTTGTAAATAACATTAGTGAATTCCCTTTTTCTATTTATCATAAATATTTATTTTTTCAAGAAAACTAATGTATTTCTAGGGCTCCATTGGGATAAAAGTTTTGGATCTACTGTTATCAATTGTTAAACTATCGTAAGTATTACCATATTAGATCAAATAATTTTTCCATTTCTATACTATCATTTAATTTAAATTGATCAACTTGGTTCTCAAGCGTTAGTACATAAACATTTTAAACGTTATTATCAAAAAAAAAAATTATTCTCGAAATAATGCTTTTGAAATGTCTGCCTTATTATTAAAAGATTTTTGTTTTTACTAATAGCCCAGTTTAATTTTACACAAATCCATTCAGAGTGAACTTTTTTAAATTTATTGTTAACACCACCAAATATTTATTATTAATTAATCAGTATACATTTAAGCACTACATTTATACCGGTCAGGTAAGTTAATAATAGTAAATTGTAACATGTGAAACTGCATTAAATAATTGAACCAAATTACTACGACGAAAATATGTTTAAAATGAAATAGATGAATGTATACTGCTTGTCAGGTCATATAATTAAATTAATATACTTAATTAATATATAATACTTTTAAATGTTTTCTTTTTATGTATAGACTGCTGTTTTCTTAAATTTAATTGCAATACCAATTATCATTTTATCATTAATCTTAAATATATTGATTTTTATCTTATGAGTTACATAAAAAAAAAAAAAACAATTCCTCTGAACAACAGTCTTTAATGAGATGTAAATTAAGGATATGTAATAACAATAATAAAAATATAACACTTGAGTTTATTTTCATTAGTATTTCCTTGCTAGTTGAATTTTATCCAAACTAAGGATTCGTACTGTTTTTTTTATTATAAATGGTAGTTATTTTAACGTATTAAATTGTAATATCTATACGTATTTGTTGCTAATCGTTATAGTTATTGAAAGTATTAAGATATGATAATAGCATGGTATATTATATTATTAAATTAATTAAATTATATTATTAAGATTAATTTTTAAAATTGTCTTAAGATATAACTAAAAGGAATTTGTTTAAATTGGATAAATAATTTTTTTCAACAAAAATAAAAGCCATTTAAATGTGTTATTCTTTATATTTACTAACTTATAACACGTTTAATGGTCGAGTTTCAGTGTCGATAATAGTAGCCAACCTAAATATAGCGCAATTTTTAAAGCAAAAAGGGTGATTCTTTAAACTTAATCCATATACTAGTAAATGTAATTCGTTAGTTTAAACTGATTACGATTTATGTACTCTTTTTTTCGATTTCATTCAAGATTTGTTTATATTCGGAGAAGGCAAATCGATTTACATTTTCTCTTGTAAATGGGTAAGTAATTTACAGTTATATGAAATCGTCGAAAGAAAGGAAGAGGAGGTTTCATATCCGTTGCCTCAAACAGTTTTTCGTTATAAATTATGTACAGTTGACGAAGAAGGGGGTTTTATAGGGGTAGACAAACCAGCCGGTAACGTTAAGCACATGAAGTACGCAGTCTAGGATTAGCGAGAAACCATTTTTTTCTACGATTCTGAGCTCATTGATGTTTGTGTGTGTGCATTCTTCGACTACCCTTCGAAATGGTTTAACATTATAAAAGTTTGCTTTTATTAAAACATAATCCGTTTGATATAGAAAGCACGTTCCATCTAAAAGCTCGTTTTTTTGAGCTAACACGATAAACGTGTTTATTGCTTCGAGCCACTTAGTTCCTTAGTTTTAACTTCCAGAACTTTTCAGCGATTAACTTCGATAACTTGATGAAAGCTTTGTTTTTTTTTGTCTATAACAACAACATTAAGTTTTGTATATTCGATGAACTCTTGGGCGCTTATTGTTTGTAGTTAGAATAGCATTGATTTAATCAATACGCATTCCGTAGCATTGCTTGTCACTACCTACCCATTTCAAAATAAACGCGTAGGTTATAAGATGAAATTATTTTTGAAAAAAGACGAACACGTTGGTTGATTAGTTTTTACATAGGAGAAATTTATATTAGGTTAGGACCATTGTAAATTATTAACCGTCTATTTAGCATTGATGGCGCTGAAGTGCAATACATATTAATGAACTTTTTTAAAAATAAGCGGTTTAATAGATGCCGTCTTATGTAAATGTAATGCCATTTTTCACATTATTTAAAAATTTAAATGATAATGAAAAAAATATTGTTAAGTTATACTTATAGAAAAGGGTAATAGTATTATTATTGTATTTGAAACCCATATTTGTTCGTTTTGAAATAACGGAACTATAAATTATAATATTATTTATAAAAAAAAATAAACATTTTTTTATTTTATTAAAATGATCAAATATTAGTAAATTTGTACCTGCCGTGCTAGTTATATAAAGTAATAATTACTTTATATAACTAACACGGCAGGTTCATTTAATATAATTTAATTATTGAATTATACATTTTTAATTTATACTATAAGAATTATGTCCTAACGATTGAAATTTCGTTTTCCTAATTCATGCGGTGTTGACGTTGAAAATTTGTTTTTAAATTACCTATAACGACATAAAAAAACATTCAGTGTCTTCTCGCTAGGAAGTTTACTTAACAAACTAATTCTGAAAACAACAGTAGGTTAACGTTTTGTTTATTTTAATAACAATAATATTAATGACCTTCAAGTATTTTTTTATTGTGAATAGTCGATCTTGTTTCTCAGTCAACTTTGTCTTTTTTAAATTTACATGGCTTTCTAAGTTTTGCGTTGGCTTAATTAAAACTAACAGTTGTAAATAAAGATATATTTTAAGTGTTAATAATAGATAAAATATTTACTTTTTTGATATTTTATTATTATTTTAGAATATAGTGACCTTAACATAAACTTTGTGTTCTGATTATGCGTACGTTAATAATTCACTATACGGAATTAGTTATTAAAATTTTTTTAATAATTGTTTTAGTTTACAGCGTAGAAATTTGAACTATTACTTTATTTAGCGTCTATGAAATAATCCAGACTTCCTCTTTAATCTTTCAAAAACATCGTAGATAAAAATAGGTGCCACCAACGCCATACAAAGTATAACACTCTGATAAATGTTGTATTCAAAATTTTCATTTTTTAAATACGTTTGAATTTTAATGATTTAGAGAGAAATGGAAGTAATTAAATTTATTCGTTGTTTTAACCGTTCATTTTTTTTTTTTATTATTATTAACATACCATCCGTTGATTTTAAGCATTGTTGAAATAAAAATCACTGTCGCTTTAATGATATAAGAGTCATTACGGAATTCTTTTTGGATTTTGTTTTCGACACTTGGCACACTGCGTTGGGCGCCGGTCCAATCGTTGGTGTGTGCTGCTGACGTGTGAGCGCCTTCTTAAAATTGGTATCTAAAAAGAATCTACTGAAAATTATACAAATAAAGAAGAACTATATCTATTTAAAATCAAACGTGTTACATTCTATATGGAGACTTACTATAGTATAAGAACCTGTGACACTCCAGTGTTTTACAGATTTACTTTCAATTGAAAATCAAATGCTTACTGTGTATTACTAATTATTATTATATTATTTAAATTTAATTGTCCTAGAATTTCAGAATTTTCTTACAGTCCTACTAATATACTGTACGAATCAGGTAATTTTTAATATTATGTTTATGATATCAATATCCTACATTGCTGCCATTCTAGTATACAGTAAGAAATACCTGCGAATGATAAAAAGTATATCAAAATAGCGTATAAAGAAACGTTTGTTTACAATTGAATAAATTATAAAGGTAATTGTAAAAGATCATTTTTTATGAATACGCATTTTACTTACGTTTAAAAATGTACGCCTACAATTTATGATAATGGCGATTTGTAATTTCTACCGATTACTACACCAATAGACATCTATTATTATTTTAAATGTGATACGTTTCCGTTTTATTACATAGAAACGGTATGGTAACATAATTACAAGACCCGAATAAATATTATCTTTTGTATAATGTCGGCTTTTTATTCTGTTTCTCAGGAGGGATATTTCTTTTAAGATTACAAAATTGTAGAATCCCTTTTCGAATTTCTGATTCTCTTTTTCCTGTGCACCTTCTTATACATCAGGTATGTTTTTCTTAACATTGACTACATAAATCCCGTACAATAGTTTTTGGCGCACACTTCATCTAAAATGAGAGAACCCCCACATGTTCGGTGGACAAAGAGTGCGCGTGTAAGAGAAAAATAACAAAATGGTTGGATTGGCATCTGGTTAACTAGTATAATATAATATATAATTTGTATGGTCATTAAAAATGACCCTTCGCAACACCATTCCACATTTGGAGAATATGCAATTTTTTTTTTTTTTTGAAATTAAGGCTTCACAATTGTCATTTTCTTCATTATTTATAGATTATGCAGATGTAGCACTCAAAATGAGATGTTAATGTTTTGTGAAAGTTGTATGCGTCGTGTGACGTATTCACGTTTTTAATTGGCGGGAAATTTTGTTTTTTTTTTTAATCTAGGTAAACGCTACAAAAAAAATTTTAACGTTGGGTAGATTATAATCTGTATTGATATTTAATAATTCTCAAAAAAGTGTATTGCGAAATTTGAGTTTGAAAAATAATTTTGATTTTTTTTTTACGATCACATTCTTATATTAAGTTAAATTTTGTGACTTGATACAAAAAGTACCAAAGTCACATTTTTTAAGAAATTTAAATTATTTATCTAATATAAATACTTTTGGCTATACTTCTTGTGATAATCACTGACAACATGTGGAAAATGTAACATTGATTCTTATCACGTTAAACCACAGAACTCAATCTTAATTGCATTCTGAGTAGTTTTATAGAATTTCACTGACGCGTATAAGTACACATAGTAGGAATTAAAGCAAAAGTGACGTAAGTCAATTGTAATAATTTTTCACGAGAATCATTTAAAATATTATAATCCGATAAGAGCTAATGTAAATTTTGATTTTAAAAATGCCATAATGCCAAACAGGTCGTAAAATAAAAATGATTTACATTCAATTATGTTTTGAGTTTTAATACATGTTTGATTAATATGTGATATTTCTAGATACTGAAAATGAGCTATTTAATAAATATAATCTACTTAGAAACAATAGTATTAAATTATTTTTAGCTCGAGCATTTTTTTATATCTATATAAAATTATCTGAAAAACTTTTTGAAAATAATATTTTACGACTGATAATTATGACCTATAAAAACCTTATAACATATGTCATTTTATTAAGTTAGATTTTTATGTTGGAATACCCTTGTATATGTAGTAAGTAGTAATGTTGAACGTTAACTATACTGTAAGTATACATACTAACATTTTAGATGTATTAGACATTAATAATATTCATATATGTACTCAAATCCATAATTGTTTGGCGCATTAGTTCCAATAAAAAAGTAAAATAAAATAAAATTTAAATACCACTGTATTGCGAAGGTTATTATCCTATAGATTTTTTTAAATCCTAAGGATCAGCAATTTTTATTAATCTTTTGTGCTGTGTCCAACTCAATTGTAGCGACAAATCTCCAAATTTGAGCTTTTTTTATTAACATTCTTATATATTAAATATAAATTTGGAATAATAATAATAATGGAATTTACGTTCATACTTGATTGTCTTTGAGGCATAAATATTTCTTTTAACGTGGCAGTAAAATACGGAAGCTTAATCACGTAGTCGCCTTTAGCGATAAAAGTATAATTCGTGATTAAGGAAAATTTTTATCTTTGGTTTGGCTTTAGGCAACGAGAAATAAAATATTTCCGAAAGAACAAGTGAATTTTCTAAAAAATCATACGTCTATGATTATAAAAAAACATAATGTTGCACAAAATCCAATGAAAAATTTATCTTCTAAATCTGCAACAAAAGACTGTTTTACTGAACAATAAATCAAGGTGTATTCAACATGCTATGAATTACTTGCGCAATAAGGTTTATGATTAAGTTACAAAGCGTTGATAATATTGTAATTCTCAGTCGACACTACACTCATGTTTGAAAATTATTTTGTTTTAATTATTATATCAACACACGTACAGTCTACAAATTTAATGTAGTGATGTCTCGTGCATAAATAATTCGGATTATCTATTAATGTATGTCAAATGAGTATATTTGGATAAGATTTATAACAAATTGTACTAATTACTTAATTATTCGTTCATCATTATTGTAATGCAATATCAATTATGACATGAATATGAATTTAATAATTTTTCTGATTTAGTAAGGTCTAATGTCACTTATACGTGTTAGTTGTCATTATAGAGTTTCACGTTTCTACTGCAAAAATTGTTTAAGAAACTGTTGATTAGATTTAATAACGATTTATTTCTTGGCGTACCTTATATTTACTAATAATCTTTATCGTAATTTCAATTACGATTTAATGATGCGTAATTTATATTGTTATCATACTATTTGAAGTACAATCAATAGATATAATCATTTTACTAGCATGAAAGTTATTAAAATTATAAATTAATAATTGCAATTAAAAGATTAGCCTTTATATAATTGTTTTTTTGAATGATACTCTTATAAATCATTTTAATGTTGTTACCTGTAGTTAAATTTTGTATGATTTTTCATTACGCAATATGTAATAATATATGTGTAAATTAAACACAGAAATATATAATACTTAGCTATTATATGCTTTTATCTCAATGTCACATTTAAAAGTTCACTATTCAAAAATACTAACCTTAATGGCCTACTGATATACTGTACTTGGACTTTTTTTTTCAATGTGGAAATGTGGACATATCACTCAAAACTACCCTTTCTTTACTTTATAAATTGAGCTCGTGGATCCACTTCTTATCATTGACAACGTTTCCATTTTTAACAACGACTCATATTTACACTGTCCCTTGTTAGAAACTAGATTTATTATTCACGAAATATTCTAACTTCACGGAATTTAAATTATTATTAATAAGAGTTATTTCGTTAAACCGCTGTAATGCTGTCGAAATTTATATCAAGAACATTTTGTTATTCTAATAGTATAGTTCTGAATTAAATTGTAATTCATTATTATTTAATTAATTCTTAAGTTGTTCCGGGTTGTATAAAAATAACTGACCTCATAAGAATCATGCAGTATATTTTACTCGATACTGTGTTAATATCGCATAAATTTTGTTTGTACTAATAACAGTGTAATTACCGTTCACATTAGTTTTAATTTTGTTTTGTATTCACCGTTACACTATGAAATCATTAAGGAGCAATAATTATGTATGTTTATATTTTATGATTTTTATTTGTTATGCTGTATATTGTATTGAACATTTTCTAGTAAAATTAAAACTATATTAAAAATATTATTAATTTAAAAAACTAAAAAATATTAAAAATATTAAACTCAAAGCCACAAAAAAATTAATGAAAAGTCGCGGATACGTATTTCGGAAACAATGTTACCATTATCAACGCTAAACACATACTATCAATTTTTATTATATTTTCTAGTAGTTGTAACTCTGTATAAAAATGCATTTTTTGTAATATTGCATAAAAAATTTTCTGCATTAGGAAATCTAAAAAAATGTATACATATCTTATTAAAAAATGATGAACTAATAAGTTATTCAATATTCAAAAATATATTAAAAATATTATTAATCTAAAACTAAAAAATGTTTTCAGTTTTTTTTAAACGTTGATAACGGTAACATTGTTCGAATACTTATCTGCGATTTTTATTAATTTTTTTGTGGCTTTTTGAGTTAAATATTTTTTAGTTTTAAATTAATATATTTTTAATTTTGAGTAATTATCCACAAATGATCAATTTTTATTATATAGTAAATTATTCCTTTTGCAAAATGTAATGTGCAATTGGTTTTTCTTTTTGTTCGTTATATGGTCGAATAAGTAGTCAACAAAAATGATTGAAGTTGTTATTTAACATAACGTCTTTTTTTATCTGAGAAAAGCGTATTTAAGTCTGGGTTATTATGAGTTGTGTCGAGAAATGAATATATAGTTGAAGTGCTGCTAATAGATTTCACAATGTGACTCAATGGCGGGTATCCTTTGTTAATTGTAATATGCGAACCCGTCGCCTGTAATGATTACTGAATAGCCAATTGGTCGGGTAGTTAATTTTAGTAAGTAGAAAATCTCGACATGAAATCGGAATCGAGTTTAAAGCGGGTCATGAGTAATATTTAACAAACGTGTTTTTATTAAATACAAACAAAAAAAGACATTTTATAAGAATTTGAAACATTTAAAAAATTAAGGTACTGGACTATACATAAAAGTGTACACAGAAAAAACGAGGAAAAAAAATCTCAATTTTTTAAAAATTTAAATTTTGGTAACAAAATATTCGATATGTCATAATGTATCATTTATTTAATAGTTTATGTGTTATTATGGGACCATATAAATTAATTATTGTAACAAGAATTTTTTTGTATTATTTGTTTATGCAAAATACAGTTTGATAATTAAGATAATTCATAAAACTGACGTTTCAAGCGTTAGACAGACGAAAGTATTAATAAAAAGTTCAACTACTCTAAATAGTTTTATTGAACATTTTGTAGAATTATCATCAAATTTAAATACTTATGAATGACAATTAAACTAGTTATGGAAGTTATGAAATGGTCATACTAAATAACGTTTCATAAAGAAATATATATTTTAATACAATCTTGTAATATAATGGCTATCATTTATGTTCACATAGTTTTTATAAAATATTAATTCATTATGTGTAATTTTTATAGTATCTATAATACGCATCAAAAATTGAATACTTTATAATAGAAATCAAATTGATGATCGAAATTATATTATTAAGCTGATGATATATAATTTACAGTGAATTATTGTTTGAATGTCACAGATCCAAAAATTTATATTCTCAAATTTATTAAAAGGTTTGTGAGATTATGAGTGTTGAATTATGAAAAGATATATTCGAATACATTTTTTTTTTAATTACTGTACACCATTACTTACTCTTTTAGTTTTACATGGATAAATAGTACATTTTTTTCAGTGCATTATATATATATATTTAAAGTAAACTTTGACGAAGTTTTTCAATTTTGTGTTGTATAAATATTTTTGCAGAATCATAGTTTTGTTATTACATACTTTATATTGGAAAACATTTTTATATTCTATATGTTAATATTATTTTTACATTTCAAAAGAATCGTCTTAATTTTTTGTTATTTATCAGGAAGTAACACAATAATCATAATCTTTAATTATAAAATGCATGACTGTGGTCAAATTTATGTTAATTGAGATAACAATGGTTGTAATATAAATTTATTAAATTTTTTAAAGTTAGTGATGTTTGCAAAAAGAATTTTTTTTTACCGTTTGGTGATAATTGTTTGTCATCCGATTTAAATTTTTTGTAACATTTTTTTTGATTTTTAGTTGAATCTTCTAATATTTCAAATTTTTTTAACTATTAAATATTCTGACAGAAATTTCAGTTTAGATTTTTCTAGAAATGGAAGTTTTTATTTATATTGTATATAATAAATAAACATTTTTAATTTCCCTATGACTTCAATGGTAAATATCTGATATATAAGTATTATGTTCTCAATAGTTAGCTTTGATTACAACTCTGTGACTGTGGACACCCCATAGTTTAGATCCTTATAATTGCCATTGCCAGTGTGGCAAAGTGGCCAATGAAATATGTGCATCGGTATTTTGATGTAGGTAGGAGAAGCGTATAGGAGCTCTGAAATCTGAAGGGTCAAATTCACTAAGGTGGTGTGTTTGTTATCATAAGTATAAATGACGGCATTAAATATTTTGGCATGTACATTTTACGTTGGCCTTTAATCTTTAATCAAAAACCCTTGTCGAATAATAATTTATATACTTAGTAATTAGATTATCTGTTTCAAATTTAAAATAATGTTGGAATGTTTGTTAAATATTGAAATTAGAAATGTATATACAATCGTTAAATGCAATTGCTATTATTATGGCGTATTTGAATGTTTAACTCTGCTAACAATAAATTGTTATCTCTACTAGCAGTAATGTGCTCTCGTGGTAAGCAACTAGAAAGATGTACGGCAAGTGCTGTGTAGTTAAACGTAAACATTTGCGTAGTGAAATGCAAACAAAGCAACAGGAAATAAAAATATTTTATTCCTAATTGTTAATTTTAAAACATTTTACTGTAAAACTTTCTTCGCCTTTTTTCTTAGGTAACTTATTGTGCAAGTCTCTAACTGACGCAGTCAATACTAACAAGATTTAAACTAATAGATAAACAACCAAAAACACATGCATTTGAAAGAAAAATTGTTTTATTCGTTTAACATTGTTTTTTTGACGTAGAAAAAAATGTCATACCTTTCCTTGAGTAAATAAAAAATTTATGAACTCTTAAAATGATAAAAATGTATGATTTTCTTAATAAGTTGTTGTTAAATTCACTGTACTCTTTACTTATATGTTGGCGAAAAGTTTGCGCTATTCAAATATTTTTTTTTTTAATGGTTGATCATCGAGTAGAGTCGTGTTATGGGGGAAAATTATTAGATAATATCTTAATGTAATATCGATTTTAAAAAGTCAGTAATTAAATGACCCTCATCTACGATAGGGTACCAATAACAATGACGGTAAGAATTATTTGTTCACCTCTGTTAGTTGTATATACACTATCTTTCTGCGGGCTTAGTTTTTTTGTTCTTAACGTTAAAACTAGTTTAAAGGTAATTAGTTACTATCTAAGGTTATTTGTCTACAAATACTACGAATGCGTCTTGTGTTCAAATTATCTAGAAAGTTCTACGTTTGAAGTTATTTGACAGAGTTAATAATGGCGCTAACACTTTTTTTCTCAGCTTATCATTTATCTTGGATCGATATTTCATCGTGCGTAAAACAAATATTCAATGTATTTTCATAATAATTTAAGTTATATAAATTTGAATAATTGTGATCATGGAAAGTCTTAAAAATAAAGTTTCAAAAAACTATCATAATGTCTTTTATCATATTTATCGTTCCAAGAATTTATTGTTTGACTTATTTTAAGATGAAGGTACATAAATCTTAAAACCCCGGAAGTGTAATATTACTAACTCAGGTTGCTTTTATTTTCATGAAATATCGGAATATGCCGAGATAATAGCTAATTGTAGTTCGAATTCTACCCTATGGTGGTGTCGAGACCTGTGTGAACTTCGATGTCCACTTTACAACTTTCTGAAATAATGCCAGCTTTATTATTCCTGTGAAAACAAAACGTCCGGTGTTTATTGGAACCTCTGGGAATTTAAGTTCAAGACTTACATTACTTTATTGGTTGTATTCCAAAGAAAAATGTGCCTACCGGCGATTGTTCGTGATGGAAAATATTGCACGGTCACACATAATATCATGTAAGGTGCAAAAGCGATAGGTGATCTTATAGGTTTTACTTTAGTATAATAGAATGAGTAATACTGAGTAAATATCATTTTAATGGTAAAAAGTTCCAATTGCACCATTGACGTTTTAATGTGATGTTTGAGAAATGATTGATGATATTGACGCTGGAATAAAATACTTTTTTTATTCCTTAAAGAAGTAAAATATGTCGTTATCTTGAAATTTACTGTATGACAATTACTCATTTAATATATAAACAATTAACCATTGTAATTACGTTATTTTCCTAACGAGTAGTTATAAAATAAAATACTGAATTTAATTCAACATTACTAAGAATATTTTTCAATTCTTTTAGTGAAGTGATTCATTAGTAATGAGTTTAGTAAAAACCAATTTTATTTTATGAATAAATAAATAAATTTTAGGCATTATTTTCATGATATGAAATTGGTTTAGGTATATTTTATTAGAATGGGATTCAGGATTAATATAACGATATCTGTACTGTACCACATTAAAAAATATGAAGGTGTTTCAACCCTTTTTAAACCCTCGCATTCAATAATAAATATTTGAAAAAAATTTTATTTATTTAGAGTAAGGTGAAAACATTTAAAAAATGCGTACACAATTTATATCGCCTACCTTTTTCGAGGAAAAATAAACTTAAAACAGAGACTAAGTGTCAATATTATTATTTTGCAATTTAATTATTTCGAAATAATTTTAACTTACGAGAATGAAATAAGTTATCATTCCTAAATTTTTAATTTAAAATTATAAAAAAATTATGCGTCTTTTACAAACTATAAAAGAAAAAAATATTGTTACAAATAACATTTTACTGTAATTAAAAATATATATATTTATGAACTCTTAGACTACGTTAAATCATATATTTTATTTAATGTTTATAATAAAACTTTTTTTTAATTAAATTTAAAATGGCTAGTTTTTTGTAGTTTTCTTACATCATTTTTTAATGATTTGATAATAATTTTATGATTGTTAAGTTAGAGGTATTTAATACATAGAGTGGATAAGTAAGTGCTTGTGTGGAATATCTATTAGTACCAGTACTAGCTGTACTCATCTACGCTACATAGCCATTCTATGTATTAAAATGCTTGTAACTCAATAAGAATTTATCCTAAAGTTGTTATCGTAATGACCCATCAAATTTTTTGTTTGAGAAATCTGAAAATTGATTGTTTAAATTAAAAAAAAAAATTAAAAATATTTATTTTCCTATTATTAATAAATAACAAAAAAAGTGATAACGAGTTATCCTAAGAAAAAATTTAACAAAAAATTATTTCATTAATTTTTTTAGTTTGTGTGTTATTTGACTTATTTCGTTTATAAATGTATCATTAAAAGTAAAGTTTAAATAATAGTAAATTTAATAATTATTATTTTGATGTTAAGAAAATATTACAAGTATATATTAAAATTTTTAAGAACAGATAAATACACGCTATTATAACAATTATTAAACTAGTAGCGTTAATATTATCCATAATAAACTTCATTGTTCATATATTAAAGTAGCAACATCAATTATATACTTCTAATAATTTAATGATATCATTATTCATTATTTTTTGGACTATTGTATGCGCTTAACGCCAAAAGATGTTTCCCATTTATTATTGAAAACTATGATTTTGTTAGGTGGTATCTTCTTGGGTGGTTGTGAACGCGTCACGCGAGAGTTTAATTTTAGGAAAAACTATAAAAGTAGTCGTAGTATAACGACGATAAAGATTTGTTGAAATTATTTACACCTTTGTAACTCAATAGTATTTCCATAAAAATAAATTCCGTGTGACTTTTTTTATAAATGGAGTACTTTATAATTAATACTCTGTACAGCGTTTAAATTTCATTTTAGAAAAATGTTTGTATTTTAGTACAAATATATTGCTGCATGACAATTGTATGCTTACAACATATTGTATATTGTAATAATATTATATTAATTAATTGGTAATTTTAGTTTTATTAGTAAATGTTTGTATTTTCACACGTATAAAAATTATTAAAATTAAGAGAAGAGTATCAAATAATTATATAAATTTTTATAAGCTAAGAAATAACTACCATTAATTTTAAGATTTTTCTGGCTATTTCTTCATGTTTTGGTGTTTTACAAGAAAAAAGTCATAACAATACTATTAAGATGCTTGTCAATTATTTTCTGTATTGTAATCGAAAAAAGTTTAGAGGGTAATTTGTTGCAATTATTTTACGTTTAAAACCTTATAAGTTATTTATTTGTATTACTATGGTTTCATTATCCAGACAGAATTATTACATATCGGCTTGGTTTATGTCATTTACGATTTAATCATTTGGTATTAACTAGATATTGAATGTATTCTGTCAAACATTATTTTTAGTGTAGAATGATCATCAAGATAGCATTGTGAGTTGAATATTAATTTTATATTGCAAGATTTTTGGCGCGTGCCTTAAATAAAATTGATATTGATCTAATAACTGCCGGCTCTTTAAATTGACGAAACTGTATTGAAAAGACAACATTTATAAATAAAAAATTATAATAATTTGATTCGTTATTTCTGTCAAGTGTTTAGTTTTAAACGTACCTCATACCGTTCTAGAAATCTATCGATGAGCTGTTGTAAGTTAGTTAATTTTGATTCTTTAATGTTCAGTGTTAATTTCATTAAGATAATTAAAACAAAAAATCGACTGTTTACCTATTCCTTAACTATTCAAATGGATTATTGATACAGTAATATAATTAGATAAAATCTAAAAAAAAATAAAATAAATTTTACAAGAGGCATTATAAATTGGACAGTTTTATAGTAATTTATTGTCTACTTAATTTTATAAAACAATCGGAAGTAATTATAAATAATAAGTTGTATTTTTTTGTTATGTGTAATTAATTTTTTATTCATTTTGGCACAATAATAAAAATGTTGAGTTTTTAAACTCCGTTTTCTCCAATTTTAAATTTCCGACGACTATTGTCTGATAAACTGTTTGAAAAATATTCGAACTTCATCTTAAAAGAAAATAATATATATATTTTTTTTTATGATTTGGAAACTATTTTTAGTATATATATTTTTTATTAAAATATTACGAATAATTAAGTTTTCAATTAATATCAGTCGTGCTAGTATTTGTAAATACATTCTCGAAATTATATTTTAGGTTTCCAAACTCTTGCTATGGTTTCAAAAAAATAAAATGCGTATTCTTTTTACTAATATTAAAATTCTGTGTACAAAAAATTTTCAACGGAGGTTTTACGACCGGAAGTTACATCTATTAGGGATGTGGGCGAGATTATGAATAGAGTATAACAAATAATAAATCGGGCCATGTAGCGGCTGAGCATACCTAACATCAAAGTGTACCGCTACCGCCCTCCAATCACTTTGGCTATAATCAACAGATCCGTCGCAAATGGTTTCTTGAGAGAATACCTTGATACGTATCACTGTGTTCCTCCTCTTCTTCTCGCCGTGCACTCGGAGCGGTATTCGATTAATAACACGGCGCGTGACAACACCAGTCTTGGGTTCAGACCTCTGTAATTGTAATAATCCACCGCGGATATTGCCTCATCAGTGTGAAAGCTGAGAACGCGTCGTTGAATGATGCTCTAATATAATTCATATAGTAATCTTAATGAGAAAATTGTGCATTAGTACATGCATGGTACTGTATTAGTTTATTCTAATTTGTAATTAGTGGTTAATTATTTCGAAAGTACATGTCAATGATTTTGTATCTGTTAGAATTCAACGATATAAAAATGTTGACGTGTCAAATATTATCTATTGCGCGTTAATGTTAAGATAATGTCGATTTGCAAANATGGTACTGTATTAGTTTATTCTAATTTGTAATTAGTGGTTAATTATTTCGAAAGTACATGTCAATGATTTTGTATCAGTTAGAATTCAACGATATAAAAATGTTGACGTGTCAAATATTATCTATTGCGCGTTAATGTTAAGATAATGTCGATTTGCAAAATATTTTCGTTCGTTGTACGATATTAAAATAGCGAGTTTATTATCATAGTGATGTCACTCTTACCTGTTCTGAATGCTGTCACATACTGACTGCGCCAAGATTGTTTTTACACATAATCCAATATTAAGTGGTAGACACCAGTCGTACAAAACGAACCGATCGTTTAATTTGATTTTTTTTTTATTGTTTTGTATTCAGTTGAATAGTATCTGTGTCGGTTTTTTTTTTTTTTTTAATTTGCTACACTACACAGTTAGATTTTTTTTTTGAAATATACATGGTTGAATTATTAGTCGATTTTTATAACAAACCTACTACTTCGTTTATTGAATATCTTAGTATATAATATATTCAATAATTATAAAAAATTGATTTTTTTCAGTGTTCCGGTCGGAAAATTATTCTTGTGTATTCATACACAGCAATAATTTATTGATTATACTATTTAAATTAGTGGAATTTTTATTGGAGAAATTCGCTTATTAATTAAAGCATATTTTCCACTTAAGTACTCATAACATGAAATGTTAACATTTTACTCGGCTCAACAATCACGTTTATTTATATTTACCACTGTTCTTATATTTATTTTTAATTGACGTGTTGAAGTTATTTTTAAAAAAAACGCTTAGCTATGAGATCGCCGTAAGCAATCGATGCATACATATATATATATATGCATCATGTATGGATAAGACCCACGTGCCCGTGAAAACTTCGTTAATTAAAGTGTGCGGATGCTCTACAATTTGTAAGTGATAAGCACATTTGTGTACATTTTAATCTCTCGAACGGAACGTTGAAGTGGGAGGCAAATAATAATTTATGATAACAAATAACAAGTTGGGGGCTTCTTCATAAGGATAATGTCGACTCGAGGGAATCTGCAACAAATGATCTGATGAAATCATAACGATAACCTATTTCTAACCATAACGACTCATTCATAATTCTTGTGCGCATAATTTCTTCTACGTGTTACTATTACAGCAATTTCATAATATTCCTAAAGGTACTAGCACAAAGGTTTACATTGTACATTGTAGTTATGTAAAGATCAGATCAATGTAGTACGGCATTAGAAAATTTTTCGTAAAGAGCACATAATTGTTTGTATAAACAAAATTGCTACTCGTATTCTGGTAGCAATTATAAGGTTACTTATTATTTGTTTTTCATTGAATTTAAAAAAGAAATACCGCATACATGTCATTTATTTTAGTTGTAAGGTTTATAGCAGAAGTATTTGACAAGCATTTGCAAGGTATAAACAACCGTAAATTTAATAAAAATAAATTTAACTTTATTTGTATCAATCATTATGAACCGCTATTTAAAATGAAATGTTAACATCATTATGTAAACCCAATTATTGAATTTTATGGCATGAATGAAGATTATTTTTGTAGATATCACAATGAATAAACACTTATTTATTCATTTGGTTTATTTATTGATTTATTTATTTTATCTCAGTAAATTTAAAAGTACAATAATAACACTCCTGTCAACATAACTATCCAAGTCTGATAAAAAAAACTATAGAAGAAGATGGCAACTATAAATAAACTGATATGATTTTGAATTTAACACGAAATTGAAATTATATTAACACTTTTTTTTCATTATTATATTTATATTTTCCTTTAAAATAAAAATTATTTTCGGGATTTTAATAAAAATTAGTTATTTTATTACAATACGTTGCATACACAAAAATGTATATTTAACTTAACATATCATTTTTATTTTAGAATACAAAATTTGATATCATATGAATGATTTTGACGCTATTTACTCCACCCAAAAATTCTTTAAATTGAATATCTTTTTATACTACGTGCACTTCATTACTTAAGGGGTATTCTTATTACCATTTCTACGTCTCTTCTTTATATAACTCTCATGTATTCACAGTACGTTGATTTTGCCAGCTTCAACCGTTCTTAATTAAGTATCACCATTGCTTTTTAGCTTATATTCCTTTTTAGAATGCTATTTTTGCTTTTAATGAAATATAAATAACACTCGGGGAAATATTCTGCAATTTACAATATGTAGACTAATCCTATAAGGAATTTTTGCTGCTGATTCCATGTCCAATTTCAGATTTGCTATATCGCATCTAGTTAATAAGATAGTTACTAATTAGTAATTGAGCGATAATTATACACTTAAAAATTCGTACAAAATAAAAAAAATGTTGTTTCTTTAAACTCCAAATTTGTTTTAATCATATTATAAAAGAATCGTGCTAATTTTAGACTGCTGCGAATAGTTTAATCTGTTTTTTAGGCTTTTAAACTTGATTATAGAATTTATTTATTAAAAAATTAAGCTGATTTTTTCATTTAAACTTTTTTTTGGTTTAACTTCCTGATGTGAATTTATAACCATTGAATAGGTAATTTTATGGAGATTTTATAAATGTTTTTCTTTATATTAATGGATAATTGAAAACTGACATAATTGCTGTTAATTGAAAAACATGCGCAAATCTTAAAAATTCGTAAAAAAATTTTTTTTGTTGTAATTACTTTTCCATAGGTTATATTTAAATTAAGTAAATCTATGTTTGACAAATTGACATATATTTTTACGCTGAATGTATTGCAGTCTACTCTTAAATTTTACACTTTTTGTAGTTCTTTAATGTTATTTAGGAATTTAAATAATTTATGTTATATTTTATATTTTATATACAACTATTATTGGATATATAAAAAATTGTTGACCTAAATTGTCACATAGCACATTCAGTCTAACCGCATTCAAGTGGTGAGAATACGTAGTTAATAAAATACCGGTTCTACTATCACAACATCGGTTGATTCTTGACCTCTGCGCGGTCGCCGTCAAACGCTTAGCTTGTATGCAAACCATATGTGTAAAATAGGATATTACTCTTGAAAATCGTGTGAACTATCAAAGCAATAGCTTATAGGTTCAAACGCAAGGACAGGCGTAGGCAGGATTAGAATTTTGAAGAGTTTCATTTAAATCTCTCATCATGAAAATGTTTTATTTATAACAGATCAAAGCGACTATACCAATACTATTTATAAAAAAACAACTTGGTCTATATATTATAAGTGCATAACGATAAGATGTATGATGTTTTTAACTTACAAATTACAAATATCTAATGGCTATGTGAAAAGTAATCGGTAACTACAATTATTTGCAATAACCAGACGCCGGCACGCTCTTATGGTCCATTAATCTGTGGTTTATATTTAATAACATAGTTGACACTCAAGATCAAAGATACATTTATTTTTCATTGGTGCTTAACCGTTAAGTACACTATTTTTCAGGGGAAATCAGATTTAAAATCAACACAATATAATATTAAGTACTACGAGTTAAATTATCATTGTTAGCGAAGCATAAAAGTCGTGTAAACATTATTTGAAACTTGAGAATTATTGGGTTTAGCTCTGTAGAGCGTCCATAGGTTGTAGGAGGGTTATCGTTATAAGTCTTTTTGATAACTATTTTCATCAAGTTTTGCGAGTGTAACTATATGTTTACCTGGTATTTATTTACAGAATGCGAGACAGTCGATGCCGTATATTTAATAGTTGNATTTACAGAATGCGAGACAGTCGATGCCGTATATTTAATAGTTGACCGTTCACCGGTTCGGAAATGCTCTTAGTTTGGGTTAATCGAACGTCATGCCGGAAGAGTCGCCGGGCGCACTGTATGTCGTCCACGACAACACCACCGACGACGCCACAGCCACCACCTTCCATGAAGGGTAACCACAGCCGGCGCCACTGCTGACGACCACAGCCGTCACCATGACATTGTTGCTGAAGAACCGGCGCCTGGCCGGGCGGCCGTTTTCGGTGAAGCGCTGCGTGGCCGCACTCATGGTGCTTGGCTTCTTATCTATATTCTACTATACGCAGTATTTGAGCTCACCAATTGCCAGGTAAATGACATTCTAAATTTATGTAGCTCACTTATGATATATTTATATGTATATATTTATGTGTATTTACAGTTTACCAACTGAAGCGGCGGTACTTATTCATAATGCTTTTTGATTATATTCACAAATAGTACCAATTACTTGATAGATAATCAATTCATTAAAATTACTATATAAAATACTTCATAGTTTAGTTAAACAGTTTTCATTATTACTTAAATTAATCTAGATAAAAAAATTACTATTATGTTCTTAAAATCGCGTTTCTAAACATTTAATATAAACGATTTCGTTCGATCAGCATATATAATAATGGACCTACTATTTGTGCATGGACAGTACGATGCACAAGAAAGATACGTTAGTAATGTCTGTATACTTGATCAGCGAATTAGTGACTGATTATAATGTTTGCAACCGGTTTACACTAAGAAGTTAATCGATTCTCATGTGTGT
>NW_026099575.1:9778094-9780194 GCF_025091365.1 Daktulosphaira vitifoliae | reverse complement strand
AATCTGTTTAGCATAAAAAATAAAATTCTCAAAAAAAAAAAAATCAATTTTTGTAAATATGAAATGAGATATCACTATTTTAAGTTTAGGGAATTTAAGAAATAAAACAGTTGTCGGGTAAATACAGTAACATTAATATTTAATGTACCGTTAGAAACTACCGGTGTATTGTATCGCAAGTGAAAAAACTTATGTATACTCACGTCCCTTAAACTTAAATGAATCATAGCTCGCTGAGAATTGAATAAAATAAAAAAATTTTTACATAAAAGTTTTTTTAAAACTAAATCTAATCTGATAATACAATAAATATAAATATATGTATATATATAAAAAATAGAGTTTCCATTTGAAAAGTGAAAGTTGATACTGATTTAAAACGTAAGGGATGCTCAAAAAATGTAATTTTACACACTGAGCAGCCCAAGATATAAACATAATATTTTATTAAGAAAAAAAAGATAACTATTATATTTTCATAGATAATTTGTGAAGCATAATTAATCAATCATTTTGTACATGTATACGCCAGAATAAAAAGCAATTGTAACTAAGTGACCAAAATAAGTTATTTTACTAGACAAATTTAATAAATGTTGGCCAATTGTAAAAAAAAATTTGTTAAATTAATTGACTTAAATAAAAAGTAAACACTTTTTTTTTTGCTTAAATAGGATAAATAATGTTTAAATCGACACCGTATAATCTTATGCTTAAGTTTTTTTCCGTGATCAATTAATACGCATATATATTTAAAATTCTATATCTTACATTTTCTCTAAGTATAACTTAAAAATTTCAAGTTTTGATTGCATACATTTATAAAAAAAAAATGAATTCGGATTTGTTTTTCGTGATAACGACATTGGTCATATATTTCATAATTCCGATTCAAGTAATTAGAGAAGTTATGTTTATTGCACTGGCAACTGTGTCACTGCAGACTTTTTTGGAGATGAAACTTTCTAAGAAGAAAAAGGCTTTAACTAAAAAAGTAGAAACTATTGTGAATACTTTCGGATTTCGACTACACACCCTATTAATTTGGAGTTACCTATTATTTCAAATAATTCAATTTTAAAAAAACCGCCTAGAGAAGATAGATTTACGCCAACTTCGATTATTGAAACTGAAAAAGAGCCCTCTAAAACTTCTATAGAGAAAATCACAATAATAGATAATTCATTGAACTTGGAAAATACATCGTCGAAAAATAATCTTTCGATCACACCGTCTAAAATATTGCCAGAAAATAATATTACAACACCTTACACGAACATTTCAATACTGAATAACAAAATTAAATCTGTTAAAAAATTGAACTCTGAAAATATTATACAAATTGAAAAAAAGCTCATCGTCACATCTACAGACACTTCCGTATTAGCTAATAATTCTTTTAACTTGAACATATCATAGTCTACAAACAATCTTTCAACTCAACTGTTTAAAACATTGCCTGGAAATATTAACACATCAACTCACGAAAACAACATTTTAATAAATAATTCTAACAACTTTAATAGAAAACCGTCAAAAAAATTAACAGAAATTATTCAAACATCTAACACAAACAGTTCGTTACTAACTAAAAAAACTGAACCTATTACATCAGAAACCCTGGAAAATACTAAAAAGAATAGAACTTTAGGATGTGAAAATACTAATAACTAAAAATAAAAAAATATTTGTGGGATAAGAGGTACTTATTGTTCTCTAAATTTGACGAAGGAATCATGATGGACAATGGTAATAAAATAATTATTTATACATAATTTAGTATTATTTTACTGTTTTGATGTGCTTAAAACCAAGTGACAAACTTAATGCTAAATCTAGACTAATATTGATTTGTCACTGATGAAAACATTGTTTTCAAAATACATACTTCTTCTTTTTGAATTTTTTTCGGAAGTGGGTTTCATTAAAAATAAACAGCATTATGAAAAAAAAATCTAGTATTTGAAGTTGAAATTTTTTTAAATTATAGGTTAGCCCCATTATTATAATATAATTTTAAGGGTGTCTTTTATTTTGTAATAATATACAAAATAATCTTTTAATAGTAATAAAATATGTCTAGGTATTATGAAATTTTTA
>NW_026099575.1:9534249-9777994 GCF_025091365.1 Daktulosphaira vitifoliae | reverse complement strand
TATAAAAATACAGAGTGATTCAAATGACCAAAAAAAAAAAAATTGTTGAATATCGCTACAATCTATATGTTTTTGAAATCTTCATGGTTAGAGCTTTCTACTAATGAAAAATTATTGAAATCAGAGCATATTGAAAAAATTGTGTATACAGAGTGATCCAAATGAAAAAAATAAAAATACAAATTGAATCAAATAACAAAAAAAAAAAAATTTTTGATAATAGCTACAATCGATATGTTTTTGTTTTCTACATCGTTAGAGCATTCTATTACTGCAGAAATAATTAAAATCATAGCATTTTTAAAAAATTGTGTATACTGAGTGATCCAAATGAAAAAAATAAAAATACAAATTGAATCAAATGACNGAGTGATCCAAATGAAAAAAATAAAAATACAAATTGAATCAAATGACAAAAAAAAAAAATTGTTGATTATAGCTATAATCGATATGTTTTTGAATTCTTCATCGTAAGAGCATTCTACTAATGCAGATAATTGAAATCAAAGCATTTTTAAAAAATTGTAAATACAGAGTGATCCAAATGAAATAGATAAAAATACAGAGTGATTCAAATGACATATAATAAATAATAAATTGAATATCGCTTCAATCGATATGATTTTAACATGTACATCTTTATAGAATGTTAGTTATGCAGAAATAAGTCAATTCAATGCATTTTAAAAAATTGTGTCTACTGAGTGATTCTATGAATCTAATCCATTGGTCAAATTTTTTTTTTTTAAATAAAGTATATTACATAAGTTTTAATTTATGGTTTATATAAAAATGTCAGTATTTCTGGAACACTTTTAAAATTAAATTGAAATTACGCGTGTTAATTTTTTTTCCCCCTTGTATAAAGGGAAATGTTCTGATTTACAAAAGTATGTCAGATGAAAGGGGTATATAAAAATCATTTTATACAAAATAATAATATTGATCCATACATTTTTCCAAAAGTTATAGCAAATTAAATTTAATATTATTAAACGTTTTTCTTTTGTCTAAAGGTCTAATTTTTTTTTCAAAATTAAGTATATTCTATAATCTTTAATTTAAGGTATACATATAAATTTTAGTCTTTCCGGAACATTTAAGTTGAAAATGTTAGTTTTTTGTAAAAAAGTTACTATTTTGAAACCCTTCTTTTGGGCTTGTAAAGGGTCAAATGTTCACAAAAATATATAAAATGATAGGTAAATTTACCTAAGGTATCTATAAAAAAAAATTATATTGATTCGGTAATTTTTAAAAAAGTTATGGATAGTTTAAGTAAAAAAAATTAAAAAAATGTCGAAAATTAGCGATTTTTAAATTTGTAATTTTTTCGGGGATTTCCTCCGTTTACGGGGAAAGAGGGATTTTTTTTCAATTTATTAGGGTTATGTCTTCGACTAGATATCAATTGTGATCTTTTGACATATTTTTCATCAAAATCAGTCCAGCGAGAAATGAGATTGAGCGTATACAGACACAAAAAATAATAAAAAAAAAAAACATATCATAGTAAAATTAGTACCTTAACAGCTTCGCATCAAAGCTAAAATTTCGGACTTTATTTTGTCTTCATGGTGAAATTTGCTACCGTAATTAAAAATTAGCTATTTTTGTGTTAAAATTCTTGTTTTTGTATTTTATTTTATTATAAGGGGATTACACTAATTTTCATAAATATTATATCAATCTAATTGACATAGTATAAAAAGTTAAACATATTTAAATTTTTTTGTTTCTTTGATGTCCAGAAAAATAACTTCATATTTTGAACTAGCTAAATTTCCATAATTAATAAGTGACGAATGTGACGTAAGGTTTCTAAGGCAGTAACACTTGGGTCTTTCACGCTTGTGGCACTGAAGTTTTTCTTAATTCTTTTTGAATTAGAAAAAAATGTTTAACTCATTTGATTTTTATCTCATTTAGATTCAATACCTTCAATAAATATCAAGGATCTCATTACTGTAGTATATCAATACTGTAATCTAACACTTTACCTGCCCAAAGGGGGGATATAAAATGACAACTTTTTCACAAAAAATTAACTTTTTCATTTTAACTTTTGGAAGTGTTCCGGAAAGTCTAACAATTTTATGTATATCTTAAATTAAAGCTAATATCAGTGGCATGCCCAGGAATTTTAAATTTTAATTATAATTTAACTAATAGGTATTAATACAACTAAATACATTTAATGAAGGTGAAAAAATTAGAAAAAGATTAATAAGAGGTCTTTATAGGTAGAGCCTCATTAAAATATTTATTAATATTTTGTGTTTTGTATGATATGATGTAATGTTGTTATACAAATATACAATGTAATAATTACTACTTTATTCAATTATTGCTGCTAGGTACTCGATGCTAGAAAAAAAAACGCAATGGGGAGGGATATGACCCCTAATCCCTCCCCTCCTGAGCATGCCACTAGCTAATGTAATATACTTTATTATGAAAAAAAAAGAATTCGGACTTTATTTTGTCTTCACAGTGAAAATGACTACTAAATACTATTTTTGTGTGAAAATTCTAGATTTTATTTTTTACATTTTTAACTTTATAATGCTATAACTTATTGAAAAATGTATGGATCAACACAATTTTTTTCTGAGAAATAATATTTATATACCTTTTTTATTCGACATACTTTATTTTAATCAGGATATAAATAAGAAAATAGCAGATCATGTAGCTTTTGGAATAATCCACCAATTTTTAAAAATAAACACTATCTAAAGATTTGCATCGAAGCGTTTTGTATGGTAATGATTTTAATCACTGTCAGATATCATTATACTTGATCCAACTATGCCACGTCACCACTGTGCCACGACCCCCCTATGCTGGGTTTGTTATTATGTTTTTTACATTTCTTTTATTAAATTTTTAACTAAAATGTATAGAATACTATTATATTAACTAATTATGCTACATTATATTAATATTATATGTTACATTGACTACAACCATAGTTTTTGATACTGCAAATAACTAGACATTTTTGAGTCAGATTGAACAATAAACGTATTGAGTAATACTTACATATAAAAAATTAAAATAAAGTTAATAAAAAACTAAAATATAAACTTTATTTTTTAAATTTTTTTTCTGTTATCGTTTAATTGTCTGAGTAAAGAATAAAAAAATATTTAATAAAATATATAAAGTTTATTTATTTACCAAGTAAATTTTATTTATAACTATTAAAATTGTTTCTTCAATTTAAATCCGAGTAGAAATTATTTTAAGGCTTTTAAACTAAAATTGATATCTTCATTTATTTTTTATTTCAGAATAGTGTAGAGATCAGTGGTGTAGTCCTAAAAATGTTTATGGGTATACGCCTATATAATGAATAGAGAATAACGTGGGGGGCTCCGCCCCCCACACCCCCATTGCACTTTACATTTTCTACATACAATATTTCACATTATCAACAGTGATATAGTCGTAATTTGATAAATAGATAAGTTAAAAACCTAAATGAGGAAACGTGGGGAATTTCACCCCCACACTACATTTCAAAGGCCTTAACTATAACATAGTTTTGGGGGACGGAATACAAATATTGTGATATTTTAACTGTGTTAAAAATATGTATTTTCTAATTATTACATAATGCAACTAAAACTCCTAACCCTCCCAGTTGCTCCTTTCAACTTCCAAACTATTACTCGAATATTTTTACTGACACTTCTAAGTTCTTACATAAATTAAATTTCATAGTCATATAATCGATATGTGTATTATTAGATACTGTTATATTTTTTATAAATAAACAATAAACTTTATGCAGTAATAAAATAATCTTACAATCATTGTTTTCAAATCGTTAAAACATAAATGAAATAAACGTGAATAGGTACATGTTAGTACTATCTTAATTCATTATAGGTAATATATTAAATACTAGATTGGTTGGTAAACGGTTTATTACGGAAAAATACAAATTACCAATTTCAACAGCTATAGGTTAACCCAATAACTTTCAGTTTCAACTTAGTATGTGCTATATCGTTAATTTCTGATCGATGTTTTAAATTTTGTCAATAAAATTGTCGTGAAATGATAAACATTATCCTATTTATTTATACACTTTGACAGTATTTTGTTTTACATTTATATTCTATTTTTAAAATGATAATAGTCTCGAGCCATATTTGTATGTTTATAACTTCAGATATATGTTTATATGTGGTATGACTGTAGACATTAAACAAACTGATAAGAGTTATTCAAAATTTGTATTTTATGACAAACGTACCTATATTCGATACCCACGTATTACTTTTTATTTTATTCTTTAGTCTATACTCTTTAACTATTTTATAAATACGTATATGCACTAATAAAAAAACTAACAGTGGGTATACGCCGTATACCCGCGTATCACTCATGATTTTATAAGTATACGCAATAACAGAAAAATAAAGAAGTGGGTATACGCCGTATACCCGCGTATACGATCCACGACACCTCTACTAGAGATGTTTGTGTGTAAATCTATTATATGACACAAAGTATTTAGTTTTTTTTTTTTCAATTTTTCAATTTATCGTATGAACTAACTCGTATGAATTTCTAAATAATGAGATATTTGAGATCCTAAATATATTTATCCATATCTATATATTATTGAAAATGTATTCTTAATAACATGTTTTTTTTCGGTTACCAAGATAACCGTGTTTGTCACTTTTCTTATGATTTGTTATGTGTCAAATAATAATTTACACCTTCTATTAGAATCTCTATTTATATTTCTATCATATATTTAAAGCATATTATGTACGCGGTAATATTTTTCAAACAATTTTAGGCACCACTTAACTATATTTCTGCGGGAAAAATTAAAAACAAAATCTATCTGTATAGCAGAGATAGAAATTATACTTCAAACAAACTTTATTATTTATTAAACATTCATTAAATGTTGATTTCTTTTCATTTTAGCTTCGATGTGAAGCTTAGAAGGTATTAATTTTACCATGATGTGTTTTTTTTTTTGTGTCTGTCTGTTGCCATTTTTTCTCAGCTATCACTGGGCCGATTTGTTTCAATGATACGTTAAAATATCACAAATCGTATCTAGTTGAAGACATTACCCTTAAAATTTGAAAAAATTTCCCTTGTTTCATGTAAATGGCGCAAATCCCCCAAAAAAACCAACCAATCTGTAAATTTTAACATTTTTTTCTTAAAACTGCTATAACTTTTTAAAAAATGAACAAATAAACATAACTTTTTTTTTATATTAAAACCTTACGTATTTTCTTTTCATTTGACATAAATTTTGTGGTAATCTGACCTTTTACCTGCCCACAGGGGGTATTCAAAGTAGCAACTTGTTTACAAAACTCAACTTTTTCAACTTAACTTTTGAAAATATTCCGGAAATATTGCGGCCTTTAAACATATGTTAAATTACAGCATATGTTAAGTTCTATAAATTAAAAAAAATTTGCCCCGACGACTTATTTTTTACGCGCAAACAGATGCTGTACTTAAAAAACATTTTATTTTTATGTTAAATTTTATTTTTGTTTGTTTATTTTAAAATACCTTATAAGAGTTTGCCATAGTAATGAGTTCACCAATAAATATAAAATGTACATGAATCTAACTTACATTAATTATAAATTTAAACTCATTTTGATTAATTTTCCACTTCAAATTATTAGAATAGTTTTTTGACTTTTTGAAAACTTGAAAATTTGTTTAATAAATAGAACTCTTTTAACTAAATTTTTGAAAATGTTCCGGGAATACCGAGTCTTTTAAATATATGTTAAAATAAAGCTTTCTTAATGTACTAGAAGTCCAAAAAGAAAATGTACCAATTTTTAATTGACGACCTATTTTCTACGTGTAAATGGCAGTCGAAGTAGAACAAAAAATAAGAGTTAATTTTGCTTTTTGAATAATCCACCAATTAAAATTAAACACTATCTACAGACTGACATCGAAACGTTTCTTTTGATAGTGATTATAATCACTGTCAGATATCATCTATACTTGTCCTACTATGCCACGACCCCACTGTGCTACCGTTTTTTTTTCTGCTGTTTTGCAATTTTGTAAAATCCAAATCTATTTTACCATTGCTCGTTGAGACTTTTACAATATATGAAATATTGGCCAAATAAAATGTTATAAGTATTAGTTTGAATTCATTATATGCATTTGAAGTAAAATATTTTAGATTTTTCAATACGTCTAATGATTAAATTACTTTATTACAATAATTATTAATAAATGGAATAAATTAATTGATCGTAATCGATAAGTTTTTATTTGAAAATGATAAATTTAATTTAAAATTTGTATCCAGCAACTTTAATATGCAACATTGAAATTGTAATATGTAATCATAACACCGTATTATTGTTACATATTAAAAAAATACATTTTTTTATTTGCGCATTGTGTGTACCTAACACTCTGTATAAGTGTACTTATGCGAAATAAATACACAACGTGAGTTATTTGCTTAGTAACCAAATGTCGAGTTCCAATTGATAATATTTAAAAATGAGTTGATCTTCTGTGTAAGTCGGCAGCCCAAGGAGACTGTTACGTCTGAACTGGGCGCCGCCAACCTTCTGAATCCACTTGTTGGCCACAGCTGTGCGTGTACTTTTGACGGCTTACGTTCAATGGCCCCCACCCGGCAGCCACGTCACAAGCGAACGTGATCGTATATATTTGCAAAAAACGGCAGCTCGCTCGGCGTGTGCTTGTCAGTGCGCCACAAGTAGTGCTACTCTAAGTACGGTATTTCCTGTAGTTGGTGCCCGGCAAACGGTGGTAAGTGATTTAGACTAGGAATGCTATTCTTTTGACCAATATATCTACACTAGCGTAGATAATATTTAGTAGTTGTTTTATTTATATTATATTTTATAATATACTCTTAAAAAAAAAGTGACTTGCAGTATATAATTTCGTATAGCATTGATAAATAGGAAACAAGGAAAGAATCCCTATATTCTAAACCCGCTCGAAGGCCAACGAAGTGCCAAATAGTCGTAATTTGACTTTTCTATCGAAAATATGTCAGCACGACGTTCTGTTTAATCGTTTAGTTTGGCGTCATTGCATAAAGTCATGTGCTGTGCGCACGCGCCAAAAGTTTCGATTTCATCCCCGTGTAGTTCGTTAAGCTCTAACTAAATGATTCGCACAGTTAAAAGATTACAGCATACAACTGATGGAGAATTATTCGCCGTCATCTTAATCTAAATTAAATAAATAGATGTTTGATAAATCAGGTTTTCGAAAATCTATAAAAACACGTGGTTTTCAAATTTTAATTATTTTCAAAATTAAAAATATTCCATCATATATTGTCGAATCGCAACATACAATAAGTCAATTTGTGCTTAGTTTGAATTTTTCGTTAATATATTTATATTCATAACAGCTTAGTTTGAGATTCGTCGTATATTTTTTTTTTCATTCAAACGAACCATTGACTACATTTTATAAATTCTCATTAATGAGAATTTGATTATAGTAGGCGCCTAGAAACTGTGATCTTATTGTTAGTTAAAATCTTTTTTGATAAATAGTAGCTAACTTTCTCTTAACTCCTTTTACATTTCTAAATGAAATTATAAATTTTGGTATCTTCGGATTAAATTTGGTAAATAATTTAAATAAGTAATAAACTAATAATTTTTTTTTAAATGCTTTTAAACAAATATTAAAATAAAATAGTTCTAACATGATATTAATAATACTAGAAAAGTCTCGAATTTTTAGTTACTTAAAAAATGAATAGCAACATGTGTTTTTAGCACAATGTTTTACTACATTTCATATAAATAGAAAAGATAATTCTCATTATAAAAAACATATAGTTAATAAAATAATCTTATTTTCAAAACTAAACGAGTGCTAAATATACCTAACCCATTCGAGTTAATTGCTATTTATATATTATAAATGACTACTATAAAATAACTATTATCTATGTATATGTCTGATTTTTAAATAAATTCTTTATCGACTTTTCGATATTTACATATTATTAAATATAAGTTACTTAGAAGATGTCGTTGAGTTTGAATATCTTATCATTCATTGAATTATTATATCACATGTATTAAAAAATATATAAAAATAAATTTAGTCTTAATACTCTGGATACTTATATACTATAGAAATTAGAAAATAATAACTATTTTTATTAAAAACTGAGAATTTTTAAATTTTTTATAGAAAAATTATTAAGTATTTTATCTATATTACAATATTAGCATATATATATATATATATTATTTTTTTTAAATACGAGACAAAATTAATTAACGAATATTTTAATTCAATTTACTTTAACATCAATTTCATCAAAAATATTAATAATATATAAGGTGATTTTTTGTAAACCACTTAATTTTAATTAACTAAAAAATAATAATAAAATTCAAAATATTTTTTTAGTTTCTTTTATTAACACGATTTTCTCAATTTAACAATTATGAAATATTTTTATGTTCATTCCTTATATCTTATAAAAATAGCACCTTAATTTGTTTTAAATAAAATAATTATTTATTAGATACTGTTCAAATTAAGAAAATTATTCGTCTGTTGCAACTTTTAGATCAGTATTATAGAAGTTATTAACACATAAAAATTATAGACTGTAAGTGAGGTGTGGGTTATACTTTTTTTACCATAACGAGTTTATTAGCCGCGTTCATCTTCCTGTCTAAGTATTAAAGTGTAAATAACATCCAAAATACTTATTTGAAACTTATTATCGATCAGTTATTTTCTTTATCTTTTAGATTATTAACTAATAAATAGGCCTGTTACTTTTTAAAAATAATTAAGTTTTTATCCATATAAAGTATGAAAAATAATTCATGGTTGATAAATTGAGAAAATCATATAACTGAAAGTAATCAAAAATATTTCTAATTTTATTTTTAGGTTAGTTAATTCATGGTAAAAGAGTTCCCTTGTCTAAGTCCAGGTTTTTTTTTGTCTAGAAGATGGCCATTGATGAATTAATTATTAAATTATTATTACTATTAAATAATGATCAAATTAGATATAAATTTGATTTGAGTCTTTTACTTATGTGTCATGATTTATAGTTTAAATGATTTATCATAATTTTAATAAGTGAAAAAAAACCTTAATATAAAAATTTTCTATTTAAAATTCAAAAGTTGACGAACAGTATATTATATAGTATCATATACTGTTTATATTTTACTTTCAGTTGTCATCTTGTAGACATTCCATACAACTTTTTGCATTATGTTGGCACTTGTATTTGTTCTAAGCAATAAGTAGACTGGCTGATGTATTCATGAAATTAGTTTGACTTTAAGCATTATTAAATTTAATAAACACAAGGTCACGAAACATCCTTCTTTTTTAAATATTCTATATATGCATTTATAAGAACTATAGTTCTTACTTATCATCAATTTTGGGTCATTGCACTTCACCTGCACCTCCATTTTATGCAATTGATTTATGTGATATGATAAGTAATTTTATATTTGAACAAGGTGAAAGATAATATCTAAAAACACTATTTTACTACATTTCAACTCATCTCATTCAACTAATTCATTCATATATACAGGTGATCTGACAAATCCTTTTATTTATGACAAACCTTCACAACATAATGGGACATCCAATACATATACATAAAAATAAATTAAATATTTAATTTAGACAAATTTAATAAGCTTTCAGATTATTTTCAATTAAGTGACCTTAAAAAAATATATGCATTCTGTAAAAAAAGTTTTCACCTTTAGCGGCCTTAAATTAAAATTTTTTGAACTGTACATAAAATTTGCAATTAAGACTATCTTTGGTTTCATTAAATGTATAACTGTTAAATTGAATTGTTTTTGAAGTTTAAGATACAATAACGAAGTAAATAAGATTTAGTAATTTACTAAACTAGTAACATTATTAAGAATTTGTCAACGAGGAATTTCTATACATTTGGGAAAATGCTCACTTTTTTTCTTCAAACAGAAAAAATTGTACTATCACAATGTAATTCTATTCCAACGATATTTACCGCTTTATTTAGTTAGTTTCTTGCACAATACTAAAGAATAATTTCAATAACAATTTTTATTCTTGCTAGAAATGACAGATAGGTATCTATTTTTCAGTCTACAATAAAAAAAATTGTTTTTTTTTTTTAATGTTTAATTTTAAATAATATGAAAATATTATCGTCAAATTATTACAAAATATTTCATTTTATATTAACTAAAAATAAAAACTATTTGTTCTATAAAAAATTACTTATCAATAAAAATCCATTTTTTTTCGATAATCAACAAAAATTTAATAATGCAAAATTGAAGATATATTGATATAAAATATGCATACTTATGAGTTAGTGTAGTATTTCTTGAAAGTAAATGTAATCTAGTCAAAAAAATAACTAAGAAGTAATATATGTAATATACAAAAGTAGTGTACCAACCTTAAATTTACAAGTCAAAAACTAAAAATGTTTATAGATGAAATACAATTAAGCATTATAGTACCATGAATTATGTTAGTAAATGGTTTCAATTATCTGATATGAAGTAAAAAATAATTTGAGTTATACGTTTAAGTATACCATTTCAAATCTTTATCGTTATTGACCTCTTATCTACCTTATCGTAGACTCATACATTTTTAAGAGTAAAAATAATACAAAATACAAATATTAAAATAAAAAACCTTAATAGTTATAAATTAATAATAGTTATTTTTAATTTTACAAGTTATGAAAATAGTAATACTTTTAGATTGATGCCATAATTTTTTCTTTAATATTTTACTACGACTGTCTTTAAGTATTTTAAATGAAAAATATTCATATCTGACTTTGGTAAACTTTATAAGTTCAATAAACAAATAAATATCAAATCAAATTTTTGACAAAAAATTGTCCTAATTTTAATGGCAAATTATAATTTGTCTGTAATATCAATATGATATTTTATTATTATTGTTGTTGATTAAAAAAATATACTATGCTTAGTAAAATAATAAAAACGTTTTCTTAGTTTTTCAGCTAAAAATAAGTAGAGTTAAAAAAAAAATTATTTAATCAAAACTTATAGTAAAGTAATCTGATTTTGTAAATATGATAGAAATATGATGAAATGTTTATTTTTAATTTTTACTTTATAAGTAATTTAAATAACTAGAAATGTTGCATATTAATGCTGTCAAGTTGTATTAACGGTTAATGAATGATTTAAAAACATTTTTTGGTAATAATTTGTGTTTAGTTCAGGTTTATAATTCTTCTGTTCACAATTTTTTGTCAAGAATTGAAACGTCACAAAATTTTATTACACGCACATCTCTCATATGATTCACGCGATAAAATTCATTTTACAACAACATTAGCTGGCGAATCGCCAAATTTATCAACGTACACTTATATTATTGAAATTTTAAATAAATTATTTTAGAAATACCCCACACGCTTTTTTATACTGCGATTGTTAGTTTTTACTACACATAAATTATCAGTTCATTGACGACAAAATCCACGTGTTAGCATTAATTTAATTCATACTTTTTAAACGTTTTTTTTTTTTTGCTATTGAATATTTAATGATAAGATATTTTTTTACGTGACTCACAGTAGGTCTATCCTAAAACTATATGATAACGATAACCTTATGAATCAATTTTCTTTTTTTTTTAGATTCGCTTTGTCAGTACCAAAATTAAAAAATAACATCTAAAAATGATCCGTTCTTTGTGCAAATTGCAGTCCAAGGTTGTTGGAAAAATGGCTGTCAATGTCCTATTCAGGGGCTTGGCTACCGAATCGCCAGCTAGAATGGAAGACTATTTCAAAGACAAGCGCTTCATCGTTACGGGATCTTGTACCGGTAAGAATTAGAGTTTCAAAATTTTATATTAATTTTTATTTTTCATATAAATTGATTAATTCAAATGTGAATTTTACATAGGCATGGGACATAAAATCACTGAAAGGTTATTAGACTTAGGGGCATTTGTCTTTGCAGTAGTGCAAAAAGAAGAAGGTGCTGCTCCTCCAACAAGCTCAAATATGAAGCAAGTATTTTGTGATGTTTCCGACTGGGAAAATACTTATAAGAAAATGAAAGACATTGGTCCAGTCCATGGCTTAGTAAACAATGCAGGTGTAGCTGTAATCGAACCATTTTTCGATGTGACTGAATATGGTTGGGATAAGTAAGATTATTTTTTGTTTTTACAATATTTTATATAAATTATATTAAGAGCCGGTGACGCAATATTTGAATTTACATAGGGAAGCCACATGAGCGTTCATTTACAGAATATACATTATCAATAAAAACTAATTCCATGCGTTTAAAAAGTCTTTATAAGCGATCATAACGATAAATCCATTTTTTACTACGACACCAGAAAATTATGTTGCACCACTTTAAAGAACTAAGGTTAGGAATTTATATTTTATTTAAATTTCAAGCAATTTTTAACCTTTTAACTTTATATAATACCTATTTACAAAAATTCTAGTGTAATTAAATATTTCAAGGTAAATGACGCATACACAATTTTTTTTGAAACTATCTGCTGTTAAATTGTTTTGTAAGATGTGACTAAAACAAATAATTGTCCATTCTTCACAACACCACCTAATTAAATATTGATATGAAGAAGTTGTTGTGTCTAATAATGAAGGTGACTTTATGACAGTAGTTTTATTATCACTGAAAACCTCATTGGAGTACTTATTTTTGTTGTTTTTTCTCCAACCGTACAAAATTTGACTCATTAAATATAGTGTTATTTAAATTAATGTTTCTGAGTAATAAAAATAAATAATCACATATTGTCATTTATATTTACCATTCATTTTATATTACAGTAACTTTGAATTAGTTAAATGTATATTTTTAAATAGGACATTGAATGTAAATGCTAGAGCCATTGTAAGAATAAGTCAGGCTGTAGCAAAAAATATGATTGATGCTGGTATCAAAGGATCAATAGTTAATATTTCTTCAACTATATCAACGGTTTATTAATTTTCATTTTAATATTTGTCAAATATTATGTTGATGATTCATTTGATAAGTATTATTTTTTTCAGCGAGCCATTCCAGATCATACTACTTACTGTGCTTCAAAAGGAGCTGTTAACCAAATTACTAGAACTATGGCTATTGAACTCGGAAAATTTGGAATACGAACTAACAATGTGAATCCAACAGTTGTAATGACTCGAATGGGTAAAATTGCCTGGTCCGATCCAGCCAAATCTACACCAATTTTAAACCGCATTCCATTAGGAAGATTTGCCGGTATAATGATTATTTCAAAATTAAGCGAAAAATTAGTTGATTATTTACAATATAATTTTTTCTAGAAACTGATGATGTTGCAAATGCAGTAATTTTCATGTTGAGTAATTACTCTAGCATGGTAAATGGGACAGCTCTTGTGGTCGATGGTGGATTTTTATCTGGTTAGACTTATAAAATCCTAGGATGATATTTTAGTAAATGATTTACTATAAAAGCATTCATCAATATTTATCCACATGAATTTAAATATTGTTCTCATGTTCATTTTGGACATAAAAAATACTACATTTATTTGTTATTTTCCAAAGCATAATAATGTTATTTAATTTTATACATAGAATTATATCATTCACCGCTAAATTTTTAATTTTAAACAATTACTATTTTTATTAATTTATACTTTTACATTGCCATTTATGTGTAAAAAAAAGATTCATGTTATGTGATAGTAAAAATAATTTCGATATTGAGATTATTTTTAACAATTAAAAAGTTGTATTTAAAAAATATCAAACATTGTTATTAATTTGAAAAAAGTATTTTTTATAAATAGTACTGTGTTCATCATAAAAAAAGACTAACTACTATAAAAATATCATAAAAAAATTGTTGTTAAAAAGTTAAATATAACATAATAATTACAGGTATAATATTAAGTTATATTGTATAATATAAATACGATTGATCGCTTGTTATGACTATCATTAGCGTTATTCAAAATGATTAGATTGTTATAAAATTAAAATGCATATCACCTTAATAGTTTTATCAGTTTTTATGTATTGTGGATTGCATTAGTAGATACTGTGAAATAGAACAAAAATTAAATTACAACTACAAAATGAAGATTATAAGTGAATGTCACAAGAAACACCTTGTACGTGTCATTGTCAATTAAATTAATTAAAGTAAATTAAATTAACGGATTTGTTAATTGACATATTTGTAATCTTCTAAATTATTAAGTGATCATTCAAATTTTAAAAATAGCTACCCAAATCTATGCGATAGTTTGTACTATGAATATTGCATACGCATTTTTATTAAAACATTTTTTATTTTCAAAAACGACAAAAAAACTTAGAGAGAATATCTCTCGTTAGATAAATGTTAATAATCAGTACCATTTTTTTCTTTTATTTTTTTTGTTCAACATCAGTAAAAAAATTACTTTTAAATAATTACTCATATCGTAGTTAAATCTATGCTATACATTTTCTGTTATTGATTTTTTAGTGATACATTCTGGAAACTAAAATTAAGTACCTTAAATGCAATGTGATTGTTAATATTAAATTAAAAATTAATTAAACGAAGTATAAAAATGAATTAATAAAAATTTACCTAAAAAGGCCTGTTTTCATTATGAATAAAATTTCTAAGAAAAAGAATTTTTTTCATCATTAAATTGAAAAAATTGTGATAAATATTTCTATATTTTTATTTTAAAGCTTCCTCGTACAATAAATAGATCTATACAAAATATTTATGCAGAACATTTTTCTATACATTTACATATTTTTTTATACATTTTTACTAAATTACAAGAAATTAAACACTTATTCGTTATCGAAAAAAACTGATCAATTTGCTGTTATATGTAAAATATTATCTATTTGGCACGACAAAACCTCTTTTTAAAAATTATATACTATTTTATTATAATATAGAAATATCTGTAATCTACACAAATTGTATTATAAATGCTAAGAAAGACAATTGCATAAATGCGAATATCATGTCAAGAAAGTCTCAATTGACACAGAATATTATACTTACAAAAACAATAATAATCGTTCAGGAAAGATAATATGTAGGCTAGTTTCTATTTAGTTTTGTTTAAGTTTAGATCGCTCATTAAGAGACAAGTTTTTGTGTTATAGTAAGAGTCTGAGTCTTAAAATCTGTAGTGTAGTGTCTTCTCCGATTACGCTAATTACAAAATTCGACATTATAAAAAATTGTTGATTATAGTTATTAAAGATATTAGTTTATCAATTAAATTGCTTTAAATTATTAGAATTATTTTTAAAAATTCATAATAAATACTTACTTTTTATAATTGAACTTATTATTTATTAGTACTGAATGTTTCAAAGTTTGAAAAATAATGTTAAAAAAAAATTTCATTGGAATACGATATAAATCTAATGATCTATTTTTTTATAAANATATTAGTTTATCAATTAAATTGCTTTAAATTATTAGAATTATTTTTAAAAATTCATAATAAATACTTACTTTTTATAACTGAACTTATTATTTATTAGTACTGAATGTTTCAGTTTGAAAAATAATGTTAAAAAAAAATTTCATTGGAATACGATATAAATCTAATGATCTATTTTTTTATAAATTACTATCATAATTTTTGAAAAGTTATTACATGAAATATTTACTGATTTATGTATAATTATATATCATAAGCATTCCCAGAAATGACTTTAAGTATTTAAAATGTTATTTAAGTAAAACAATTTGTTATGTATGAATAAAAATTATGTAATGAATGAATTTTATAAAAAAAAAATCCATTTTCAGCGAAGTTAAATAAACGTTTTCGATGATAACTCCTAGTTAGCTTCATAAAAAAAAAAAATTTAATATAGAACCTTTATTTTTTATAAAATAAAAACAATAACATTTGCGATAGAATAAAAATGAATTCATAAAAAAATGAGCTTTTAATTTTACAAGTATTAACATAACCATACTTAATTTTATAATTACATTGGAGTTGTATAAAATAATTTAAAATGTACTCACTGTCAATACATTAAAATAATAACTGCAATAATTATAGTTAAAAATAAAAATCTCAACAGTTATACGCATTTAACATGCAAATCTTTCGAGGCCTAAAAGAATTTATCAACGTGAACATTAATTTACATATTAAAATGAAATTTTAAGACTTCTTGTTAAATTATTACAGAGTGTGTACAATAGTTATTTTTTAGCTATCGATATATTAAGTTTTAGATTGATGACACACGTGTGTCTAAATTTTCCAAAATTNTTTTAGATTGATGACACACGTGTGTCTAAATTTTCCAATACAATAAGTACTTTTCAATTATTTGTAATGAATATTTTATTATAATTTCGATCGTGTGATTCGATCTTTATTAATATATACTAATTACATAAGTACAACATAATTATGAATATATACACTAATTTAGTAACAACAACTCTAATCAATTATTTAAACAATAATGTATATTAATCAATGATAACATGGTACAATATTATGATATAAAATTTGATTTAAGAAAATTATAATTTGATTATGGGTCTTACGTGTAAGCGTATGATAACGTGTACTACTTATTTACATGTTACTAGATATAAATAGTATTTACTAAAATTAATATGTGGTCAATCTATAGCAAAAGTTTGAGAGTAGAAATTTAAAATCTTTGAATAAATGTATCATGTTTTAGTTTTGAATTAAACATTTCAATACAACCCAGTGTAATGTACGAAAACAATTTAGTCGCTGTCGAGCACCGACCAAAAAGAATGGACGTGTGACTCCTCTCTTGGTACGAATATTTGTTATTTTTTTTTCACGAAAATATCAATTCATTTTTTTTTTTGTTGATTTCACATTAATTATTTATTAGTTACAGTTTGCAGTGAGCGATCACGGTGCGTTTGAATTGCGTGTCGTCCTCATACTCTTCACGAACGCCGGCAGAAATACTGGCCAGCGGCGTGTCCGGTACTGGCTGCTGCGGCTGCCTGGGCGTGCACTCATCAGATAGAACGAAATGAATTCCCCGGGCTGTCCCGGGACGCGTAAAAGCTCAAGTAGAAACACAACAACAACAATACAACTGACGATCCAAGCATATAAACGGACCATGACAGATGACAAGTTCCTGTGTAAAACAATATCGGTTGATTACAAAATAAAGATTAATCATTTTATTTATTCCAAGAAATAAACGTATTATCGTTTACAAACGTTCAGTGTTTTCGTTGTGGTTTTCACCGTGACATTTTTTACTCGGGATGTAATTTACTTTTATTTTACTCGCTGTTAATTACATTTTGTTTAGATATAAATATTTCTACCGTTAGATGCCGTTATCGATAATGTTTTTTTTTTTTCAATCGGTAAAAAACAATAAATGTTTATTATTTATGTAGAAGTCATCAGTAAAAGAAAAACCACATAATAGCCAATCTGCTGTAATATTTGCAACATACCATTTAAAATGGTTTTTTCTTTTATTCTTTATTCTCTTTTACAACGATATCAATCACATTTTTTTCGTTGTAAATGTATGGTCGTCAATTTGTTAATAAAATTTTAAAAGTGCAATATACTCTAGACGTTTCAATCAATTGAAATTTACATTTTATATGTTCCATAACATATAGGTGAAATTGATTAATTTTTTCAAAAAAAAAAGTTGTAATATTCTGTGTTGTTTATGGCGTGACATTAGGAATACAATTAAAAATAATATTTATAATTTATGATATGTTAAATAGTACGAATTTATTTATTTACCGATTTTAGCTCTATTATGTGGACAGTAAAATTTTTTACCTTCAATTAAACTGAGATATTAACCACCAGAACTGTTAAAATTAGTAAAATCAATAGTGTTTATTTACCGAGTTTATACGGTCCAGAAATGTTTCCACATGATTCTTTCACTTCTCGATTGTCCCAGCCAATAGGATAAAATGCGCCTCCACCACTTACCAATGCCGCTAAAAAAGATAAATAAAATATAATAGCGTTTCAACTTATTTAACTTTACATTTTAATTTAATTGAAAAATTGAGCCAATGACTCAAATAATATTATTACAATATTTCATCTCGGCTTAGTGTATCTTTTTAAAAACATTAACCTACTCTAATCTCATTTATTGTTGGACACTATGCATAATATTGATTTTAAATTATACAGATCGTATATTATAGATAAACTTAAAAATTTTAACTCTACTACCATTATATCTTTTTTTAATGTTATCTCAAATTTTGGTACAGTAATATGCCCACAATAATTGCCATCGGGTGATGTACTACACATTTAAATTGAAATAAAGGATTAATATGCAGGATTATATAAATTATTAATATTAAAGGATTAATTAGGGTGCTAAATATTACAATGCATTAACGATTTTTCGTGGCCCTTAATTTTTTATTTATTTATTCTTTAAAAGAAAGAACCTTTTTCATGCATTTTATATACGCGTGACGAATTCTTTAAGCACAGCGCTTTTAGGAACTGCGTTGGTTGCTTAGTGTGTAATATATACTGTCTAGTGACAGTATTTTTACTGTGTTCGATTTGTTTTTTAGATCCACCACTACTATTTTTTTTTCTAATTATTTAGCATATTATTATTACAAACTTATTGAGCAATAATATTCATAAAAAGAAATTTTTAATTTATATTTTTATAAATTTCCATTTAAAGTATAACATATATTTATGGTGCATACTTATAGTACATTTCGCACATAGAAAAAAAGTTCATACTTTAAGTACTCCTGTATTAGGTGATTCAAAAAAAGATAATCATCGAAAACTTAATGGAACCCTTTTTTAACTATATTAATTACATTAAAATGGACATTTTTAAAAAATGAGATTTTTAAAAAAATGTTTACTGGTCGCTTAACTTGTTTTTAGTATTTTGACCAAAAATATCCCGAAAAACAAAAAATGTCCTCTAATATTCAATTTTTGGTAAAATATTATGATAAGTACATCAAAATAGTTCAATTATTACTGTAGAATACAAATTATTCAGATTAAACATTTTAAGTCCGTAGTAGATAGCGGAGATATCATAATTAGTCTCATTATATGGTATATTTCTAATAGGTCTAAGTAAGCTAAAAATGTAAAAAAAAAATATACTTTTGAATGAGAGTGATAAGTAATAATTGCCTTATCTAATTTCTTATCATGGTATTAATGCCAAGTTTGTAATGTATACACATTATCATCATATGTATACACAGTAATCATGAAAAGATAGCGTTTTCTTCTGTCCTTTTCTCAATACGTATTTCAATGTTTAATACCGTAAAATAATACATGAAAATTCAAATTTTCACAAACTTCAAAACGCTACAGAATATTTACTACTGAATATTAATAAGATATTTTTTTACTAAAATTTTTCTTAAATTCTACTCTACAAAATAGCTATCTTAGATTTTTTTTTTTTACATTTTATTTAAAATTTAAAAATAATTAATATTTTTAATAAAATGTAAAAAAATTAATTATTGAGATATAGCTATAGACCTAACGTATAACTATTATTTAAAAAAAAAATCAACTAAAAATATTAACTGGATCAAAAGTTATTTAAGTTGTCATTGAGTGGTGGGCCACCCTGTATATAATAAAAAATGTTGTACACTAATCTTTTTAAAAAAAATGTACCTTTTTTATAAATAAAGCATAAGTCAAAATATTTTATTATAGCATAAAATTGTATTCTTATGTTATTTATTAGAGGTCGGCCTCGCCTAGTGAGTAGAAACATGTGTTTTGGGGCATGGGGTCTCGGTTGTATCCCAACAAAATTTTTCTGTGATTTTCTCATTGGTGTTGTCAGTTTTCTTGTGCTAACTGGCCATAATACCTGTGTCGTGCATCATTAGCTTAATCAATCTTTGATTCCATGTGAAAGAGGGAAACTTATGTAGCATGTTAATTTCGGTAAACAGAACGATTATTTATTTCATTATTTTTTTCGTATATTTTAATTTATTAGAACTTACAAAATTAGAATATAATAAAATTCCTGTTAGAATTACTCGACTCGAGATATAAAATGTAATGATTTTGAAAAACTTGAACTGAGAATTCTATTTAGATTATATGAATTAATTAAAATTATTTTATATAAATTAATTAAATAAAATATATAGTTAATTAAATAAAAAATATATATTTCAACCGTCATTTATTAATATTTTACAATATTTTAGCTTACGCGTATAAAAAGGCATCATTTTTTAAAGATAGTGAACAATATTTTTTTCTATTTGTTGTATACTTAAATATCAGAATAAATGCAAAAATGTTTTGATTTTTAGCTTACTTGAAACCTATTTAGAAATATACAATATAATGAGATATTATGGTATCCCCGCTATTTATTGACATTTATTTTTTATATACAGAGTGTACAAGATTATTAACAGTAGATAAAATCGATATTATGAATCATCTATAAAATGTAATTGTAATCATTTTCAAATATTTTGCAATTTTATTCATCCTGACATCAATTTAACCCTATTTCCATAAATAATATGAAAAAAAAAATGATTGTTCATAAAAAATTAATTTTATGACTTTTGGAGTATTATTCTACTTTTGTAGCTTTGAATATTTAAATTATATACTCGAACAAAAAGTGAAAAGAAAGGAAATGAAATTGTTGAAACCGGTAAATATCTGACACACTAATACATTTTTTCGCCATCTCGTTCAGTTAAACACAACTTGGATAATATAAATGTCGGATTTAGGTAAAACACATGAAATTTACAAAATCGAAAATGTAGTTATTGTTTGACAGTTTAATATTTAATTTATACATATGTATGTCTAAGTATGTATATTTGCACTCTGTTTGGGTGGCCCAAGTGGTTAATCAAGTATTGCGACCACGTATTTCAACCCGGTGCTATTCACATCCTTGTGAAGTTGTACAAACATCTATAGCCCTACGAGGTCTATTTCCCCGAGCAATATCCGAATAATATAAACGAGGAGGCTTCTCAGTTTTTGACAACAGACTAGGGTAAAGATTAACTACCAGCAATGCGTCGAGTTAAATTCATATGCATTTCTAGGATCTGATAATATACTGCCCTAGAGTGTTAGCTACCAAGAGTCGGATAAAGACCAAAATATATGTTTCGACTACGACAAACCGATGGAAAGTGTAGTAGAGCAAAAGCAAATCAAAAGCACACCAATAGGTTGTATTTAGCTTCAAAACTGTTATTGGACGGCACGTTAACAGAGCAGTAATTTCCATTCACATACCTCTGCCCTTCTATAACGCCAAATAGCTTAGGGTTATATAGTAACTTTGAAAGGATGGTAGGTAAACATTGATGTAACACGTATAATGAATTGGTAGCCCTTTATACCAGACCGCATAGTTAAATAGCCCTACCATAAATCACATAAATAAAGGTGTTGATAAAAAGTCCACTGAAAAACAGAAACATCAATTTTATTCCGACAGTGTTTATTGACAATCAATGTCACTCGAATAAAACAAATTCTATTTTTTATTGATTCACCTTGGATATTTAAGTTTAAAAATAAATGTAATTTTGAGTACATCATATTATAAACAATATCTTTCACAATCTACGACATAGACATGTGTTATTATGTTAGTTTGGTTAATATCAAAGAATGCACAGGATAAAAGAATAATTATAACAAAGAAACAAAACAGTTCATGGTCAATGACATAAAAAATATAATTCTTAAATAACTATAATATTTTCATATACATATAATGAAATAAGAAATTGATCAATTCTATTAATTTAATTAAATATATTAAATATATTTTTGTTAGAATTCTTCATTTGTAACTTAAATATTTACTACATAATTTAAACTATAATAATTTTATTTGAAAACTATTTAAGGTATTTTTATTGGGTGTATTTGAATTGCGGTAAAGGGACTACAATACTAGCAGTGTCAAGTTGAACCCTTGTGATTTATACGGGTACATCAGTATAATAAGCTAACTGTGATTGAAATACAGTCGGTGTTACAGGCGTCAATTGAATGGCAAAATTGAGCAGACGTGACGTTTTGACAAACATTACAATACTATTGAGGTACTTTATATGGGAGTAAGGAGTATGATTTGATATGATTAGTAACAAATCAAAATGCGACAATAAAGTTCAAATTGAGAATCATCATCATTGTTTTATATTTTAGTTTAAAAACTAAACTGATTTAAAAAAATAAAATTATTAAATGTAAAAATTATAAGACCATTCTAAATATCAACTGAAGAATTAAAATTTTTAGTTTGATATTTTTGATGGACTTAGTTGTTGGGCTTAATGGGCTTTGTTGGATGAAGTTTTAACGATTATTAAAACTTAAATTTTAGTGAATATCAATAAGATAATTCTATTTCAAAACAAATAATAATACCAATTCGATTGTTTTTAGTAAATATTTTTCTATAACTTAATTTGAATGATTGAATAATTATTCGATTTATAAAATTATTGTGTCAGGAAAAGGAAAATATTTTAACCAAAAATTCTATCCTGACGATAACATATTTTAATCAACATAATTTGAAAATTTCAAATTACGGATCTCAATGAAATATATTTGTGAGAGTTATATGATAAATTTAAACGCACAGCGTATTCTATGACTACTCGGTAGTTATTTTACTTCAACATATTTTTGAATACAATCGAAATATTCATTGTTAACAAAGTCCTTTGTGCTAAATATTACCAACATCTAATTATATTGTTTAAAAATTTAATAATCAGTATGTAGAATGTACAATATTCTCCACTAAATACCTTTGTTGTGTAACATATATATGTTGTAGTACAAAGGTTTTTAGATCTTTAGGCTTTCTAGTCTTCTAATGTGTATATGTGCATCATAAGAGAGCAGAGAATCAAGTTATTTAAGTATGAAATAAATTATACCACGATATATCTAATAATATGAACTGATGTGATATTAGTACACTACAGACAATTATTTTAAGTGTCTCGTCGACACGTGAATATGTCAAATATATTTTTAAGAATGTAATAAAATGTTATGAGAAAATACATTATTCAAGACTTATTTTCATTTTTAACGCATTGATGATTTCGTATTAAACATTATTTAAAGTGTAACAAAAATGTCTCCACTTTGTATATTGCATTTAGTTTCGATGTACTTATTAATAGTAATATTTTAACATATTACAAAATTATAAAAATAAAAACTAGGTAATATTAAAATTAATTAAAAACTTTGATTTTTAGTAACTTCTTGTGTACATTCTAATTAGCATAACTAATAATACAAAAAAAAATGAAGAACATAGGATTGTAATAAAGTTTTATATGGTGATTTTGCCTGAGTAACTTAGTGGATTATTTAAGTTATGGTATTTTTTAATAAACTTAATCAATATTTTTGCTTTTTATAATAAATTGTCAAACTGAGATAACCTTTAGCGGCGATACTCAGATAGCATTTTTATTTTTTAATATTATTATAATATTATTTGAACGTTATTTCATCGTATAATATTATATTAAAATGTTTTAAAAATAATTTATAACTTTAAAATTTTGTTTAGAATGGATTTTGTTACTACAGTAACGAAAAACCAATATATTTTAATAAACAATTCATTAATTAAATATTGAATGTTCTTGAAAACACTATTGTCTTAAACAATTGTATTATTGTAACTTACTAACTATTCGCATTTATTTATTGTTTAATTTTAAATGATTGGACTGTTTGTTTTAACTTAAAGACCTATCCATTATTAATAAATGGACAAATTGATAAATGGATAATGGATAAATTAAAGTTTAAAACGAGCACCCCTCGTTTAAGGTTGACAAGTCATTTTATTTCCGAACAATTTTAACACAACGCCATAATTTAACTCTGTATGGTATTCGTCGATGAAAAAATATTTTTTATTTGTTTCTGTATTGCTGTCATTAGAAGCCCCGCGGTTTTTATATGACTGGTTAAAAACTGCCAACCTTTACAAAAAAAACGTTAATATTTTTATCACAATACAAACGCGCAACTATACGGTGACTACCCGAACGTAAATAATCTTCAATTTACCATTTCAGTTAAGTCGATGCGATTTATATTAAGACTTCCTATTGTTTATTTATGTTTACCTAGTTAAATATTCATTCAGAATTAACTATGTTTAATGTAAAATCATGTAGACGCTTTTTGCAATATTTAATGTTCATTAATTGTAATGGATTTTGGGTAGTGTACAAAAAAAAAAAGAATCTGCCTTTCAATTACTACAGATGTATTATATCAAGCTGACAAATAATGATAGGTGTGATGAATTAGATACTTATGTCATGCGAAGAAAAATTACGAGCGAGAGTTCACTCCGAAGAACAAACAAAAAAACAATAAGTAATGTATTTTACAAAATTGATCATTGAAACTTTAATTTCTTCGCCAGAGTTAAATAAAAATCGACGAGTAGTTGTCACGAAATGATTTATTCGGCTCTTAAGATACAAATTCGTTTTAAAGTACTCAAAATAATGCACCGTACGGCTGAGTAATTTTGCAGTAACAATGTAATTATAGCAGTTTGCCGATGGCATGTGTGATAAAATAATACACTGAAAACGATCGTCGATTGAGAATTTATCTTGTTTTTTCAATCATTCATCACAATTGTTGAGCGCAAAAGTTTGAATTAGGTTATTTTGGTCATAAATCACCGGCAAATTGTAGGAAATCACAAAGTTCGAGCGAATTAACTCCATCAGCCAAACTTTTCTAACAACTCTTGGAAGACTTATTTTGATAAAAACGGATACGTAGTATACATATTAAAAATATCTACGCTTTTATACGATAGTGCAAAAGCAAAATGTCATCACCTTCTACAATATAAGTTTATGATACTTGCACAACTCAATTCTACCATTATAATTCATTGTGTTGGAATTGAGAAACGATGCCATTATTTTAGTGTGCTAAAAATGTTCTGACGCAATTAATAATTCATTATTCGTTTATTTCTTTGGTAATTGTTATTACAACTCAATGACTTATATTTCTTCGATACCACTGAAAATCTGATGACTTAATTTATTGTACAAGTTTGTCAAATCTAAAATAAAACTGATAGATTTGTTAAAAAATTTATATGAAATTGTAAAACGAAAATTTCAATAAAAAACTTGGTTATTTTTTAAATTTTAATGATAAAGTGACAATATTAACTGTATCGCATTAAATTTATTACTAAACAAAACCCTAATAATTTTGAAATAAGTTTAATTATATTTTATTGTAAAAGTTATTTTCTTTATTCCGTTATTAAAACTAGTTCACAAGATTTATAAAGTTTATGATGTAATCAACAGCTACTGTCTAATAAAAAAATTTATATGTGTGCATGCACGTAGATTTTTCATTTTTATTGTTCAAGAAATATTTTCATTAAGTTAAAATGATAATATATTTCATCATATGATAAAAACTAGATAGTATATATAATCGTTTGATTTTCATAGACCTAAGACTTTATAACTTATTTTTAAATTTTGCAAGAGGATAGGTCCTCTTAAAGATTAAATCCTTCTACTTAACTATAATTCGGCGAAGTAAACTTACAAAGCATAACATATCTAACAATAGTTATTACAAAAGGTTCTTAAGCTGAACAATATAATAAATGTTGCTGAACAAAATAATATTAGACCTGAAATTTAAAGATTTGCTTTCTGTCAAAAAAGTTATTACCTGCCAATCTTGATATTATAATTAAAATTTTACTTGCTTAATGACCTCTTTATAATTACAACCGATCAATTTTTTAATTCCAAATATTGGCAAGTATTTTAGGAACTATACATAAATCATAGCATAATTTTATTTTGTCAAAACTAAAAAATTTAATAACATTTTTTTTAAAGTTATTGTCGAATTTTGGTTATAAATTTCCATAACAATTCGATGTGATCACTATTTATTTAAACAAAATGCAAATACTTTATCTTCATATGTATTTATTTTAGAGAATGTGTTAGTTTTGCAAGTTGTAACATAGAATTATTCAATGTTTTGAAATTTTTTAAACAGGGTTAAAATATGCAAACAAATGCCATTAAAAATATCATGGTAATAAATTATATACTAACACTACATGCAAAATACATACGATATCGATCTCGCTGTCTTTCATCTTGACTGTATATGAGTTTCTACGATTTGTCATTGAAGAATCAGAACAACGCACAAATCAAAAATGATTTTTCAGCTGTTTCTATTTATGAGTTTTTTACATAAGTTTGAATAATGTTATTTTTTATTATTTACGTTTTATGTGTTCTCTTGTAAACTATGTTTGTATTAGACAGAACTAGAAAACCTGCATAGCCCAACACAAGAAAATCTAACTCTGGTACCCAAGCGCCTAGAAACGTTCTTGTCTGAGCTAAATATGCCACCTAAATGATCCTAATAAATAAAAGTTAATTTTTTTAATTGACTCGTTTCTATAGTTTTAAATCGATTATTCTATTTTGAAGTAAGTCAGTAATTTTAATAAGATATTAAAGTATTACGCCTATACAATTTTGTAAGTTATTAGAACTTTTAAATAGATAACGATTTTCACTATTGATATGGTATCTTGATGGTTTGATATTTGTACAAAATAAAAACATTGGATGTAATTTTAATTAATTTTTATTAAGAACGAGTATAAATATTTTTTATTGAGTATTAAATATTTTTCTTATTCCTTAATAATAAGAACATCTGTTTTGATATGTCATTTACAAAACAAAAAAAAAAAAAAACTGTAAATGTTTGATCTTATTCAAAACGTTAAGAATTTATCTGTACTTTGATACCGTAGTCCTTTATAAATCCTCGAATACTCTGCAATGTTTAATCAAAATACTTTAAATAGTATACTATCACTGCATTACGATTTTGAAAGTTGGCATTTACATTAAAGTTATTATAACATTTGCAGATATTATCTGCAGACAAGTACTTGAGGGATGAAAAATATTACATAATAAATTTTGTACATTATGTACTTTATAGGTCTGGTGTATCTTGTTTGAAAAGTGAACAAAACTAAATTGAAATAAAGCAATTAGTTAAATATAAACTCATAAATTTCTAACAAAGTTATGTGGTACAAAAAAAAAAAAATAATAATAATAAAAACCGTTTTGAAATAAACATTATTCAATTCATTAAAATTTAATTTTAACAATTTTAATATTGAGATAATCAATAAAGTAAATGTTTTATTTAGTACAGAAAGTTTATTAAATCGTTAAAAGCATTTGATTATACTAATACTTTATTAAAACACTGAAAAACATGTTTGATAATGATATTAACGGCACGATTGTGTTCGTAACTATATGTTATTTTTGTTAGTTAAAAATTTATAATCAAATACTTTTAATTGACTTTATATTGGTATGTCATATGTGTTTTGAAATATACTAATATGTCCTATTTAATTGTATAAGTCATATTATTGTTAACTATTTAATACAAATTTTCTTTAAAAAATAGACATTTTATACATACCAACTCGTTAAAAAGTTTCACGTCACTCTTAATTTTATGATAAAAGCTTTTAAAATAACTATATTTAAAATAAAATTAACTTGTTTGCTTACTAAGTATATGTGTTTTTTGTAACACGATATCTCCTTACTTAAAAGTCTATAATAGTAGCACTATAAATAAAGTGGTCGTCAAAAAAGGTCCTTTGTAAACTTGATTAATCGGACACAACACTAGAAGTGATGTAAATGGACAGTCTTAGGATCAAGCGGACATTGAAGTTTGCTGAGCACTTTTGGCTATCCATGTAATTGATGCACATTAATTATGTAAATTACAGAAACAGTTATAACTTGTTATAATCGATAATTTGATTGCTTTGAGTATTCTATAAATGGTAATTTAAGTAATAAATAGTTAAAACAATAAACTATCTTTAATAGAATATTACTAAGTATAATATTAGTTGAATCAATTGTGGATTTTTAAATATTTATCATGGACACTTCATTTTAATTATCAAAAATAACATATTGACTCAATAATTTCATTTTTAAAAATATAAACATCTATTTAGGAGAATTTCAAGACACTTTGGGTAAAGAATCAGTAAGGTTTATTAGTAAATTAAAGTAATGATTAAATTTAACTTTTGTTACTTTTACTTGTTACTCTAAATATGAAGTATGCAAAAATTTTAATGAAAATTAAAATATAACATATAGAAATACAGATTATTTTAGTCTCTTAAAACTTAAATAGTAATATTTCTTTAAGTAAATTATATTTTAATGTAATATACTCTTTAGAAAATGAAATACTTATGGACTCAAAATATATTAGCAAAATTTTAACCTGTAGAATATGTTATAATACGCATTTTATAATATTTATAATTTTTAATACCATTTGAAACCGGTTATAGATTTTTACTGAACACCAGTTAAAACGACTCTTTGTTAATCAAGAAAGGGTTTTAGTTATATTTTTGTCTTAAAAAATATGACAGTAATATTTTATTGTCAATCAAATAGTTTTATAAAATTAATAACTAACACTACACATAAGAAAAATCGGCTTTTTAACACAAACCGATAACCTTTTTAAATTAACTGATTTAATATAAAAATTATAAATTGATTTGGTTGTAATAGAAAACATATTTACAGTTATGACGTTACTAAGCGTTAAGTATTTATAAGATAATAAATAAAAGGAGAGGCTTATTAAAGGGGTAGTAAATTCTCTCATAGCAAAAATGATAACACTGTGAAGATATAATGTTTAAGTATATTTAGTTGCTATTTCCTAGTATTTTTTTTATTTTTATTGACTTTTTAAACACTAGTGCTTAAATGGAAACAATATAAATTATAAAAGGAAATAAAGACTAAAAATTCTAAATATAATTTTCATATTTTTTATATTATGAAAATATTATCTTATAGGTAAAATTTGAATGTCTTAATAAAGGACAATATATAAATTTGGTTATCAGTTTTAGTTACTATGATAATCGAATAGCAAATTTAGATTCATTTTAACTTAAGTGATTGAACATTTTTTGATTTATAAAATAAAAGTTTTTAGAATTGTTTATATATATAAATATATATATATATATATATAGAAAAACTTCGAAACTGTATAAAATTATAAATTGTTATTTCCATCATAAATCTGACTTTGGTCATTTAGATATTCCATTCAGTTTCCGGTCGTATATAGGGTCGAAATCATAGAGGTATTTCACGATTCCATCGAAGGGTCTTTTTTTTTTTTTTCAAAATCGGCGGTTCGCAGAAATTGATACACATAACTTTTTAGGATAAGGATTCGCCTGAGTCTATTTTAAAACCTCAAATGCGTTCAATATAGAATAACAAGTCGCTGTACAAAACGAACCCTACATTAAAGTACAACCTTCAGATGACAATAAGAAAGTAACATTTTTGTGGTAGTGAACGTGGTGTGACTAAAAAATACCACAGTGATCACATCAGTATAATAATAACTTTTCTTATAAAAAAACCATTTTTATTGTCACATAAAGTATATAAATTTTATACTACTTATAAAATTAATCATTCTACGCTGTAATAAAAAGATGTCGTGATTTGCAAACTCAGTTAAGAGTTTTAATTTTAAATTAAAATTTTACAGAAATAATATATTATGACAAGCATAAAGATAAAATATTATCTAATATAATATGATTTTTATAAACATTTTTAAATTAATTTTATTTAAATCAAGATGTTTTTACGAAAAAAAAGTCAAAAATTGAAACAATGGAACCACATGCAAACATTTTTTTGTAAACACTTTTAATAGGGAGACTATCTAAAAATTTTAATGACCTTTTATTTTTGATCTGCAATTTGTTTAAATACACTTCATATATACAGCTTTAGTATTACATTGTATTGAAATAATTTTTTTTAATAATAAGTAAAATTAATAAAAATTAATCATTCTAAAATGAAAAATATATAAAACACCATTCATCTGTACTTATTGTTTACGAGGTATTTCTTGAGGATGTAAAGCATAATGCCTCATACATTATTTACATCATTCAAATTTAAATTGTACACGATTTTTAATTAAATTGATTTCTTTTGGATGTAAAAAACAATAAAAATGTAGTATGAGTCATACATTACATCATATAGTAACTTAATTTTAATCTACTATTGTGTAATAATGACATAATCCATTTTGTCAATAATCATTTTTATCTATAATCTTAATATTTCTTTATTCAAATATAGATACTCACAGTATTTACTGGCGCATTTACTAAAAACATATAAATGGACTGTAAACATGCCTTAAAAGTTTTCTGACAAAACATACTCGATGTGATGTTTACTAGCAAATTTGTTTTTGTGGTATTGTCGATGTTCGGCGAACTGGGTTACCATAAGATTTTCAAAGAAAAGTTAAAATTCTGACCACAGCTCATAAATTGAAATTCAAAACATTAGCTTTTGGCTGTGGAGTTAGCAATCTTCCGGTAGGAAACTTAAATAATAATGGAAAGAAAAGAAAAGCGTCAAACTAAAACACATGTTGTCACGGACAAACAAATGTCTGTTACTTAGTTTTATTTCTTTGGAAAAGTTTCTATTCAATTTGTATCCACCACTTGATAGAAGTTCTACACGCAAACGATCTTTTGGTCGGCTTCCGACAGTTATTTGGCCACTAAGATTAAAACGGGTATATAAGTAGATCCACGATTTTTTCACAGTGTCAGTTGATTTGGAGGCATGACCGGTTGGGACGAGAAGAAGCTGTCGTCGAACTACGTGAGTTTATTTCTATAAGTGCGCTGCTTTGGCGGAATGAATTTTCTGGATACGAACTATTTATTATTACATATTACAGGATCGAGAGCACTTTTATAACCGTCCGATTTTTATTACAGCATATCAGTCAACGAATTTTTTCGTCTCTACTCGATTTAATGTATAGTATTTTAAAATAAAACGATCACGTTCTAATAAAATGTCTGATCAAAAAAACAAATATGATCAAATGACAGTCAATTTAAACGTGAGTGAATTTAGATAAGTAAGGATCATTTTTTTATCCTACACGCAGCATCTAAAAGGAATATAGTAATATACATGTACACCAATGAATAAAAATGTGCAATGCATTTTCTAACATCATCGTTAAATCAAAATCTTCACGACTCCGTATTTATGTTAACAATTGGGATTATTCTTTTGACATTGATATCGATTTTTGAAATATTTAAAACAATACATTGTTGAGGAGTATGCATATTTATTAAATGATAAACTATATGGAAAATCAAAAATTAAAAGTTTATTTGTTTTAATTAATATATTTGATTACAAAGAGTAATTTTTTCTAAACACATTCAATAATATATGTACATCAAGTGCGTTGAATCTAAAACTGATTTTACCGATACTTAGGATTTTCGACATATTAAAACAATTGTTATAATTTTTTTTTTATAAGTGAATCTAAAAAAAATAATTGCGACTTTTGATTTTCATTCACAGACATCATTTATAATCGATATATCTCACTATGCTTGGAAAATATAACTAGAAAATGTGCAATCATGAGATTATTGTTTATTTCAACAGAAATTTGGCATGGACGAATGAGCACACATGTCTCGACGCATAACATTACGGCTCAATTGCTGCGGATTTCTAAGACTTTTCTCGCCGGTTGGCGTCAGGTCTTCGAGCCAGTCAACCGTAATTATCAAAATTTTCTTACAATCGAAAGCTAAACTGTGGCGGCACATTAGAGAACGACTAAACTTATTTCACTGCAGTTGAAAGCAGTTTTTAATAATAACGTAATGCTCATCCGAGAAACGTTGAGATTAATATATATATATATATATTATATGTTGTGGTTGCTTTAAACAGCGTGAGGTCATACGATTGATATATGCCACTCGGACAGCTCAGAATCAAGTACGTTATAGATAATCCCTGACAAGTCCAAAAACCAAATAGGTAAATGAGATTAACGTTTTTTTTTACTTGTGTATTTTTTTCAACTACAATTGAACAATTTGTAATCAACATTAGAATGTGACAATCAAATACTAATTAAANTTTGTAATCAACATTAGAATGTGACAACCAAATACTAATTAAAAAATACATTTCTTAAACATAAAAAATCAAAGGTAATTTTAAAATTTTCTACAAATAAATCAACAGTTTTGGTTATAATTTCCAAAAATAAATTTTATTCGTAACTTTTACATAAAGTATAAATTAAATAGTATTTTTTTACTATCTATCGGGAGCAATTACACGATCAGATATTTGTTTGAAAAATTACTTTTTAAAAACAGCATATATATNGATATTTGTTTGAAAAATTACTTTTTAAAAACAATATATTATTTAGAGGAAGTACAAAACAATATTACTGAATCAACAGACATTTCCACAAAATAATTCAGCTAAATATATGGGAGTGCATCTTGACTGACACCCTAACTGGGCACACCACGTACACCAAAAAAGAATGCAAATAAAAAAAAGCTGCACAAACTTTAATGGTTAATTGGAAAGCACTATGAGAACAAACGTCTACTATACATATCGATCATAAAACCGATCTATATTCAATTGTGGTGTTGAACTAGTAAGTCTAATATAAAGGCTAAACAACACTGTCAAAACATCGCTTATCGTTGCGGTTTACCGATTCGACAGAAATAACGTCATTCGTCGCGATATGATGCTGCCGTGGTACCAAACGAGGTCACTCGGGTCATAGAAATATAACAATCGTGAAAACCTAGTGGAAATACTGCTAATAGACAATTCCAATGACATAAAACTTTTAAAATACGTCAAGCCATATAACTTGATTCAAAATGATGAATGTTTATAATACATTTTAATTATTATCTTTATCATAAGACTAAGTTAGAGGGATCACTTCATTCAAAGTGTAAACCACATTCATGTTTGTATTAATATAAATTTTATACTAATTAGTATATGTTGTATGTTTATGAATGATACATAATTGTATTGATTAAGACATATTATCGTCGCAATAAAAAAATGATTTAGGGCGGTATAATAAACAAACAAAAATATGGAGAAACTGAGAATTTTTATAAAATTGGGAGCTTACTCCCCACCAGTTCTTTGATAAAGAGTGTACATTTTTCAAATACCTATAAGAAATATACATAAATACACCACTGTACACAAATTTCTTTTGTATTGTTTCAACTTTTCGATCACACAAGTGGCGAACGTTACACGTTGCGATCCTTTTTCATGACCGTCATGTCGGTAATTTAAAATCCCAAACTTAAATAACTAACTAAAATATTTTATATAAATAAATTATTTTTCAGAATTCCTTTCTTTTCACAGGCCATTTTAACCATAATTTCTGTGACGGCTAATTATTTTTAAGAAAACACTGTTTATTTTACAGAATTGGTATTTTTTTTAAGGGTGGGACGTATCAGTATTATGTCATATCCAATTATTGTCAGTCTAAATTAACTTGCGTCTACAGGATCATTATATTCCTAAGACTTTTCTCGAGGGACTTAATGTAGCTGGATTAATTAATTTAGTACAATGTATTATCATATAGAACAGAATTTATTTTGCCTTGTAAATACTTTTTACTGAAAATAATATAATAATAGATATTTCACTTTCTTTGTTTTTATAAATGATAAACAAATTTTTAATTGAAAGTATTGGGTAACTATTATCTTTCCATATTTTAAATTACTTAAAAAAAAAAAAAAAAAAACTTATAGACATTTATGAGCCTTTATTTTTTTTTTTTAAGTTATAAAAATGAGAGTAAGAAATATTGAATAAAAATTATACCTTCAGAATTCCTGAAAGTAAAATTTTATCAACAATACTTTAACATAATCACATATACGTAATTGAGTTACTTTTTTTTATTTAAATCGAAAACTGTAACTGGGAACTTTATGTATTTTTAGTATTACCAATAAAAACTCAGCAAAGCGAACCTGAATTACGAAAAGTTAAAAAAATCATGGCCTAATGCTAAATGCGTAGACAATAAAAAAGTATCAGTTTTTTAATTATCAAATTCAGAATAAAAAACATTTATACTCAACTTTTAATAGGTCTGTTGATCAAATAAGATCGTATTAATAGAATTTTTTTAAATTTAAAAACTTTAAATTCCGTTTAGGTCCGAACACATAAAATATGAAATTAAAAAAAGAATCATTAATACTTTTTTTTTCTTTAATGATAAAGTATAATGTTCTTGATAAAAACAATATGCAGATAATTTCAAAAAATATATATGAATTCAAATTAATCATTTGTTTTAATCGTTTTGTAAATATAATGTTAATTCTAGATATGTAAAAACGTCATGTATAGAATTTCATCATCTATTAATTCATACTTCTAATAATAATAGAATAAATATTTAATTGTTTTACCTTTGTTAATACCTCTTTATTCAAGTCAATTTTTGTATGAATTAAAATAGATTAAGTTCAATAATAAATGTTTTTAACGAGAAGAAAACTTTGGAAGCAATTAATATTGAAATAGTTGTGCGAATGGAGAAAACTATACCAAGAATTTAGTGAATTCTAAAATTTAAATATCATATTGTTATGAAGGCATATCTGAATGTTCACAAACTTTAACATACATATAAAGTGATGTAATACCTTGTGGATTAGCATTTAAATTAAATATTTCATTAATTTCTTCAACTAATTGACCTTAATTAAAAAAAATTAGTTTTTAAAATATTTAATAATTTTTTAACAGTTTTACCTCTTAACAAATAATAACAAAAATATTATTAAAAGGATATAATGTATTCATTGTCCAATATTATAATTTGAAGAGTTAGTTTAGACATTATGTTGTAGATAAATTTAATTTATTATCCAAAATTATATTTAAAAACGTTTTATTTTTGTACAACTCTAGGTTGAAAAAATTGATTTAAGTGAAAAAACAATTCAATCAGAACTTAATAATAATGAAAATATCATATATAAAACGCTAATATTGTTTAAGAATTGAAATAATCTTTTCTAATAATAATTAAACAATATTAATGTTCAAACAATTTTATAGTTTTAATATAAAACTATAATAGTTTAATTTAAACAGACCTAAGTTCATTCGATTATTATTATATCATTTCGGTTTACGTTTGAAAATTACATTTAATTTGTATGACTAATTTTAGACCAATTTTTAATGTTTGAATATATTAATAGGTTGCATTATACATTTACAATGTATTCTCGATGATGATTATTCCAAGTAATACATTGCTTATTTACCACATGAAATTTGAACTTTTGAGATTAAATTACACATATAAATAACTACAGTAAGTATAATTTAGGTTTTGAATATCTTAGCTATACTTTTTAAAGCGTATATATGTACGCTTTAAATAGTATACACCTTGATGTATAATTTATGTTTTTTTTTTATATTTTGAGTATCAGAAAATCATTTGTAGCAGTTTTTTTCATGACTTTACTTTAGGACAAATGTTTCAATTAAAATTTCACACCTGGTACCAGACACTAACGGACAGATTCACAGTTTGTGGTTTAATTACATTTGATGTTGAAGCGTTATTAATTTTTTTTTTATTTAAAATAAAATATTTGTCGTCATTTATTATGTTTCGCTAACGCGCCCATTATTGGTCAATGGAATTTCCGTGCGGTGTAGGTGGTTTCGGCATCATAAAAAGTATGTACGTTTGAATATACTACAGAGCATTCTACTCTTCTCTTTCCCCATAAACATTTTTTATTTATTTCTACATTTTCTAATGAAATTGTTAAATATAAAACGACCAGCAATTACATTGAATGGAAAATGTTAGTAATTATACATTGAGTTAATTAATCATAATACCATTAAGTAATTAACCAATGGCATTTTTTGTTTTTTATTTAGTTTTATATGAGGTCAATATATCTCAGCTCTATTGGTATTCGAAAACATTTAATCACCTAAAAAAATATTGATAGTTATTAAATAAAACCTTACTTTATTATTTTAATTTTTATAAAGATCTTTAAAAACAAAATCGAGTGAAATATTAATTCCGAAATTTCCAATAAAGTTTTATATACACATATTTTTTTATAATTTTGAAGTATTCAAATAGTCAAATAAATTATAAGGAAAAATTAAAATAGGTATTGATTATTATCATTCAATCTTAATTCAGATATGCTATAAAATACAATATTATTTTATAGCATATTAATATTATCAGATTAAATATAATAGTTTTTATTTTTATTGTTTATCTTTTGGTAATGTAATTCATAGCTTTTTAATTAGAATAACTATAATACACACCATAAAAAACTATTATGATTCAAAAATGAAATTACAAAAACTGTTGAACCTAGTTATTAAATTTATTTAGTAATTACTGATATCATTGTTAAGTTAACTGTACAGATTTTCCCACGATTTTTTGACAAATCCACATTTTTAAGTACAAATTGAGTACCATCAAGTACACTAACTTGGGGGAGTTCAATATCAATTGTCATTTTAGTCACAGTAATCTACAGCACTAGTGAAACTTTTACATGTATTGTTAAGACACAGAATGTTTGTTCAAAAAAATTAAGTGACCAAATATTTAACTGTCATAAATTTAACCACTTCCATAAGTTAGCCCATTTGACGGTATATTATTAAAAAATCAGCAAATTATGTGCTCTTCTATGTTAAAAATCATGACACAAGAATTTTTAATGTTTCGTAAGTAAATTAAGTTGTTTTTTTTGATTGTCTGGTTGAGTTTTATTAGATATGAATTAATATGTAAAATTTAATTTAAATTATTTATACCTGACAGTATTATTAATGGAAAATTAACTTTCATTATAAACAACTTTCGACATGATACATAGTAAAAAAAATTAGCTGACCTACTGAGTTTTGCAAATTAAAAAATATTTTTTTTCGATAAAAATGTTGCTGAATCACTTATAGAATATTAGTATTATAGTAGAAATACACCTTAAATTACAGCTTTTCCAATAGAATGAACTTATTATCAAGTGGTATTAATTAGCTATTGCTTAATTTTTTCATTTGTTAACACATAAAAATAATTATGATGAAACGTGTGTTAAAATCTAAAATATGTTTTTTAAAGAAATCTAAGTCATTATAATTTACCCTATAACTTTGAAGTTAGAAATTTTCAACATAAATAACATTCCACTAAGTATTCCTAATAAAAATTCAGACTTGACTTACCTCATATAAGTAAAATAGAGTAAATACACGAAGTATACCCACATTCTAAAATACACCTATTTTACATTTGTTCTTTTAACGTATTGCAAGCTACATCCAAAATAACACACAATAAATCGTTGGAGATCCCTGTGATATATTTTATGAACCAGTCATTTTGAAACATTTATCAATCCTGAATGGTGTATACGTTTTTATGTAAGATAAGACGAGTATTCTAACGAAACCTTCCAGATTTTTTGATTTTTTACTGCACCTCTATAACTTACAAAAATGAAATTTACGACAAAAATTTAATTACACAAAAGTTTAGACAATCGTTCTTTTAGTTCATAGTGTTAATGCAAGTCTATGAAAATAGAAAACAATTAACAATATCACCTTAAAAACATAAATCTTAAAATAAGAAATAGCAATTTAGATATAATTAAAACAAGTTGACTGGTAATCGAAAATATTTTTTTAGGGGGAGGATAATTTCCATTATTGGGCATCCGAAATACACTGATACGTGTGCCGAATGAACGACTGCACGGCAAAGGCGTAGAACTCAAGATACGGAGGAGAGGAGGAGGACTTTGTGTCATTTTTCCTGGTTCATATCGTCATCGTTGGCATTCCTCTTGCCTTCATAAATTGACACTAGTTTTTATTTCACTCGAACACCACTACTCCACCGCCCGCAAACGTAACGCCGACTTTATCCAGTGCCAACAACATTATACTCACACGCATACATTACATACGCGTTCCTTACTTTGCCTCTCTAATATATTCATCGTAACAATAGACCTGCAAAAGTACAGTGTATAATAAATGTCGTACCGTGTATATTGAGAAACCATGTTTCACATCCGGTCAACGGAGTCGAAGCCCTCCCGGAGCCGTGGCGTCGTCGCCAGAGAGTTCTCTTTGTCGACACAGAAAATTATTCTGGCCCAGTTGTTAACGAGGGACAGTAAAGTTTATAGGCTGACTAATGCGCGACGGTCACACACCACCGTCTGCACGGGTCACGATTTATAGTTCCCTGGTCTAAAAACACCACACTTTGACCCTTCGATCCTTTCCATCGATGGTTTCAATAGTATCAATCCTGCAGACGAAATAGATACACGCATAGCAGATGAAGTTCAAAACTCGCCTCTGATTGCGTGTTAGTGTGTGAACTAATGTCACGCTTCTTTACTTATTCCTTAAAAACGTAGTGTCGCCCTCTTCGAGTATGACTGGGTATTTTTACAGTACTTTTTATACTTTTTTTTTGATATAGGTTTGCACACCAACAGCGGATTTATGCGTTAACAGTGTCATGGCCAGAAGTACTATAAGAGCTTTACGAAAGTTTTTTACAGTCTTTATATTTCTCGGCATATTCCGCCGCCGACTTGTTTTAAAACTGTCAAATGTAGACTATGGTTTCGTCCTTGTCAATATCGCTCACCACCTTAAACTGCCATGTCGGTCATTTTATATTTCACTTGGCATTTTGAGCCTCTGCGAAACAAAAATGCACGACTACTTTCAAGCTATTTGCACAGATCTCACCACATTCAATTATATAACAATATGCTTTACACTGTGCGTTCACGGCGATAGTGAAATTTTACAAAAGAAATTATATATTTCTCTTTTTTTATTAACACAAAAAACGATGTCATAAGACAAAAAAAATTATCGTTTTTGAAATGACGATGAAAAAAATCTAAATGCTAAAAAAATATATATTCCAAGACGGTCTGAGATACTATTAATTATAGGAAGATATTAGTATTGTATTAAGTGAAGGAAACGATAAGAATGCCTCGATTTGTATCATAACAACATTGGGAAAAATATTTTACAACTGTCACGATGCGAAGAGCCTATGGTTATAATACGGAACAAAGCGTTTTATATTTATTGTATATTATTGTGGAAAATTAACAAGAAAAAAAATCGAATTTTGAATTCAGCTTATTTAATAATAATAGTGTAAAAGTTTTTTGTTTTTTGATAACTCATAAATCAAATTTTGCCTTAGAAGTTGTCAAAATATAAAAAATCTTTAAAAGTTAATTAAACAAATTAAGTTTTCTTCGAAATTAATAGTAATTTATATTTTATTGTAACTAACACACGTTAATACGTTTTAAGCTTTAATTATTTGATTAATTATCATAAAAATAATTATATACTATATAAAAATTTTGAATATTGTTAAATATATGTATAAAATTGAATAAAATATATAAGACAAGACTATTTCCGAAAAGAGAAGACAATTTTAAACTCAAAATGTCAATATTCATTTCCGGTCATACAAATTAATTAGAATTTGTAAATCCATAAAAAAATGACACAAAAAAAAAACTTAAAAGTGGAACTCTAATAAAAAATAAAATAAAAGTATTGAATTTAATACATTCTAATTTTTTCCATTTTTTATTTCAAAAAATATATTATGTACTTAATAAGCATTTTAAAAAGCTATGTCTGAAGATTTTCAAAACTACTTGAACCGAAAAAATTGAATCCGCCGTAAAGTTTTAATTATTAAGCTGAAGCTGACAAGTAGATAACACTGACTTTTTTAATTATCTCGACATTACATGGATAAATTAACATTTTATCTTTTACACTCAACACTCAAAATGCTTTTTTGGCTTAAATCAAATTTCCTTCGAAAATATGAAGTAAAATGATTTTGTATGTGAACTACATATAATTGATATGCTGAAAGTATCATAACTTGATGAACAATATATGATAAGCATTGATTAATTCAATGGTAAAAAATTCCAAGAGAGTTCGGATTTACTATGAAAAAACGAAGAAAAATAGTTTAAATTATTTTAAGAAAGTTTAATTTTTCCATGTTTTTCCCAAAGATAAACACTTATTTTATTATTAAATTTCTTTCTTACTGAAAACGATATTTAAATATATCATGATTAAATGAACCTAAAGGAATTTGTTGTGAATGTCAATAAATTTTGTAATATATATAACATATAAGATAAAAGGAAACGTTTCAACAATGTTTGTTAAAAATAGAGATGGATTTTAAATACGAAAGACATTTGCTTATGTGCATTTACTCGTAGAAATTGTTACTAAATGTTATCATTTTGTTCTATTCGACAAATTTACACTAGATAAAAAATTATTTTTTTTTTCATTAAATGTTTGTGTTACGCGAAATCAAATACTTTAGAATACATTAGATCTCCGACTCTAAAATTTTTTTAAAGGGATAAAAAAGACATCAGTCTATTTATGATTTGTAATTATTTTCATTGGAATGATAATAATAAATTAACTTATCTTGTGTTTTTTCTTTTGTTTTTTTCTACAATCTTTAGATTGGTTCAATAACTTTAATGGATATCCATTGAATCCATCATGTTATTATCTTCAGAGCTCAATAATAGTAGTCTCCTCAAGCTTTCTGCATCGCAGTTGATACCAACAATGCCAGAGTTATCCTCTAGCTGTTGTCATCAAACCTTTCCATTTCTGTTAGATCCGCTCCCAAAATTGCCAATAGTAGATAATAGCGGTTACTATTGCCTTCTGTTATCTGCTTACAATCGCCTTTTCCAATAAAGGCGATAATGTGATGATAAGATAATGTGATGCTATTCTAACCCTAGACTACCGTGCGAAATTTCATTTTATCAATCATTTTTAAATTTTAGTCAAAAATAGTGTTTTATTTGTTTTGCTTAACATTGGTTAAATAGATTTCTTTTTATTTTATAATAATCAAAGAGTCCAGATAACAACTATTCAGCAAAAAAAAAAAAATTATATAGACGTAAATCTTTAATGTGTAGTTTTAGAACTTTTAAATCCTGTTCTAAAATTATGATAAAATTGACTAAGGCCATTTTCACCTGGTACCAAATAATTATTACTTTTTTTCACTAGTTTAAATTAAAAAAAAAAAGAATTTCACAATCAAGAAAAAAAAAATACGAACAATTAAGAACAAAAACTTTTAGTAGCAAAAAATTAGATATAAGTGTCACGACATCACTTTTATTTTAACAGATAGTTTGATTGTTCAAGTTTTGAAAAGGCATAATTAAAAATAAAAATTAATTTTATAAACAAAGGAATTGAAAGAAAAAAACCCTACTGTTAAATTTTATGAATTTTAATCAAGTTTTTTTTGTAAAAAAGTTCTTTGAAAACCTAGCAATGATTACATTTTGTATAATGTTGACATTTATACTTAAATTATTATATTTTTAATAGTTGAAGTTTAAATATTTACAAGTAAATAAAATATTAAAAATTTAACAATTAAATTTTACCACTATACAATTTAAGTCATCAGCGTTAAATTATCTTTGATTTCTTAATTTAGAGTAAAAATATGAAAAATCCATAAACTTTTAATAAATTATTATTTTGTTAAAATCATTTTTTTAAATTATTAATACCCTCTTAAATTACTTTCAAAACGTATTTTATTATTATTTATCATTAATAAGAAAAATAAATTAAAATAGTTTTTTTTATAAAAATTAAAAATAGCCATTTTTTAATATATTTTTTTTACAATAACATTTTAATGTAATAATAATTAAAATTTTTAAAAAGTTATAAATAAAATTGATATCATATAAACTCAAAAAAAAAATCACTATTATATTATTAATATATATGTATTTTTTTTTAGAAATAACTAATAAATTAAAAAAAAATATTGCTAGTTGTTTAAAGTAAATAATACTAAAAATTTTGTTTAAATATGACGAAAATGTTAACATAGAGCATTTCAAAAAATTGTTTTTAGTACGTTTTTTTATGTCATTATTTTTTTGAAGTAATTATGTTGATTAAAATATCTATTATAAATTTTTTAACACTATTTCTTTTGAATAATTTTGTTTCTGTTGAAAGTTTTAGCACTATAAATTGTTTTTATTCAAAATATATGCTTTATTACTTTTATACTGTACACCCTCATTTCAATCAAATTGTATCACATACACAAGTTGACATTAATAAAATTAAGGAATTTGAAGAAAAAATCAAATCTATGGGAAGTATTGTATTATCTATGCTTGAAAACATATATTATGATCATTTAAATAATCTGAAAAAAACACATTTAAATAAATCAAAATCCAATATAAGTGGTCCTTATTCATATGTATATGGTTTAGTTTTAGTGAATTTGTATTTAAATAATATGTTCGACACTTTGAAAATTAAAACGTTCAATGATATTGAAATTAAAAATGATGATGAAGAATTAAATGAATATGATATCTTTATAAAAGAATTCAAAAAAATATACGATGATATAATTTTTGTACTAAATCATTCAGTAAATGAAGAATGCTTTAAAAATAATAAATCATTAGAGGTGCCGGATAGTTTTTGCTACGATGAATGTGTTCCAAATGATTTGCCTGAATATGAATATTTAAATGAATTGTTGCCTGAATTAGATTTTTATGAAAGGAAAAAAGCTAGAGCTATGAAATTATTAGACAAAACTAGAGAAGAATTAAATATTTATTTAAGTGTTAAACCAGAACGAGAATTGGAGGCAGTTAAAAAGGTGCAAAACAATTTTCATCCATCTAAAATTTTACTATCTGGCTTGTTTATAGATAAAAGAAATGAGAGTGAAAAAGATTTATTAACTGGCTCCGTGGATCCTATGTATTTACTATATAATGTTCAGGTCAACGAAAAACTAGTGAACGGTAATTTCGCAAACATAGCAGTACTGTATAAAATGATTCAACGATATTATGATTTATTTTGCGTGATGGAATTTCAAAAACAAATTTTTGCTGCGACAATACACCCTTTATACTTATGGGTTGGATCATATGCACAAATAGTCAAACATATACTTTTTAACAAGGTCAAATATCCAAACGAAAATACAAAAAGAGCTGAAACTCATGCAACTCAATTGATTGAGATAAGTAGATCAGTTCAAACATTAATTAAAAATCTTATGGATCTAAAAATACTTCCAGATTCGTGTGACACTCATTTACAAGAGACTTTATCTCAAGTGGCAAAATTTTCATCAATTGACTACATTTTTGAATTAAAACTAGAAGACGTCGATGAACTCTATACAAGGTGCGCTAAAGCGATGGAAATAAACCGTTTGAAATTTAACAGTGAAATCAATTCTTTAGAAACATATAACAATGAAAATTGCGATAACATTTTAGAACGGTTGAAGAGTAAATACGTTGAACTTAACATATATGTAGACAATTTGAGTTTGTACAAAGAAGACTACAACTATATTCTTCAGCCGTCAACGAAACTGTTTGATTTTGAGGATATTTTTACCAGAACTAATTCATGCAATATCGTGGATAAAAATAAAAATGGTAATTGTTATTTAATTATTTCAACAACCCCTTTTATATAACAGATTATTTCAAAACTTAGTCATAAAGTAATTTCAGTTTTAATTTTTGTGAAATAAAACTACTATAAACACATTAGTTATATTCTAGATCTTATTACTACTAATTTTCTTTCGTTACAGGCTTCCATTTGTTTGGCAAAAACTAAGTACAACGAAAATAAATAAAATAATCACACGTAATTTAATTTAAAACGACAATATAGAAATACAATGTATCAAGTATTAGAAGATTAATTTACAAGTATATTAGTTTATTGAAAGGTCTAAAAGTTATTTAGAGAAACATATAATACATACTTCAAAGAATAGAATTAAATTTACAGTATTCAACTAAAGTAAATTGATTATTATATAATATTTAACGATTGATTTCGGTATTTTAAATAAATAAAATTAGTTCATAATTATCTACTACAAAAAGACTGAATCAATATCAATACAGTAGTAATAATGTGATAATGGAAAATAATTATAAATAATATTTCAAATTCAATGAAAACGCCGAACGATATAAATATTATAATAACAATGGTTTGAAATGTTGAAAATGACCTAGGGACTTTAATATTATCTACAGAAAGTGCGGGTGGATATTCGGTTTTATGCCAATAAACGTCCATCAATATTCCGGGGGCTTAACCAGTTCGCTGTAGCGTAAAAACGCCGAAACTGTGATTAAATGTTTCCAGACCATTAAATCCGGAGTATTTGTAAAGTAATTAGGCACTCAGGGACACCCCGAAGCAACTTACTACTGCCACCCTTCCATGTTTCTCTTTTTTTTTTCAGTGGTTGATTCAGTAACAATTGTATCTCGTTATTAAACCACCCACTGTAATGGATTTATACACAAAATAAGCAAATAAAATATACTACCACTATAAAAACCAACACTTTAGCAATCGTTCCACTGAGTTTCCAAGAAAAAATCTTCCCTTTTCATTATGAAAGATAATTATGTGGCCAATTTAAAAAAAATAATCGGGATATTTTTGGTGAAATACGAGAAGTCCTAAATTAGTAATATTGTTCATAATATTAACAATTGCATGTAAAAAAGAATGTTGTTATTTCGCAACGTCTATTACTCTGTATATAAATATTTATCCCAAGTGTTTGTTTTGCTATAAAATAATTTCATTTGCCATTTTTACCTTTTAATTTTTTTCATATTTATTTAGATTAAATCTATTTATTCATGCTTAAATACTTCAGCTAGAATATTCAATACTAACAATGTAAACGATTATGTAAATAATAGTAAATTAATTACTTATTCATTTAAGTCTAAGGAATATACAAATTTGCGACAAAAAAAAAAATAATTTTCTCATTAGTTTAAAACAAAATAGCAGCTTTGTTTACTCAAAATGAAAGTTAATTTAGAATTTCATTAGAATTTTATAATTTTATATGTTCTACCTATTTAGAAACTTAATAAAAAACTATTATTGACAACTTGAACTCTTAACAAGAAAATACTTAAATTTAAAATTAATTATTATACCAACGAAAATAAAATTTTCAATATAACATTAATTAATTTAGTAAAATAAGTATGTTTTCAAAATACACATCCCCTTTGAGTTCAAAATGTAATTTTTTGTTAACATAATTAATATTTAACACACGAATTTCATATTTTAACTATTATTATTTTTTTGTTTTTAACAGAGAAAATTTACAGTCATTATATAAAATAACAGTAAATTGAACAGATGTAATGTGTTCAATTTAAAAACGATATGCAAATATTGTAAAATATAAAAGTATTCTAATGATATACTTGAAAAATATGTCAATTTAATTATAATTAAAAAAAAATAATATATTTATTAATAAATATATATTATATAGTGTTGTTTCATGTCTCAAATAACTAAAATACATTTTATAATTATGTGTCTTATAAAGTTGTCTAATATATAATATTTCTATTGAAAATATAACTTATAATATTATGATTATATAGATAAATCTAACAAAAGATTAGTAAAAAAATACACTAACTTTATGTCATCTTTAAAAAATCTTCACTTTAATTAAAATTAATTTATATGGTACCAATTATTTTGATTAAAGTTCATATGGACATTGTTAAATATCATTGTTTTTAAATCCATCCGATGACATATATCCTATTAATACAAGATTTTTTTTAATTTAGCAGATTGTTAAAAAAAATCAATGAAGTTCGCTAATAAACATTCGAATTTTCGTAACAGTCAGAATTATAGTAGTCATTTCCGTAAAATTATCAATATTTAAATTTACAGATTTTCATTCATAGAAACTCATATTCCTAAATATATATATATATAATTCCTTTTAGATAAAATCAAGAGAATATAATTAATTAAATAGATTTACAATGAAATATCGATATTTGCATACTCATAACTTGTAAACTGAAATTTCTAATACTCTGAAAAAATTTTCATTTTTAGATAACTCAACTCACTATATAATTTTCAAAAATACATTTTTTATTACAAAAATTATATTTTTTTAACATTAGGTTTACAAGATGTAAATATTATTGAATTTAGGTAGCAGATTTAATTTACTAAATAAACTAAAAATTACTTAAAATATTGACTTATGGTATTTTATTATCCGAAAATATTATTTACAAAATTTTTATTTAATAAGTAAGTTATAAGAACAATTAAATTTGTTTCTGAAGAAAAAATGATTTAAAATATTTAAGTAAAAAATGTACTTAAAATAAAGTCATTGCCTAGTGTTGTTTCTAAGTATCCAATTAGAACATGCATCATAATTAATTATATTACATCAAAAACTCATCAAAAGTGGTTAATAAGTAAACTTAATAAGCAAAACTTTGTATTCAAAGATAAAGATTACCAAATAGGTCAAAAGGATTAATTAGGTAAGAACCTTTTCTGGTGCAACTGTAGATAGAAACTTTATCATTTGTTGACTACCAACTAATATTTTAGTTTAACACTTTGGTTAAGTTAGTAGACTGAGAGTTTTAATAGTAGACTTTATAATATCTACGCAACCAACATTTTCTTCCTTAAATTATTTTAAAATGATTAATAGGAATAATAACAATTATACTATGGTTTTTTGAAGCAATTGTCAAGATTTTTTAATGTCAAACAGATTTTTGTCAGATATTTTTTAGGTGTAGTGTGAAAAACAATTATTTTCTTATTATTTGTTGTTAGTATCGAATGTGGAAATTATTATCGCTCGGATAAAACTTCCAGATAAACTTTTTAGACAAAAATGACAAAACAATGGATAATATTCTTTAAAGTTTAATTTGGACACTTTTACTTTTAGAAAACTATGGGTTCGAAGAAATATCAGCCCTCGGGTACCATTACGTGTTTGTACTACTAAAATGGTCACAAGTTTTGACAGCAGACCATAAGTAGCTATAAAAGCATATTGGGTGAGTATTTGAGTTTTAAAACTGTCGCACAGGTCAGTTTAACCCCCTTTAATTTTTAACGCTTTTTGCTTGTTCATCAATCCTTGTTAAATATTAGTTTTATTTCTTTATTTGATCATGAATAACTCAACAGGTAAACACCAAATTTAAATAGAATTTTCACAAACTTTATTCAAGTTATCAGTTTAATAAAACAGTAAAATAATTTAATCGAGATATTGTAAATAATATTTTCCTTACCAGCTAGAAGCTGAAGATAACCAGCAATTTTGGCTGTGGACTTTTGAATAACGTGTGTCACACAGCAAGCAGAAATACTGGACACGGCTACTATCACTGTGATTGCAGTTGCGCTGCCAATAAGTACTGTACTCACTTGCCACCAGACACTCGGTATGTCATTAAATCTGAAAACATGTAATAATAGTATAAGATTTACTAAATACTATTAGTCATTTTAAATTTATAATGTGATAGCTTCACATAAAACTAAAGTAACCTTAATGATAGCGAATGGTTTGTTTTGTTATATGATATGAATTTTCACTTACATTTCCGGTTTTAAAAAGTTATAGAACTTTAATGTTACACTAGTTTGTAAAATAAATACAAGCAAAATTTTTGGTCTAAGAATAAATTCTTACAATGGTATACAATATGACTCATTGAGAATATTACCTCTCATTTTTAAATTAAATATTTTTTTCATAAAAATTTATAGATTAAAATTATTATTTGTATAAACAATAGTAAATATCAGTCTAAGTGTAGATTTTAAAAGTCACTATCGTTTAAATAAAACATTGCTTAGTCGATAAAAAATATTGAAATACAACGTTTTTAAAATTTTAGCATTTCGAAAAGGTGAGGAGCAGAGTAGTGTTTGGCGATACTATTTTTATCATAACACATAGATAATAATTCTTCTACGTTGTGCTCACTACTCGCCATAACTGAAAATTATATTAATTCAAAAAGTGATAATACAATACTGGTTATCGATAAGTAAAAATTTTATTTAACTTTGGAAAGTTAAATAAAACTCCTAAAATCTAACCGTAGAAATAAATGTTTCTTGCGATTAACTTGATATTTACTGCGGTTCATAAAATTAAATCAAATTTTAATCTACATTTTTTATAACAAAAACATTTTGTGAAAAATGGAGGAGTGGTATTTTTAATAAATCGCACTTAATAGTTTATGGAAGTTTAATTCATTTTTTTTTTTTACAATAAATTTTAAATATTTTTGAAATTAAATAACACGATAAATATTTATAAATAAATTGATTTATGTTCAGTATTAATTATTTCTTAATTTTTCATAATAATTATTTTAAATAAAATGTGTATAATAATATTGAATGACAATATAACACAGAGGATTAGGGAATGATTCGAAATGACAGTAAAGTCGATTATGCATTATTGTGAACACATTTACAGCTAGTTTGGTATTTCAATCGGCGCTTAACTGAAGTAACGTATGAAGTTTAAAGACAATAATTACTCTTGAAACTCTACAGACTTTGTATGATCTAAGAATTAAAATGACATAGAAACGTTCGCTCGATTAATATAACGAGTACAATATAACAAAGACTTCATAACTGAAGAAGACACACACGTGAACACAGCCCTTTGATTTCTTTGATTCGACTTACTGATGTGCCTTTAACACAATGGAGTTCCAACGTAAAACAATATATTAATTATTGTTCGGTTCCTATATAGTCTGATTTTATTGAAGGGAAAACGAATGTACAATGAGAAACGGTATCTCAGCTAACGTTTATGCTACCGTGTTGTATTTATAGCAGCAGTTTATACTCTTAGGGAGAGACAGCTTTGGCCAGAGGGGTATTATACGAAGAAGAAATTAATATCGGCGTTGTTCATATTGAAAAAGAATACAAAAGGTTTTCCTCAGGCAACAAAACTCCAGTTTGTATACACCATTGAGATCAGCTGAATATTTTCAATAGGATACCATACACAGTAATACATATATAGAAAATATTTCGATTCCAAGATTTCATATATTTATAGAGGACGTTCCCTTCCAACAAATGAATAAACATGAATACAAACGAATATCCTAAATAACAGGCTTATTATAAAAAATTTACAATACTATATAATATAAATTAATCACTACGTGTTATTTAAATGATACGTTATTCACTTTTAAGAGTAGAACCATTAAAATAATCCATAAGGAAGTACACAATTTTCTTAATACGTACGTTGAAAATGTTGAAAACTTTCCAATAAACTTATTTAAAATTTTAACTTTGTAAAAAGACGTGTGTTTCTAGTTACAAAATAAAATTTTCATATTCAATTTCATTTTTACTTGGCTTGAGTCTACTGTACGAGATTTAATTTAGTTCACTATATATGTATGCTCACTTATAAAACCGTCATTTAACTTTTAAGAAGTCAATTTTGATATTAAGCGTAACTATATTTTAGCATTTACTATAACTCTAACCTTGGAAGCCTATAATTTGTGCTAAAATACACAAAATATACAGGATGATTAATTAAACATATAGCCCTTCCCCTTAATTCAATCGTTATATGATGATTCATTATTTAAAATCAATTTAGTAAAATTTTATTTAATTTTATGCACTGCAGTAAATATCAAGTTAATTGTAAGATATAATTATTTCTACGGTTAGATATTATGAGTTTTATTTAATTTAAAAAATAAGAGGTAGTATTCCTAATAAATTTTACTGTGTACCATTTCAAGAATTTATTCTTTGGCCAAAAATTATGTTTGTATTTATTTTACAAACTAGTGCACCATTAAATTTCAATAACTTTTTGAAACCGGAAATGTAAGTGAGAATTGATATCATATAAAAAAAACAATCCATTCGAAAAAGATTACCACAATCCTCACCTTTTCTAAACCTTAAAATGCTCATATTTGAAAAATTATTAATGTAAAACAGGTTATCGATCAGACAACATTATATTTACACCATTTTCCGTTAAACAGTTATAAAATAATAATGGAGGTGCTCATTGAACTTTACCCCAGAAATATATCTTTTGGATTATATTTTTCTTAAAATAAACTTTACATATACAATGGTTTATGAAAATTGTTATCTATAAATTACTATGAAAAAATTATTACTCAACGAGAAATGAGGGATAGTACGCTTAATAAATCACTCTGTATGAAAGATGCGTGAAAAAATTTCTAAGAGGTACTTAAATTATATTTCATAAACAAATAAGCACGTTATGAGAAAACCTCAGCACTTTTTGATCAGACATCTCATCATATAAATAATGTTTTTAAATTCTTCAATAATTTTCAAAAAAAGACTTTTTATAATCATTTTGGGCATACGCATGATTGGAATAATTAACAATATCTTTTATATGATTGCCATTTAAAACAACAAAAAAGGTTAAAGAGGTGTTTTACATCAAGTTTATGAGTAATGATACTCGATATAGTGTTCAGCTATAAAATTGCTTTCGCAAAAGTTAGAGTTTCCAACTCAATTTGTTATCTTGTTAGTTCAATATTGTTGAGCGTCAAATAATGCGGATATTCTTTGGAAGTACCCTTATTTTCACGATCAGTATGATGCCATATCTTAAAATAACATTTAAACTACTGAGTTTTGAACAAATTCGTTATGAAAGTTTTAATGAACGAGTTGAAAGTAAAAATACAGAAGCATAACGATCAAGACGTGTTATCGGGTCAATAACTTATTGTTATCTTCGAATTTTAGTTAATATTTGCATTTATTCGCTCTCACTCAGTCATATTTTGATAAAATACATTTCGAATTTCCTAAGGGTATTTATAACTACAATAATATTATAATACTTCAGTTTAAACCGTTTATTTTAAAATTATAAAAAGGCTTAGCCAGTGTTTCATATCGATTATATAACAAAATTTTAATATTTCTGTTTTCATTTTTATCGCATAGAATTAAATAAGATATTAAGATAGAATAATTGCATTTAGAAAGTTTATAATTTAATAATATGATCAGCTTATTGCATGTTAATATTGTTTATACTGTAATTAAATATATTTGATATAATAATTTACAATTTTTTTTTTTTTTAGAGTTATTATATACACGTATTGTAATTAGTATTTTCTATGATTTTAATAGTACTCTATAAACCAAAACGAATATAAAAAATCGAATATATAATTAATTAGAGCAGTAAATGAATACATAAAAAATACTGTTACACATACATGTGTATATTGTATTTAATATAAGAGAATTTAACAGCAAATGCAATCATCACTGAATGTTTTATATAGTACATCTAAAGTCGTGTCTTTGAAACAATTTTCAACTATTTACAAGCTTTATTTTGTAATTATCCCAAAAAGGTTTTACTTGCTTAATAACTTTCTAAAAAACGTAAGTTTAACAAAGTTTTTTAATTCTTAAAACTATAAAAATACAGTGTTGTTTTTTAATTACCTGCTCTGATTCAATTTACGATTTTTCAATCAAACGGATAATGCAACATAATTTTAAGAAAGTTTGATTATTGTTCTAATATTTATCATTCATTAGCAATCACCCAGTTCGAAAATAAATCGATAAAACTTTTACACTGCTGTTAATTTAAAATGAATTCCGTTATGGTTCAGTCGTATGGTTATAGATATAACATAATAGTTTTAGGAAGTTATTTTACTGGCGTCTGATAAGTTTTACTCAAAATTTCTGAAATTATAATTTAGTTTAACTTGACGATAGACTTTTTAGCAAAGTATTGTTGTATGTATTTTCCTCCATTCGGTGGCACTAGTCCAAAAAGTTTGTAATTACCTACGAACTCAATTTGTTTACTGCATATTATGTTAGATTTATGATACGATTGGAATTTTTAATAATAGATTTTTTTTTACTGATATCAACAATAAATACAGAAGAAAGTACTACTCGTATCAATGTAAACTAACAATAATTGAACTAATGCGATCAAATTTAATAGTATGAACTTTTTTACAAGGGCGTTGTTAAAAGTCTTCGTCAAAATAAAAATATTGCAACATTTTGTAAATATAAATAAAGATTTGTTAATAATTGGAGCGGGAATTCGAAAGATATCAATGATTCATAAATTTAGTACATTTTACAGAAAAATAAAAAATTGTAATTGTACGGGATACCTTACATAAAACATGAACAATTACACGGTGATGATGACGACATTTCAGAACTGAAGTCATAAAGTGATAAGACACTGTACTAGGAGTGTTGTCTTATGCGAAATTCATAGACAACGGCACGTGATGGGTTTCTAGCGTAAAATATCGCATTTGTATAAACAATATTAATATCTCAGTTAAAGTGTTCGTATATGCGTTTGTGGGATAGCCGAGTTGTCAATAAAGTTCCGGAGATTCCATACGTGGACTGTTTTTGATAGTGGAAAATGTTATTGTTTCGTCGTACGTGATTCGGCAGCGAACGTAAAAAACCGTTAACAAAACAGCGGTGCTTTAATGAAATCGCATACGTTCAAAGTCACAAGGACCGCCGGCTGCCGTCAGGGCTGCTAAACAGGCTAAAGAAAAAATGTGAAGAAAAATTGAAAAAATATATATATATATATATATCTACCCCGCCAACTTACAATTGCCATATCCTGAAGGTTCCATTGCAATACATATAAAGTGTAACGCGTGTGTTCGTGAATAGGTAACTATAAATAAATAACAACGTGTCCTAGCAGCGTAATACACGTTTACGTTTTCTTACTATGCGCGCCCGCGGTTTTATTCGCGGTCATTTATTTTCAGTACCAAAAAACTCCTCAGTTTCTTTTTTTCTCGTACACGCGATACGCATTGTGTTTGCTTCGAGTTTCGCCGCAGTTCTATTGCGTTGCATGTTTTGATCACCTGTTCGCCACTACAGCATCAGTGTTGTAGTGTACCCACAAAAAACTCATAAAGTCTATTTGTTCTTTCCACGTTTCTAAATAGGAGTGTGTCCGGCAAATGGATAGGCGTAATAAAACTCACAACTCTTACTAACAAGTAACGAACACGTATGAATAAAATTCGCAAATTAGACGGCATAATGTTGCCATTCAACCGCTATTTCAGAACAAACTAATTTTATTCCAACAAAACGTTCGCTATTACTAAATCATATTATGGGAATTCACAATTTTATTTACACATAAATTATATCATTGAAAAAATTCACTCTTCCGAGAAATTCAAGTTGGGTAAATTTAACAAAAATTAACTTTACTTTCAGCACTATAAATTATTATTAATTATGGTAATAATACAATTATAAACAATGTATGGAAGGATAGAAATTATTACTATGTTTATTTTATTTTAGGATCGAGTCCTAGTTAAACCTATATTGTTTTTTATTAGTTTCGGCCTTCAACTCCAACTTGTATTTACCTTTATTCCTTAATGGTATTTTAAACAAATTATACAAAAACGTTTATTTTTTTAGTACAATGTACAAGACATATATGAAATAAAGTTCAGCAATTGGTTATTTATTAATACAATATATTCTCATATATTTGGTCACACTACGTTTAATATTTGAAAAATATTTAACAAAAATAAATAAAAAAATACATAATGGATACCAATATACTTCTTAAATTTATAAATATTAAGTATGCGTTATGTATGAGGTATATACGCACTACCTCAATGTAGTAATATGAGTTTAAGATTTAAAATTTATATTATCAATTCTAGACGAGGGTTAAACGAAGCAAAGGCGTAGCGTGGTCAATTTTTGGGTGGAGAGGTTAAATTTAGTTTTTCCCTTACTAAAAAAAACATTATATAAGAATGCATATTATTTTGATAAATGCGCAGAGCACACAAAATAAGAAACTATGTAGGTACGAGTTTATTGTATTGATTAATAATAATAGTGACTTATTTTTTTTAGATCAAACGGGTGACACGATTACAGAGATAATTTACTGAACGTCAATTATTGACACTCTCGCTCGATAAAAATATTACATATTTATACAACTTCATAAGGTGTCGAATCTCATTTACAATAAAATTAAAATAATATCGCCAATAACTTAATGTTATCTTGCAATTAGTAATGTAAAATTTATAATTTGAAAATATAATTTATATTTTCTATGAGTAATTATTTAAGCATTGAATAAATCAAAATAAATAAAAAATTAAACATAAACACATCAAAGTAAAATTAATACCTTCTCAATTTCTCACTGAATCAAATAGATTATTAGGTATTGAAAATAAATAATTAATTAAAGCGAAAAATATTTAAAAAACACTGCAACACATATACAAGGCGACCACTAAATTTATTGAAAAATAAAAATAATATACGCATTTTATTATTGATTTCATTTAGTTGCATTTTTTTTTTCAATTTATCTGTCTGTCGAAACTCTTTCACAACTTTCACTCAATTGATTTTACTTAACAATACAATAAAAGATCATAAATTGTATTTATTTAAAGACTACATTCCCCTTGAAATTTGAAAAATTATCTTTTGTTCCCCGTAAATAAGGGAGTCACCCATAAAAATAGGATTTTTGAAATCGCTATTTTGGGGGGATCCCAGGTGAAAACAAAAAGTCATATATTGTTATAAAAATGTAAATAATTTCGATATTGCAAATTTTACTGAATTTAAATAATACTTGTTGTCATGTAATATTCTATGGGTGTTATGATAAAAGATTTTCATTACACGTTTGTTTGATCTTTATTTATTAGTTACATAGTGATAAGGTAAATGACCTTTTAAGAGTTTATTATTAAAACAATAATTGAAAAAAAAATAATCGTTGAAGTAAAAGGCTTTAATGAAAAATTAATTATAAATTACACTTTTACAATCTCGAATTCAAAAAAATAAAAACTCAATTAATATTTTTTTTACTTGCATCAAATTTTAAAAATTAAATAAATTTTATAATTATCTTTTTAGTTTGATTCGTTTTACAATATATCTTTGCTTGCGATATCTATTTGCCATTTACTATCAAGTGCAAAAGTAATTGATTATTATGTAATGAGTTATTTTTCATTGAGTAATATTAAAACAACTCCGTTAAAGTAAACAATTTGCTAATCTGTAAAAAAATCTTTAAAACTATATTTAAAATATAAAATTTGTAATTGAGATACTCAATAAGTTTTCTTTTTTATTAAAATAATTGATGTTACAAATATCGTATTGTTATTTTTTTACAAATATAATTCTATGTAAAATTGACTTTATTTTTTGCGAAAATTTTAACGTCATTGAAATAAGTTGATTTCAATAAGTTACGGTATAATAATAAATCTATTCTATATCAATTGAAATCTTATGCAAATTTTTACTTTTGAAAATAATAAAAAATAAAAGTTTTATGCCATAAATATGCCATGAAACTTCCCTAAAAAAACATAGATTAATGCTAATTTATTGTCAGTTTTTTATAATATTTATACATGCTAAAATTGTTGTTGTTGAGTGATTTAGAATATTAAATCGATGAGGACACTTAGTTTGTGAATCACGCACACGCTTTACCTTTTTTTTAAATATACTGTAAAAGTATAGTATTGCTGAATGAAGATTGATGACTATTACATGTTTTCAGACGTATGTTGTTATCCCCCTAAATATAAATTTGCTGGACCATGATTGAAACGATGTGTCGGGTTAAAATGAACGAGCGAAAGTTTGACGAAAAAAAAAACAAATTATTATCTAAAGTGTATTTTTTCAAAACTTAAAAACATTGATCCTTCTATATTATTTATTTACGACAAAGCATTCCGGAATATTTATTAAGTAAAAAAGATCAATTGATAATAATATTTTAATTAAATTTTGTCGTTTAATAAATAAATACAATTTATTCATTCGTCTTTTAAGGTTAACTATCTANTTTTCAAAACTTAAAAACATTGATCCTTCTATATTATTTATTTACGACAAAGCATTCCGGAATATTTATTAAGTAAAAAAGATTAATTGATAATAATATTTTAATTAAATTTTGTCGTTTAATAAATAAATACAATTTATTCAATCGTCTTTTAAGGTTAACTATCTATACTATATTTATATCATACGATTGATTTTAACCACCCGAGACGCCCGATTACTAAAAAAAAAAAATGTTTTTAATATCACTAACTTATATTCTATCATTAATACATACATATATACGTCCAAATAATTTAGAGAATATTAGAAATATTTTCAATATCAAAAAAAAGTTATCTTTGTATTTCACTAATGTTCAGTAATAGTAATGTGGTAAAAATGCGCAATTCAAACCAAACTTAAAACTTAAAATTTAGTCCGATTGATAAAACAAAAATCTTTTTCGCACATGTTTAGTTTTAAACTAATCTTTTTGAAATTTAATTTATTTCAGTTAATTTCAAACTAATTTAGATTGTAAATAGTGTAGGACATCACGAGTTCATATTCAGCTAAAGTGTTTTTCGAGTTATCATCTAACACCTTGTCTTATTGATTATTACTATTATATCATTGATTCTACGGTATCCATTAAAAGTTTTCACTGAAAGTGACATTTTAATTTTGATTTTTAATGTTGAAAATTGAACGCTTGTTAATATGTTAAATGGAACAATTTTAAATTAAACTATTATAACTTCGTGTTGCTATTAAAAATATTACTTCCGCAAGGTTCTTGCGAAATATTTTCAAATATTTATTACTGCGCGATTTTTTTTCATAAGACTTTAAGTTTCAATAAAGTAGCACAGAATTTTGAAGTGTTGTCAGCATAACAATAAAAGAAACGGATAAACAATTGTGATGCGTTGTCACGGGAAAACAATAATCGAGAAACTCTTGATATCAGATTTTGGCACAGGATTTCAGCAATATCCACTTGACTAGACGTTTCCGGTGGCGTTCGAACACCGGATACTGATTTCCGGTATCACGGCCAATGGGGGCTAACGAATTATCGGCACGCTGTGGTACGGTGGATTCGCATTTTTGCACTATCAAAACAACGAGAACTTCGACGGAGGGTCTCTGGTATGTGACAGGTCGGAGGAGAAGGGGTACATTACACGATCTTTACTCTTCTTATCTGCGGATGGGCATGGGGATGTAATAAATTTCGCACCGAGTGAATCGGAATTGCCTTTAACGAGGGGAAGGAGAGAGGAAGAGAACACAACCCCGATGTCGTCCACCTAGTGACGACTGTTTGGCCAGCTACCAAGTCGTTATCGAATATACACATACAAATAGGAGATAGATAAAATTCAAGATGAAGCATACATCTTTTTTTTTATGGAGCGAGATTGGTGGTAGACGAATCTTTTTAATAAATAAAAGTGATAACGATAGCGACTTTTGTTGTTACTCTTGCAGTTACCTCTAAAAAAATGAAAAACATAGAAAAAATTGCACGAGTTTATAATTAAACTGAATCAGTGAACATAACTTGAAGGTTTCTTTAAAAGAAAATTAACAATAAACTTTATCTAACATTGAATTATTATACGCGACGTACTTTTCTTCTGTCTAAGCGTAATGAAAAAATAATAATAACTGAGCTTAATGTACCGGAAGATTACAAAATTGCAATTAAAAAAGTTAATCTAAGTTTGTGCACAATATTAATTCTAATACAAGATACTTAAAAAAGAAGTGTAAAGCATTGTCGACTCGATATACTGTAATTGCTTTAAAATAATATAGGAAATTATTCAAGCAATTTTTTCAGCCCATTGAAATTTTATAATTAATTGCAATTAGTTATTCGTGAAATTATTCTAAGATTAAATTGATTTCATTAAAAAAACTGGATGAAAGTAAAATAATGTATTGTAATTTTGTTTTGATGCTAAATTATAACAAAACTAATAAGAGAGGGCTTTTGTTTTCTTTTGCTAATAATAATAAACATTTAAATTCTTAACGAGGCGATTTTTTTCCTTTTATGTATTTTTATTACTCTTGACTATTTGTATTAGCTTGAATAAATTATATGTTGTTAAAAATGTATTATTAAAACAAATTTAGATTTAAACAATATGTTTAGTTGTTTTTTAAATAACCGGATTTCGTAGAATTGTAAGTATCGGTTTTATTAGCATTTATCCGAAATGTTAATTAAAATATATTAATTCAGTAGCGCAACCTCTAAAACGGTCGGCTATGGCTCTCTATTTAGTAACAATGTGTGTATGTGTCACATAATTGCGCTTTAAGGCGCTGTTGTCGGGAATGGTTGCNTGTATGTGTCACATAATTGCGCTTTAAGGCGCTGTTGTCGGGAATGGTTGCAAAATTATCATTTACGAGGATAAACGTAGATAGGTCGAAGAACGTTTTTGTCTGGTAATTAAATGGGCGCAATAATAAGAAGTTATACACGGTAGATAGACTCGATTAAANGCAAAATTATCATTTACGAGGATAAACGTAGATAGGTCGAAGAACGTTTTTGTCTGGTAATTAAATGGGCGCAATAATAAGAAATTATACACGGTAGATAGACTCGATTAAATCTTAATTACTCCTCAGTGTGGTGACGACTGCAATAAAAGATTACTGGAATGCACCTTATAACAATAAGAAAAATGTAACTGATGATAAATTTCACCGTTAACAATAAAGGTTGGCCTTTTGATATCAACGAATTTAATTGTGTTCTTTAAAACGGGTTGACAATACCATAGAAAAGAGTTATGTTCTATAGTATTTGAGTGTTGATATTTTTAACCAATTTTTCATATTTTTTACCTTATGTTTAAAGCACAATATATACGTAGCCTGAGGTTTATTACCACAATAAATTTATATGTCACTTCACTTTAAAAAAATGTTATCTTATTTATTCAAGTAAATTTTGAGGGTTAATGAAATAAAAAAATAATTAAATAAGGAAAACTAAAATAATAAAAAATATTTATTCAATAGCCATTAGGTTATAACAAAATTTTTAGATTTATTATCCTTTTATTAACAATAATTAAAAAAACAGTTAAGTAACCTTATACTATAATAATTACTTTTTAAAATGTATAATTTACAAAGATCATTTTATCATATGATGTCATAGAGTATTTCAAAAACAATTTAGTCAACAAAACACAAGTAAACATTTTTTTCTAGTAATGATAGTGTTTAATATTTCATTTTTTACTAAAGTTTAATTCACTGACTAAAAAGTTTAACAATTTTAAATTATTTTTTATGAGCAGCATCATTTTTCAATCTTTATTAAATTTTATCATGAGTAATAAAACCAGCAGAACCCATTCCAAACACGTGATGATAATAGACGATGGTCTACAAAAATTGACTCAAAAAACTATGGAAAATGCAAAACTAATTTGTTAAACATTTTATCGATATTTTAAGGGAACATACTCACTCATATAGAATAAATTCCAGCGGATTTAGATTTTTTGAAACTGTTTGAACTCTACTCAGTTTAATATAATTCATTTTTTTTTTTTTCAAAATAATATTAATAAAAGATAAAATTGTTATTAGCATGCACCTGATTTGGTACAATCAAATAGACCACTCGGGGCAATAGTTAAACTTAGGTGAGTTAAATATTTTACAAATATTATCACTCAATTTTTATAAATAGATATTTAGTGTTTTTTAACACTACTTATTGGTGATGCAGATTGATACGACTAAAATTATAATAGATATTTAATTGTACAAAGTTTAAAACTGCCCCAGGTTGACTAATTTGACGATATATTTTAATCTAATTATTTGTAAAGGTTTAATAATTCGCCTAAAATACTACTATTAGGTGTGTGTTTAAAAATAATCAAATAAAATAATATACACAACATAATTAGAATTACTAATAAGAAATTAAATAAAAATTAAAAGTGGCATGAATGTTCATTATTTAATAAAATAATAAATTTAATTTTGAAACAAATAACCGCTGGGCATGCATTATTAATTTTGGACGAATGAAAAATTGAATAAAAAACTCTCTTTTTATTGCGTTGGTAAATCATTTTCTGAGTTTTATATTTTTATATTCCTCAAAAAAGTATACTTAATAATAATAATAATAATACTTTTGAAAGTAATCCGGTCATGTCGACAGTGATAAAGTAAGAAAGATTAACGTTTTTTCTTTAAAATACAATTACACAAGCAAAAAAAAAAGTGATATTTCTCAATGTACATTAATTCTCATTATAAAAAAATATCTGTGTTAGTTTATACTAAATTGTTGCACAATAAAAAGATACATTTTTTGATTTTTGATTTTAGAGCACAAAGTAACAATATTAATCAATTACCTTAAAATTGAGCAGCTATCATAAAAAATGAATCTTCATCCTCATATCTCAATCATAGTTCATATTTCAGTTCATTCCAAATTAATTTTTAATAGCAAAATAAGAGTAATATTTGTTTAATAATATAATTTATTTATTTATACGTCAAAGTGTTTTCTTGATTTTGATAACATTAATAAATTAACATAAAAATATTTCAGAGGTACATTTCGAAAGTTAAATAGGCACCTATTATTATTATATATATAATATATATTGTAAGACTAAAAATTAATCCCTAATTGTACAATTATGTTTTTATTATAGATATAAATTAAAACAATTCAATATCTTCCTTAACTTTGGTTTTTCAAATTTATTAAAGATATTTTTAGTAGTATACATTAGTAGTGAAAGTTAAATTAAATATCTAATGAAATTGAAAGATTTACAACTTCAATAGCCAATTTGATAAATTTAAACTGCTTCATTAAATCAGTTGAACGATAACATAAAACCAAAATGAACAAATTAAATCTGACAGTTTTTTCATCACTATCTCAATGACTGTGAAGATTACATTTTTACCCAAGATCTTTAAATAATATAAAATGTATTTAAATGAAATATTTAAATCAGCTGTGAAGCCTTAAGTTTTATATTTTTTGCTTATAATAAAAAATAAATTATATAATGAATAATTCGAAAATAATCTTTTGAATACTTTATATTAGGTAAATTGAACTTTATAGAAAATTTACTAGGAAAATATTGTTTTCTAAGTTAATATAATTTTTTTAATTATTGACTTACTATATTTATAATGTATTTTTCTTTCGAAATTTAATTGATTTAAAATAATTTCACATTTTGACGATTAGTTCATGTACATGTTATGATCCAATTAACTATAATTGAAGTACGTAACAATTTCTTATTAATACTCGATTACGAACCATAAGGTATTGTTGAAAGACTTTATAACACAAAATATATATTACATACACTTCACATCTTTTTTGTACTATTGTAGAAGAGATTTAGTTCTCGTGCTTTGTATCGATCGATACTACTATAGTAGTCTATGATTTTAGTATAAAGGGTTTGAAGTTTCTTTAACGTAAATAAGTATTATTCTCAAGCATATGGTTACAACTTTCAGTAAAGTCTGTCTTTTTGTCATTCGACCGTAATCCAAAAAATGTAATGTCGTCTGACCTTTCGTTTATTTCTTATCAATTCAAATGGTTAACTGATTTAGTTTCAAATACTTACAGAGAAGTAAATGGAAGAAAATTATGATAGTGTAATTAAGAAAATATTATGCTATTAGAAAATATCAGGTAAAAAGTGTTTGGAATGTTACTGATTTCAACTCAAGTTATATATACGATTTTCTTTTGATGTTTTTAAAATTACATTCCAATAATGAAAAAGCTAACTCTCAAGTACCATAAATCATAAAAACACTCACACAAAAAAATCTCTACAAAAATGTTTGTAGTACTCTGAATAATATTTAAGTATAATAATTTTGTGTCGACTATTTAATACTTTGTATTTTTAAAGTTTTTTCGAGATATCAATCAATTACAATAAAATATAGGGCACGCCTAAAGAATAATAAATGTTCGTCCTATCTTATAATTTCCTATTGTTTTATTAGGTTTAGTAAAAATAGTTAATTACTAAAATTTTATGCGCTAGTGTGTTGTTTAATTTTGAATACTATAAACTTGCACATACGCAAACTTTTAAATTATTACACTCAATAATTTAACACTTTAGGCATGATTATTTTGTTTATTTAGAATTTAGGAGTCGTGCAAAGTTTAAAAGTAGCATTGGTCTAATTTATAACATTTAATTAACCTCTAGAGACTGCTGTTAAATTATATAAATCATCTTTGTTAGCACTCATTAATATTGTTGAATATAGTTAACACAACGAACAAATTTCAACGAAACAATTTAAGATAAAACATTATTCCATTATTTTTTACTGAATCAAACTAAAAGCTTGTTAAAATAAATTGTAACAAAAGTATTTAATATAACTCTCCTTCCCATCCGGTTCTATTTTATAATGAAAAATAATAAAAAGTTATAAAACTCTAAAGTTACTAAAAATGATTTTTCATGCATACTGTATGAGTTTTGGAAAGTCACGTTAAGAAGTCAAAAATGTCTCCATCAAAATAATCATTTATAACACTCAAAAATCACTTTATTACCAAAAATATATAACTGCGGTAACGTATTTTTACGTTTTTTTTTTAGCTGTTTAGAATATACATCTAAAATAGTCCGAAGACTATTTTATTGGAATGTCAAAAATTATAGTAATATACAAAACAATAAAATATATCGAACGTATAAAGAGGATAAACAACAAATAAAATTCTATTCAGTATAATTATAATTTTAAATGGAAAATAATAATCGATTATTATTAATATTGAGATATATTTACAGAGGACCCAATTACGATTACAAAAAATATTCAAGTTTTATTTATCATTATTAAATTTTAACTAAAGGACATTGTCAGTTTTTTATTTATTTTTTATCCATTAACTTTACCATAATTTACTGGATATCACGATAATTTAAGTTGAAATCGCACAACTCTTCCATTAGACTACATTTTTTTGTATAACTTACATTATATGTACACAGTATAATTTCCCAGTGCTTCTGACCGGTAACAGATGATAGGTATACTTTATTTTTAATGTATTAACGTCTGGAGATAGTCCAAAGGGATAAAACTTTTAAGTTTTACAGTTGTAACACGACTAAGGCTTCATAGAAGTATATAGTTTATGTTCGGTAGTCGTCACCGACAAATACTTCTACTCCCGATGTTTTATTTACTTTTCACATGAGTGGTAAGGGCCGTAAAATGATGCTCAAAGACTTGTTTAATAGCAGTGTCATCAGAAAGTGCAGGAGGTAATATTTTACATGTTTTAAAATACACTAACGATATCCTAAGTAAAGTTTTGTTTTAAAGTCATGTAGGTTAAAGTTTCACAAAAAGCCATTTATTACTTTTTCATACCTTTTATATTTTTAAATTCAAGTGCGTGAAATTTGACAGTGTATACTACAAAATACTCATTATTATACAAAATATTATACATACATCAAGTGAAAAAGTTTTTAATTTGTAAATATACTTTATACTTTTTTCTTCAATATGAAAAATCATTTAAAATAAAATACTATCTTTGGAAACTGCTTTATGCTTACAACATTTAATCGTAGCCAAAAATTATTTTATGAACATATTTTTTTAATTAAAAATTTTAAACTGTTTCACGTTGAGATTTTCAACGTTCAATTAGAAACTCTTTATAATTTTTAATGGTATTTACACAACATTTTAATTCGACTAATGAGAAAATTATACGATGTAGTGGTAATGTTAAAAATAAAAATATATCTTTTTTTGTGTGCGTCAAGTCAAAACATGAGTTTGGTACATCCAATTTCATTTTCAGTATTGTACACAAAAATGTACAAATGTACACAAAAAAAATCTTAATATACAAGTTATATGTTGCCATTTGCATTACTAATATAGCGTTCATCACTGTTGAATTTCTCATGTCACTATTTTTCTAAAAACTTAAGTTTCTAGAGCTTTCATTTGCTTTGTAATACAAGGCCGGATGCTAAACACTAAGCGTTTTCAGCTTTACTCTATATATATGTATATTTTTTTTTTAAGAACCCAAATATTACAAATTTACTTTACCTTTTAATACAAGGAATAAAGTATTTTATTACCTATATATAATCAACTTACTTTCCGAAAACCACATTATTGATTATATGCATATATAAGAAAATTTTATTTAAAATTAATGAAACATTTTTTATCATAAGATGTTTAAAATTATGCGTAAAAATAAAATTTTTTAACATGTTATTTTTACAAAATTGAATTAAATTTATCTTTTATTCCTTTTACATTGAATTAATTAAACATTTGAGAAATTATTAATTTTATAATAATTGGGTAGTGTTCTGTAGACTAAAGCACCTTGTGGTAAACCTCTAAAGTATGTAATAAAATATGTGCCGCTTTAGTTATAAAACTACGGTCATTTAATGGAAAGCATATAAAATTTTTATTAAACTGACTTGTTCAGAATTTTATTTCAATTTTACTCTCTTGCTTTTTGTCAATCTAATTAAAAGTTCTTAGAGATTAATACATAATGATTATTAAATACATAACGTATATAAATTATTATGATATAAATTTATAAATACAGGAAATATTTTAATGACCAATAATATTTCTAACAAAAAAATCAATTTAATTTCTACCATAACATAATTGGTTGTGCATATTCTTCCTCGTTATTTTCCATTTAATGACATGAAATATTTAACTAATAACAGTCAAACTATTAAAAATTATTCTTCATTTGTAATTATTTTCGAATTTTAATTAATAAATTTTTAAAAAGAACACCAAACCTAATTCATGGTTTGACATTCTGAATTATCATATTAAACTGTATGGATTCTTATCTATTTTTACAGTAAAATTAAAATTATTTAAGGTTTCAGTTAAATTTGTCCGCGTGAGTTTAAGTTATTTACATGAGTTATTAGAACTTAATTATTTTTAACATATAAAAAAGATTACCTGGCATATCTTCCACATTCTCTGATAATAATTGTTCCATTAGATATATGTCGTGGATAATTGCATCGGCGAAACGAACTGAAATATGCATCGGCTTGATCCATCAATCGCCCCTAAAGGAAATTTATTTTCAAAATCAACTGATTGTATTAAAACAAACTAAAACTAACATGAACAACATGAGAATATTGAATTTTTATTGTTAAAATAAACGGTCATTGCATTAATTATTATTATTTAAAATTGTTATCTTTTGAAAACTAATAAAATATTTAGAAAAATGTATAAAATAGGTATTATAATTTTTAATAATTTACTGTTGAAATAGTTCCCTTCACATAACAATTTTAACGTGTTTACGGGAAATATATTCTTAATGATTCCGATTTGAAAAATTTATAATAACTTATGTTTAAATGTTATCTAGACAAGTTTATAGATAGTGTACTATTGATAGAAGAATAGAAACTCGCACTTTTATTTATCTTTCTTTTATTAAAACATAAATTGTGAAAATGTACTAGTTTACACTCAACAAGAATCACGTACAACACATTTGGAAACCAAATAATCGTTTTGTTTTGTATAGAAGAAAAGGTTATTTTAGTCGAATACAGCTGCTGATTTCAAACTTTTTACTTTAGATACTTTTTCTTTTAAATAAATAAATTATTTACACAGAAGTTTTTTAAGAAAAACATCTAGTTAAATAGTAAAATAAAGAAATCATCTAGCAGATCACTTAACAGAGTAAATGCGACAGTATTGATTTTTATTTCTCCGAAATAATGTCGTTCTGTATTAATGATGTTATTTCGATCATCATTTTATCATCATCACTTGTATCGTTATTGTTTTATTGTTGTAGTTTAATAGCTCTATAGGTTTTTTCAGTATTAGAAAATGGCAGTATAAATTTATATTCTTATTTTATGATAGTGATTTAATCAGTATTAAATTACTAACTGATAACACATAAAGTATTAGATTTGCGATTCCAATAAATGTGTTCCTATATAATTTTTTTGTAATAAAATGTTTTTTATTTTTTTTCGGAAATGTTGAAAACGTTATGCTAATAAAACCAAAAGAATTATTTCAAATGCAAAAATGTTGTTATACTTGAATGAAGTGATAATTACAGTAAAAAATATAAATCAAAAACCAAACCAAATAATGAATTAAATGCTTTTTTTTATACCTACAACAAATTTGTTGTATACAACTCTTAAAAACATTAATTTATTAAAAAAGATGTTGAATAAATTACACTAGAAGATAAAAATTAATAAACGTATAAAATATTCAACATTGTTTACATTGCAACAAATAAGCGTTCAATAATAAAAGTTAAAGAATATTTCAAAAAACCAATACCAAAAAAAATGTTTTTTTTTTTCTTGGGCGATTTCTCGACTAAAATACATTGGTTTAGCACGACCAATGAGGGCGAGCTGGGCCCTTTTAGCCCCTCTTGGAAGGTAACACGTTTAAAATTTACCCGCTAGTGTTTATGTGTAATCTTCAATCGTGCACTGTAAACAACATGTCAATTGAAAATCTTTCAGTTTTTTTTTTTTTTTTTTAACTCAAAACTTTTGATACGTCTTACTATTGGAAAATGTTAACGTCATTCACGTTAAAACCGTCGAGTGCTTACAAGAACTGCGAAGCATTGAAACTTTTGTACATTTATTTTCCGTGTCGATAAAACATCACGTCACCGCTAAGTCGTTTGTTCTTATCCGTTTCCCGACGAATTCATTGTGCGTACACGAACCTCTATTTTTCTTTATGACATAAATATATTCCCAACAAAACTGTGATACCACACGACTGGATGGCATGCGGAAGTCCGATTTTATTGAATACGCCGTTTCGGTTTGAATGGAACGGACGGCGCGTTAAACGCAACCGGGCGCATTTGACCGGCGAAATGATTGTGCGCCAATGTCAGTGTGCACATTAATACTGTTTAATAGTTTGAAATTATCGCTGTTATTATGTGTTTGGGGTGACGACTAAGCGCACGGAACAATAGACGGGATCGGTAATAACCAATTTCTACTGTCTCCGGTGAAATCGCTTTATCCATTAACAGAGAAATGGCGAGTCAGCGGGTAGATAATAGTTACTGGAAGAAGGTTCGCGACGGCGACGGCGGTGGTCGACATCAGTGGCCGTAAATAAAAGTCTACGGTTCTCTATCGGATGACAGGATGTCTCTGTGGCCGAACCTCTTAAATACTCTGTTATTGTTTTTCTTGTTCTAGACCGAAGAAAATAAAGGCCGTTATCTTCTTTCTGACAAGCTGTACGCCACCACNTAACCAATTTCTACTGTCTCCGGTGAAATCGCTTTATCCATTAACAGAGAAATGGCGAGTCAGCGGGTAGATAATAGTTACTGAAGAAGGTTCGCGACGGCGGTGGTCGACATCAGTGGCCGTAAATAAAAGTCTACGGTTCTCTATCGGATGACAGGATGTCTCTGTGGCCGAACCTCTTAAATACTCTGTTATTGTTTTTCTTGTTCTAGACCGAAGAAAATAAAGGCCATTATCTTCTTTCTGACAAGCTGTACGCCACCACCGCGCCTTTAATTACATCGAAAAATACTATATTTACTCGATAAGTGCAGAAACGGTTAAAGCGACAGCAGTGTACATTATTATTGAGGAACAGACAGGAAACGGGACGTGAAACAAGAGCGGCTGTAGTGGCCATCAACGAGTGGGTGGCGCGTAAAGTACAGCGGTGCATTAAGCCACATCTGGTACAACAAAAATCATTATTGCGGTATTATATAAATCTTGTGACACCGAACACATAAAAAATCGTACGCGATTACAACTCTCTGTTTATGTTTGTGTGCGTCTTGAAACTGACAACTTTTTATTAGCGCGCCTGGTTAATGTCAATAGATTAATTATAATTCACCCGGAAAACGCATATGTAAATCAATCAAAGGAGCTCGGCGAAATACTATTAATAAAATCCGCAATTCATTCAATAGTGATCCTCAATAGACGATTTTCAGTAACTAAGTTAGAAGAAATAATGATGATCGGCAAAGAGATAAATCAAAAAAACCTTATACAAATACGTATAATATTTGTATACATTTTGGTCGCCTGTATTAAATTAATATTAATTAATAGGACGGCGTCATTCGGAATATTTGTATGAAATGATCTAACGTTCAACAAAAATTTATGAAGCGCGAATGATTAACGATGCTATTTCATGTATTTATTTTCACACATTAGTCTCATTGATAATTTTGGTCTCGCTTGACATGTTTGATAAGGTTGGTCTAATCATAATAGTTTATATTTTAAATAATTTGAATACGAGTAATTTTTTTGATGATGTCGAGGGTAAAGTTTTGATTTTGTTTAACTAAGCAATAAATTAATTAGAAAAAATAATCAAGCGAGTTGTCACTTACAGTAGTAGTTTTTACACAATTACTGTTTTTGACCAACAGCGTTGGATTTTGCTACTTTTAAAATTATTGATAAATACCTACGTCACCTTTACAGCGCGAACACAAAAATGTATAAGTGTTCTAAGCAGGCGCGTGCCGATGGGGAGGATGAGGGATTTATTTACCCCATGGGAGCAGCTGCAACTCAAAATAATGTGGTTGCACTTTGGTAGATTTTAGTTAAATTTTTATCAGTATAATTTAAGTTATCTAGAATAAAGTTTGTTTTTTTAATCAATTTCGTTACATTGTCTCATGATCGTATCAATAATTAATAGACAATATACTATATATTTCATACAGGATGTGTTGTTAATATAAAGTAGTTTTTTTCATCGTGTCGTATATTCATAATCCATTGTTTTTATAAAGAATTAATATTTGTAAATTTATATTAATATAGTAGTATTTGATATAGGCCACCAAGTATAATATTTACTAACGTGAGGAGAAACCTAACTACTAATATAGAAGCATACAAAAAAATCTGATGATTAAAAAAAAGATCACGGGAGTAGCATATTTTGATAATATCCCCCCAATTAAAATTTCTGAACACGCTACTGTTTATACAGGTGTGTCAGGCCTAACTGACAATGCATATAACTTTTTATGTAATTATCATTTTGTTGAAATATTTTTAAAAATAATTATTGCCTTCTGACACTACGTGTTTTAGAAGTAGTGCCATTTTTTATCAATTTCTACTAATAAGAAATAAGGAAAAAGTTTAGTTTTTATTTATTTCAAAATTTTTAATCTTCAGCCGTTTTATTACGAACATTTTTTATTGGTCCATAACAATTTTAGGATAAGTCTCATTGAGTTATAAGCATTTTAATACATAATGCCGCGATCGTAATGGTGTATATTTATAACGCATTTCACACCCATTATTTTTATGTCATTGATGCAATTTAACCCAATATTTTTACTTATATTTAGTCAAAGCTGGACATTAGCTCATTAGAAAATTTAAATTATATTAAATAACTCGTTTTTTTTAACTTTAATAACGTGTTAATTTTATGTTTGTTTAGTATAGAGATATAAAAATTACTTCAAATTTGTACTTTAATATGATTGATTTTTGTTTTAATGTCTAGATAAAACGTAATTTTATAAAATACTGATTTTGAAATTTTTTCAGAAGGTGGTCATATAAAAACTAAAACGAAATATTCCTTATTACGATTATTATGATACACTACTATTGAAGATAAAGTTGTAATAAAAGATACGATAAAGTATAGGACATTTTTAATAGTGCGCATTGCCATATGCTAACAGTAAATAAAAAACGCACACTTCCCTTCGCACAGGATATGTTTAAATATAAAATGGTGGAATATCAATAATTATTGAAAAGCGTTTTTAAAATATTGACGCCGTTATTTGAATAAAATGTTGGCAGTAATAGAGCGCTAAGATTTAATTTCATTGCTATTTATTTTATTGGTGAATTATATTGACTGTTAATATAAAGTGCGTATTCGTCATATATTGAGTAGTATAAGAGTCGTCAATGTAGAGAAATACAAACAATTGAAGTTTTTACTATTTTCAACATGGAAACTGTTGTGTTAATGTATTTTACAAAATAAAAATAGCCAGAGAGGAAATGCAAACGGCGTCACCCGACAAAAAAGCGACTACGGGTCCCTTGCTTATTAGTTGCGGCAATGTTTATACTTCTCTGGTAATAATTAACAAAGAGCGCAATTTTCAATCACTGGAGAAGACGGGAAAATATCCTAATCGATATTATTTGAGAGTATAATGAGAAAAAAAATTAATTAAGTTATTTTAATTAAGTTAATTTCTTTTCCGAGTTGCTTTCGACTTAACGAAGTTAAAAAAATATTTTTGTTAACTTACACCTTAACTTAATCTTTCCGAAATTAATTGAACTCAAAGAGTTCAAAAAACGTGTTAACGTGCACAGCCTTGCATGGAGTGCTATAATATGTGAAATTCGTATATAACTTCTGGCATCTACTCGGTAGGTAAATTAATTGCTTTCTTATGTATAATATGATTTATCATTCAAGTTAATGCATTATATAAATTATACATTTCCAGAACACTCGGCACATAATTCTTATGAGAAATCTTGTCAGTTGTCAAACTGTTGATTTATTCCTTTGTTTGTCATACGCACGTTGCAATCAAAATAATATCATAGTGCAAAAGTATTTGCAAGTATTGCATTGGTGTCGTCGAGGAATACGTTTAAATATCATCAATTGCATTAGAATACTTAAATTCTAGGTTTGATTCAAACTACACCACAGACATTTCATTCGCGTTTAAAACAATATTCTTAAACCGTATAACACGATAAACTAGAATAATTGACAATTTGGATGGATGTTAAACACGTGTTCATCCGTACTAATAAGAGAATATAATAATTGCGCCCAGAATTACCGTTAATGAAACTTGACGTTTTCCTATGGTAATTTTGGGTTTTCCGAAAGATCCATTGGTCGCCAATGTAAATTAATACCTTTGTTAATGCGCAAACACTGATTTAATTATTGTCTCTGCGTGTACAATTGTTTCTCGGGCTTTCCAAAATAAACCTAATAATTTATTTCGAAAACCCGAAAATTCCACACGTCCTTTGACTTCTTATACCGAATTCTCTACACAAACTATTATCATGACCGCCCCGCCGCCACTGTCATCTACGAACACACGGAATGGCCATAAATATTGTATAATTATTGTGTTTCGGTTTCAGGGACCGGAGTAATTAATTTTAACCGTTCTTTGGTAATTTCCATTTAGCCCAACGGATACTATGTATTTGCCATCTATCGTAAAAATCTACATTTTATTAAATAATATTACGCTATAAATCGAGCAACGTATTGCGTTTAATTAAATTCAACAACCAGCCATCACGTCGTTTTATGGAAATTATTTTGGTTCAATCTCAGGAATTCGTTACGAGTATAAAAAAACCAGCTGGTTTTTCGTTATTTTTAACCCTGCAGACATATAAGGATAACTGATATACTTATTCAGCGTAATACAATTTGTCAGACCAAAGTAAATTGACATTAAATCGAATACTCTATGTGGAAGCAAGTAAATTAAAATATTTTTTTACTTATATCGATATCAGATCGAGTATTATTTGTTTTAATACTCACATTTGTATTTAAACTTTGCTGTTGGTTTTATTCAATAGCAGTAACCGTATAGTAAAGTAAGGGCAAAGGATACAACAAATGTAACGCGAAACCTGAGAAGTGAAGCCTATTTAAATAGGAACAGCGTATCAAATTATTCAAATAATATTCATTACATTTTCTTTGCGATATAATTATTAAATAAAATTAATAATGTTTTAAAAATGCTACTTTACGCGATTATTTATTACACCATTGTCAAAATATTGTTTTATAATACACTCGGCAAATTTGTCTGACTTTTTATTCGAGAATAGTTTTATTTTCATATTTTTTGGACTGAAATTTTTCAATATTTAAATTTAAGTAAAAAATCCTTAAACTTTGTTTATAATTGAAGTACATTTTACTGATATAATTATATCAGAACACGGTGAAACACTCTGTATATGATTATTTTTATGAAAGAATACAATTTTTGTTTTTTATGAAAAAGACAATGTTTTTCTTGATGAAATTATGATTATAGAATATCATAACTCATCGGTTATCGTATTGTTGTATCTCATAAAAATGTTCTAATACCCACAATTTTTTTAACAGATATAACAGTAGAATAACCGTATAATGTTACTCTGCGAGCTATAAGTCACGTACAAAATATCTAATAAACAAAATTAGCATGATTTTTAAAGATAATAACTCGACTTTTTCTTGAATAATCAAGTTTCTCTATACAAAAGGCTGTAATATTTAAATTCTAGCAATTAAATGAACTAAAAATTAACTCTCACTTTTTTATTTTCTATAAATATTTGTCATATATTATAACAATTATAATAATTCGTATACTGTTTGTTGTCTTATTATAATGTTTTAACGGATTTTGTTTTCAAACCAATGTAAACAAGAAAAATATACAACCGACAAAATATCATTGCCTAATATGTTACAATTATTTAAACTGATAACGCAAACGTTTGTTACCAAATTAATATAATTTACTAATATTCTTACCAAAGTAAATTGTATTATCTGAGTGTTTTCTAAGCTAGTATACATATAGACCACATAAACCTAAATAAGACGCTTATGGTAGGTTGGAGAATGGTATAGTCATAGTTAGTAATAATTGATATCTGTATATCCTCTAACATAGCCAGGGGAAATAGTGAGTCAGGGAAGTTGTGTGGTTTTGTGGTTGACACGTACAAACAAATAAGCACATTAGATTACTGTATGATGCTCTTAATTGCAGTCGCAGCGTTTCATTATCCTGAAGAATTTATTACCTATTATGGAGAGCATATTTATTATTTCTACTGTTAAGAGAATCAATAAAAAAGGGTAACAACAGAGACGCCATCAATTTTTTTCGATATTGATCATCCATCAATTAAACAACACTAATCGTTGTCATCGATGACTTTCCTTTAATTTGAAATGAAAGATGTTTGCAGCGTTTAATCATAAATTTTTGTTTCATAATTTTATTATTCTTGAACTTAAGTACTTGAACTTTTCTTTAAATTTTATTACACCCTAGAAAATTAAAACAAAAACTGACAAATCTAGATTAAAAATAAATTGATTGACTTTTGACATATTTGTCATTTATAGGATGATTTATTAAACTTATACTAAAATAAAATAATCAAAGTATAACTTCAACTTTCAACCGCCATAAAATTTTATTCGATTTTGAATGAGTGATGATTAAACTCACTTATTTTACAAGTACATTAATCGTCAAACAGAAGAGCTTTAAATCGTTTATCTTAAAACTACTCACGTAAAGGTTTCACCTATAAATATCGTGTAATTTATTTACCACCATTAATAGTATAATCATTAATACCTTCATATTTTACATTAATGATTTCATCAATTTGAATGTAAAACAATACATTATCACCATTTAGAACTTTTGGTTTTTAACAAATTTATGATAGTAGATTATTTTTCTCATTACAACTAAGTAATGTACAAATAGTTTGTTCAAAGTTCACAAACAGATATTGAACAATAGCAGTTTCAACAGCAAAGTTTACAGATTATAGAAATAAACTTTACCAAAAATTAGTTTTATCTTTATTTAAAATTTATAAATAATTATTAACATAAGAAATAATTTAAATCGTAGCTTCAATACTTCAATAGTCAACACGACCTTAATGAATATTTCTAATTGATCATAAAAATAAATGTCAGAAAATTTAATTTTCTTACAGTTGTTTAAAACAAAAGTAAAATGTTTAACATAGCCATTTATTATTACAGCTCTTGAATAATTTTAAGAACAAATATTTTTGTTGTTCTTCGAAATAAAGAGGTTTTGTTATACGATCGAAGCGTTTGAATTTATTAGTTCAAGTTAAAACCAGTGATTTGGAAAAAAATAGATCTATACTGTCGACATTAGTTTTATTAAATAATCTTAACGATGTTCAAATATAATCAACTAAATGCTTTATTATTGTACACAAAAATATATTTATAAAAACATATTGCAGCGCAAAAGAATAAAGTCAACTGAATACTTGACTACCTTTTTATAAAAAAAAAATAATAAAATACAAGTAATGAATTTTTATTAGTAGGACTCTGCATTGCAGATCAACATAAGTACGTTCAGTAGCTATACAATACATAAGTATCGGATATATAAATCCGATTCATTTGGTATCAAGAATAGTGATTTTTTTTTTTTTACCAAAACGTAGATTAAAGACATTATGATTTCACAAATCGCCTTGATAAATAACAAATGTCGGAATCAATACGAGTTCATTTATTTCGCTAATTAAGTTTTTAGTTTAAGTTTATAAAATTATAATTTCATTTAAATATTGAATCACATTTTACTTAACAATTAATTTACAAATTGTAAAAATTATTAAACTACTAAAATATAATTTGAATATTCATTAGTTATTCTTAAGTAATACTAACTTACATCACATTTCAAATAATATTAACAAGAAATTAAAAAAAATTATTAGTAATGATAAGCTTAAATTTTATAGTATATGCAGGGTATCTTAACTTGAACTTAAGAATGAAACTAACACATTGAATGAAATTTATTAAGGTAAGAAGACGAAGTTAAGCTTCTATTATTTGTTGTCTGACTTCTATTAAAGGATTTAAAATTTAACATTTGCATGAGAACTTCTTCCTCGTGTCATAATATGCCCTTATATCATTATCAATGAAAAATTAATAATCTATATTTAATACCGATTGTATACAAACAAATAATTAATTTATCTGTCATAACATATACACTATTGTATACTATCTATTATATATGTATATACATGTTAAATTGATTATTGTATACTATGCATCTTATCTGAAAAATAATTGTCATGTTATGTTCAAATTTTACACAATAGACTGAAAATCACTAAAAGCACTGATGGTAACAACCCACGAGGGGAGTAATTAAAAATAATATAAAAAGGAGCTGATTTTCTATGAGAAATCACTTTTGAAATCAATACAGAATTCATAATTCTTTTGCCCAGTCTATTCTTCTCAAATTAGCCGCGACCCCGTGATGTCGTAGGTACATTTTAAGACGATATGAATATAATTATTTCTGTGTCAAGAATTTATTTATTTATATAAAAGAAACATTACAAATCTTTATGATCTTTATACAAGCTATCTAAAATAAGTAAGTAAATTCATATTAACCCAATTATTTAGAATTAATAAACTGAATAAAGAATAGTAAAGCAATAGATTGATTTAAACATCATTTAATTTAATTATTAATAAAATAACTAGTTAGTGCTTGGTCATATGCTTCGACTGGGTGTCAGAGGGGAGGCCTCCACCACTTCAAAAACGCCTTGTTATTCCCACTAAAGCACATACCAGTTAATTTAACACTTCAACTGGGCATCAGTTATGAGTCCAAGACCCCGGCCACTACAAGAATACCTCAGCATTATATACATCTATGAGAGGAACTTTAATCATTTCTTTTTATATCTACTTGTCTTTACTGTTCTAAGCCCTCGGACTCCACAGCCCCGATATCACCTAGTCGCTTTAATTTTATTTTTGTATTACTACACTCATCTTGGTAACACCGTGAATTTTTTAAACTGTTTCTATCATCTTCTGAAGAATAAAATATGTTTTTACTTAAAAATTTCTATTTTTGCCATCTTTAACCATCTATGGAAAATGATTGCATAACTTTGTAATCAAAAGTATAGCAAAAGAAAAGAGTTCTTATTCTGAATTGATAGGTAGTAGTACGTTATACTTTTAGAATACTAGAGAGAAAAATTTATTTTAGAATACTCATACTTAAAATGTTGATGTTCAATAATTAGATCAAAACACGTTAATTATGAATTTCTACCACAACTAAAATTAATGTGAGCGCACACATGTTAGTACTAGAGAGCAATAAAGTGTACCACAATAGGCTTTTATGCTAGTAAAGATGTGTTGCTATGTGCACTTAATTAATTTAATTTTAAGATAATTTAAAATTATCTTTATTATAATTCTAAAATGTTAACTCGGGTTTTAATTAAATCAATTTTAAGCAAAATGTAGTTTGAAGTAATGCAAAATTTAAAAAATATAAAAAGAAAATGGGAAAAAGTTGTTTTTAGAGATGCATGGTGCTGTAATGTTGATTTTTGATAGTGACAGATATTGTAAATTAAAATTGTACATGGGCTATTAGTATAAGGAACTAGATGCTGTTCATCCCTAAAGGGGAGTGCTGGTCAATGGTTTAACGCAATTAATTAATTTAAAATTTACAAATCAATTGATCCAATAGTTTTAGGTATAATTTTTCAAGTGAACATGAACACCGAGTGGTATCAATTGACATACAGATATTGCTACGAAGATTTTTGCACTGAGTGTCACAGGAAATAACCAATCGCGTTTTGTGTATATCAAGTTAATATAATATCATGAAAGCATAATTAATTATCACTTTATTGTGAAAGAATTTCATACCTTATTTATAACTTTTTTATTATGTTGAGAAGAAGGAAAATATAATTGCCCTTACCTTTTGTTAATTTGCAGCTAAACTCCATGAGACCTTAGCGGTGTACTCACACAACGCTGATGGGTTTTTTTTTTTAAAAAAAAGATAGGCTGGGTAAATAAAATAAAAACTACAAGTTTTTTTCCTGAAAACAACAGACGTTGATGAAAATAACAAAGGATGGCATGTGTTTAAAAAGTGTATATCGACTTCTAAGAGTACGCTCTCATACAAGAAAAAGTGATCCAATGGCGTAAGTATTATTTTTCGGTTTTTTGCGTTGCTGCTATTTACCTCCAATCTTTTGAAAATTATCATTAGCGCCGTTATCATTAATTTTTCATACTCGTATGTTGCTAAGTATATGTGTGATATAATTGTATAACCAAAGTGTAAAGACATTACGCTTATTGTATGTGATGAGCACAATGGACAAAATTTTACTGATAATAATTTTGTATCAAAATGTTATTGATGAGAATAATTTTTTTACATATATAACTTTAGTATTACAGTTTTTGATCACGTATATTATTATAATAAATATATAGTGAAAATATTAGATGTTTAATCTGTAAGGATTAAATAAAAATAAAAAGAAAACAAACATCATTTGAAATAAAACTCTAATTAGCAAACATCTTTTGTATCAATAAACATTCAAGTATTTAGAAATTTTTTTTTTTATTAAAAACAAATATTTATACAGAATGTTTAATAAGTAAGGACACAAATCAATTTTTATAAAAAAAATTAAAACAATAGATATATGTTTCCCTATTTACTGAACACTCTATATATATGTGTTGTAAAGACCATTAACTCTACTTAATTGATAATAAGATTTGTAATTTTGTCTATTATTGATTTTATGTTTTAATTTTCTAAATGAAAATATAATCTTGTAATCTCTCGAGTAGATTTAACTAGGATTGGAATTATTCGTTAAAGCTCAAATTAAGAACAAGTTTACAGACGAGCTTATAGATGTTAAAAACATCAAGTTATGCAAATTTGTATAGTTAGTCACAAACTTCATTTTATGCCAACTTTTTTTGAGTTTTAATTGCAAAATTTTACACATGAATTACAATACAATCTTTGACCAAGAGTTTACAGTAAAAACTCCTTTAAAACTTTTGCAGTTATTCAACAATCACTATAAACTATAAAATATAAAATTTAAATAATATGATTAAATCAAATGATTCACCCATTAAAATGGATAAGAATAATAATATGACAAAAGTTATACTTAAAATTATGATTGAGTCATCATTAAAAATAATATAATTTGCAAAGCATAGTCAATAAATCCGATTTGAAAACAAAGAAGTTTTTATTGTTTGGTATTTTTAAGTTTTATTTATTTTGTTTACGAGTACCGATAAAAAAAAATTCAGTTTGGTAAAGTAAAGTTCTTATAAACAAGATACTTATTAATATACATAATAATTGTTAAATCAATTAATAATAAAATAAAATTGTTAAAAAAATTAAAATATTAATGGTATTTTAATACTATTAATATACAGCTACTAATTTTTCAAATATAAGTAATTGTTAATTTTTATTTAATTACGTGTTATATAATTATATATTATAAAAAAGTATAACTGAAATAAGTTTAAATTTTTTTAAATTGTTTGTTATAAAATTTATAACATTTAATGTTATTAGTAAATTTTATATTATTTTTACTGTGTTAGCGCACATTGTAGTATTAATTTTTAAGCTTCAGAATATAATTTGTTAAGCAACAATACATATTTATTAAAGAATTTTAAATAATAAACAAAAACATATAAATTTAACAAGAATGTTAACGTCAAGAGTGTCAACTAGATGACACACAAAAAAATTCTTGGTAAAAATTCCAAGTAAAAGCTTTTCAACATGCATAAAATATATTATTTAACTAAATATATATTTTGTTTCTTTTAATTAGCATATTTCTCTAAGTATTAAAAATAATAAAAAAAAAAAAAACATATTCGAAGAATGTAGGAAAACAAAAAAATGACTAACAAATATTTCTTATTATATATAGTCTATTTTATTTCTTATTTTATCACTATTGTGTTGTTTCATAATTATAATTTTGTTACCATGAAAACTATTAAACGTTTACTAAGCATTGCATTAAGCTAAACCATATATAGCGTTTATGATATCATTTTTATATCATGAACATTAAAAATTTTAATATACAAAAAGAATACATTCAAAATTATAAATTTTTCTTAAAAGAACAATGAATACAAACAAGTTGTTTGCAAGCAAACTATAAGCTTTATGAAAACTTCACTCGTAAAACATATCAAACAACACACATACTAAATAAATCTCACAAAAAATAATCTTTTCGAGTTCCTCATAGACTAACTTCTTCGAATTTCGATATTTAATTAAACACCGATTTACGTTGAACAAAATTTCCTCTGTCTTTAACAGAACCTATTGTACTCGCATTTGTTAAAATTGTACATACTCTTCTCAAAATAAGCATTGTTTTTTTTTCAATTGAATTGAAATAATTTTTTTTAGGAAAAAAGGAATAGCCAACGATAAGATTCTGATTGTTTTACTTTGAACCATTTGAGTTATGAATTATATAGGCTATTAGTTAAAACGCAAAGTATACTTTTTTTATATTTAGATTAATTAACTGCGAGTGTAACGTTTTTTATTTAACAATCGTAAAAGTTTTTTGGGTAACACTATACATTATACAATACATGTTGATTAGATAATTCCATTATTCAAATTGGTTCAGATCAAATAATATACCAAATTTCTACTGTAATAAGATTTCAAATAAATAGCCTTCTAGAAATTTCCGGTATACATCTCAAGTGTATTGAATTTGTCATCATAACAGAGAGAACCCGAGAAACTCCTCGGCGTGCGTGGATTCGGTAAATGGTTCACATACACCGCCTGGAGAACGGTTCCCGTCGGATGATGAAAAAGACAAAGTCTCAAGTTAGTCGTGACACATCAGTGGTTGTTGGATGTGTAACTTGTGTAGAACAGTTACCAGTGTGTTTATCTTGCACGCGAGTGGAAACTTTTTGACGTTAACTTTTCGGGCAATCATATTAAACATCACAGATTTATTATATTTTCGTTGGGAAATTTACGAGTGTTCCCCTCCTGCACCGTGTGTATGAAGAAAGTTTGAAATCGCTGTGTACAGCAAACAAGTAGCGTATCCGGAACACACGAGCAACAGATTTGAAGTCGCGGTATTAGTATTATTATTTCATTTAGATTGCACGGTGGGAGTCGTCGATTCCTAACGTTTAATCTTTCCTTCCGCCGGTTACGGTGCCCAGCTAACGGTGTGCAAGTACAATATTTACAGTTGTCTGGCTATTATTGCAGCGCGCGAGATTCAATGTAATAATTGCTATCGTTGCAAAAAGGAACTTTTTTATGTGCCGCATCGCTAAATCAACGTGTACAGCTCATTGTTGTATCGGACCATTACTGCCCCCCCAGTTTTCGCACAACTCGCACAGTTCCTCTTTGGGTTTCCCATTATTCACACGTGTTTCCAACGGCGCCGAACAAGCTTTTTTTTACACGCCCCAGTTTTTTTTTTTTTTTTATATATATATATACACATAGTATACGTTGTACAATATTTGGCTATGCGATCTTATCAATAAACTGCTATTGTTTTTTTTTTTTTTCGTAAACGGTCTATTTACTTAGAGCATTATACTCGTTATAACTAGTCCGGAGACAATATTTTCACGAAAAGTACAGACACAAATATCGCTTTGTCCAGGAATTTTCTAAGCATCTTTAACGTTAGTTAAAAGGCTAATTATAGTTTTTTCGAAAAGTAACTTATATATAATTGTCGTCAAATGTACAACTAAAAAATGATGCATAATTTTTTTTCGCCAAAATAACTCGTGTATAAAATTATCTAACTAAATAATTCAACATCAAAAATAGAACAAATGTTAAATAAAAAATATCATTAACTTAGTGGTCAATTTGTTTATCTCATATTCGTGTTATTATTTCACACCGCGTAACAGTTTTATTTCCATATCTCTTTTCCACGCAAGTTTCATTATATTTACAAAATAATCTTATACTTCTACGTAGCCTTCTTAAAGCCTTCTTCTTTATCCGAGTTCTAACAATAGTAATTTGTCTTTCGTTTCTTTATTTTTGGTACCATATCAACTGTGTTTCGGTTTTCGGTACAGGTGGAAAAGCCGAGCTAAAACATAATAATACGAAGAGGTGGGCTCTACGGTTTTGGACGGCACACTAGAATAACTGAAACCGCTCGGGAAATGAAGTATTCCGAGTTAAAACTCCGATAAAAGATCAGGGCAAACGCATTCAATTAATATGCGGTAAGGGTCAAGGATATCACGTATGGGCCACACAAACGTGTAAAAACGGACGGCTCGAGAGTAAGGGTAGCTGTGATAGGTCGTTGAAACGGTATGATTGATGTGCACACACGGTCGGCATACGTCATACGTGTAGAACCCAACACGCACCCACGCCGGACGTTGATTAACACGCCTGTTAACGATGCCGGTCGCACCTAGCTGCCCTATCTGGCTGGACTTCCTTCCGGCCATAACTCATAACATGTACTGCGGCGATCCATTGAATCCGATATGTGCTGCTTTTCGGTTAACTTTTTCGGCTTTTATTCGTGCAAACTCAACGTACCCCCTCACGTTGCATACGGCCAGCGTAACATTGGGCGCTAAGAAAATGTACGTTTTCGGTACTCTTCGCTGATCAATCTAACGTATGAATTATGTAAACCCATTTCGGCCAAACGGCTCGTAGGGCTTTTGAATATTTACGAACCGCTATAAACACCACAATTTATTTATTATACTCCAGTAAATATAAATTCAATATGCGATACATCATATTGTTGTAAACCGATATATTTACTCGATGACTTAAGAAAAACATAACACATATTCAATGTTATTTATTCCGTTTATAATAATTTTAATGAAATACTATGAACGACTTACAAACTTTACAAGTCTTGTATATAGTCGAACAACGTCGTGATATTGATGTTTAATATATTTTTTTTTTTTTTGTGTTCAAATTTCTAAGAGTAACACGTATAAAGTGTACAATTTTTTCCCTTCTGGATATACTTCGCTTATAAAGTCTACCGTAAAATGAACCATATGTCATCCTTTCAGAAGTGCTAAGACACAACAGCAGTATGTAATATGATTTTCTATGTAACACTTTAATACTGTCGAACGTGACCTGGTTTCGATAATATTTAGTGAAACTCTATAGTCAAAATATGACAGAAACAAACATTTGATAGTTTGCTGTAGTTTTAACGAAATTCTAATAAGTGTACAAAAAAAATAGTCCAATAAAAAGAAATGTTTATCTTATTTTCCATTGTTTGAAACAAATATATATTTTTTAAAATTATAAAAAGTACTTATATTTATTCGTTTCGTTACAAACTTATGTATCGACATGTACATTCATACAGGTTCTCTTAAGTGTTAAATATGTTGTTAAAATAAATCATTACTCAAAGATATTTTTTTCAGGTATAGAAATATAAAGGTATTTCAATTGAATAAGTAACGCAGTAGGCATTTAAAGGACAAAAATAATTTTAAAATTACTAAAATGCATATAAAGAAAAACTTAATTATTAAAAATGACTATCAAATAATGCAATTCGTTTAGAAACCTTTAGTTTCTTAAAACGATTCTTGATTTTATTTAATATTTCAACGTTTTATCATGTAACAAGATTTTATAATTAAATTCTGAAAATAAATATTTCAAACTATTTTCTTCATTATTTTAAATAGTATGAAATAAATATAAAATAAAAAATGTTTAATAACATTATGTGTTTTATTACTAGAGGGTTATATAAAAAAAAAATNTAATAACATTATGTGTTTTATTACTAGAGGGTTATATATAAAAAAAAAAATTTTTTTAATTGAAAATCTAACTTCTATTTGATATTGTTGTTTTTATTAGCATTGACTTAATAATTTATATAACATAAATTATAATTTCTTATACTTATGCATGTGTCTATCAATTTATATATTTACAAATAAACTAATACAATTTTATCTTAAAAACTCATTGTACTTGTTAGTATGATAAGTGACCCAATACAGGGAACTTTACACAAAAAACAAATATATACAAGGTGATTCTTTTAACGATAGCCACTTGATTTCTTCTTAAATGGCAGTTATAAATGTAGACTGGATAGAGGCATAAGTAATAATATTTATTATTACACATTTCTCGGGAGCATCTCTACTCTCATCTATGTATAAAAATGTTAAGAACATTCACAGTACTACTTAAAGCTGTTATCGACCACCTAAATTCTTAATTGGACCATTTTTTATTTTATAAGATATTTAAATATGATTATCGCCACTTAAAAATAATAAGTTTCCATCCTTATAAGAGATGAATTTAAAAAGTACTTGATAATAGATAAATCAAAAATTTAGTTATTTGAATTTTGTTAAGATAATTATTATTTTCAAAGAAATTGAGTAGCTAGCGTTAAATGAATTACCCTGAATAATAATTAAAAGTAAGGGGTATTTTGCATAATTGAAGGAGTCAGTGGATAAAGGTGTTAACTGATATTTTCAGTAACTTTGTGGTAGTATCATATTCAAGTTATAGTGTTTTATAGAGTATCCCTGGATCGATATTTTCCATAGCTTTTTAACATTTATCTGAAAAGTAGCATTACTGAACATTTTCAAAATGTCACTTATCACATTTATCCACTGAGCCTTACAATTATTTTAAAGCGTCTAAATTTTATTGGCATAACACAATAAAGAATAGGTAAGTTTAGAAATTTGAATGGTAAATTTAATAACATTAACTGGAATTTTTCAATGAAAATTTATATAGAAGATAATTTACAAGTGTTAAATTGCTTAATTAAAAAAATAAACTATAGCACAGTGGAGTCACGGCAAAGTGTGGACGTGGCATAGTTAGGACAAGTATAGACGATATCTGACAGTGGTTTAAACAACACTATTATAAGTGATACTTCGATGCAAATCTATAGTGTTCAATTTTATGATATTAGTGGATTATTCCAAAAGCAAAATAAACTCTTATTTCTTTAATTATATCCTTGTTAGTATTTCTTTCATTTATAAGTATTATATATAAATATATACTTATTATAGTAATTAAATCTAGCATGAAATTGATATTCAATAATTTAATATTGTAATTTTTAAAAGAATTTTGAATTTTTTCTGAAATCAAAAAGAGTTAAGGAAAAAAGTGCCAAAAGAGTCATGGAAACGGGTAGGGTACAAACCTCAAGTGCGAAAGTCCCTAGTATTACCGACGGGATGATCGTACATCGCATTGGTAGGCAGATAAAAAGGAAAATTTGAACTAGTTAAAAATAAAAGTAAAATTGGTTTTTCTATCTAAAAGAAGCAAAAAATTAAAAATAAGTTTAACGTTATATTCTATGTCAATTTTAATAAAAAAAACAGTGGCCTCTATATAGGTCCCTGTGTTCTTATACTGTTCTAACTCTAATGTTATTCAGCATATCATTACATACTAGATCGAAAGAAATGTAATTTAAATAAGACGTTTGTACTCTGGTTGTAGTAGTCGTTGACTCTCGGAGAAAAACATTAATTTTTAATAACGGATGTTCTTGTTGTATCTATTACTTGTTCACTCTACTCATGACTATCTTTCGCGTCCGGATACGAGCAAAGAAAACATAATAGAGCGAGAATGTAACAATTAAAAATGGGTGAACTTTGTCTTATAAAGTATACAGTGTAATAATAGCATACATTGTACATCTACTGTGTTCTGATTGCATATATGTAATACTGTACATACTGGAGTGTAATGTATACAGGCTACAGTATGGTGCATACTTATTACCGAGGTTGAGTGTATGTTTAATAGAACAAACGAATAATATATTCTGTTATGTGAGAAATGAGAAAATTATACAACTTTGCGTTCATATCCTAACCAACTACAAAATATTTCATTCAGATTTTTTCTACGTGTCAAATGAATTTAGTTGTTATTATACTTGCGTATCAAATTGATGTACTAGAACTCTTTACTTAGTATTTTTTATTATTAATTTACCATATGACATAAATAATATTTTCTGACATCAGAAAGACCTTACTTAAGTTAAAATTCAATAGGCGCTTATTATTCAAGCTGAGAAATAAGTGTCAATTTTACTCATTAAACTTTAATCTAATTGAATCGGTTCGAGCATTAGACTGTCCAATGTCCATAAACAAATAGTTCCCTATAATTTAATTTCACTATGAAATTTAATGAATTAAAACAACATGATGTCGCCGCATCACGTTATTTATAAAATGTTGAAACAAGTACTGGTTAATAACTGCTAAATGTAATTTGAAAGATCATTTATAATTGATTAAAAATACTTTTTATCAATATTCTAAAAATGATCTTATAACATAATCCAGCAAGAGCAAACTAGTAGATATTTTATTTTTAATTAGACACACTTTACGAAATCATTAATAACAAAATTTACATTTATAAATTACTACGACAACCCGAAGAAAATTATAAATAATGACAAGTCTTTACATCGAATAACCATTTATATAACTATAATGAAATTTATATACTAGTAATATTGGCACTAAACATGCTAAAACTGATTGTTGTGTTAAGCCGTTCATTAATCATAAATCCATTTAGTCCCTTGGCTAAACGCCACTGTCCCGTCAATTGGTTGGCTAAGTTCGAAAGGTATTCTAGTGCACATCCTACTAACAGAGTCATAAGTTATTGAATATTCAAAATGTCCAACAGTCAACAAATGAACTGTCGCAAATGTCACTATTGTGAAACAAACAGTAGTTACAATAATAATAATAATAATATTATTACATCTAGCGGAAAAACTTCAATGCTTAAGAACAACAATACGTAAGTCGTGACCCAGAGGTTAAAAAAGTTGTGATATACCCAATGCCCGATGTACTCGTCAAGTATCATGTTTGAGTATTGCTTATAAAGTTTTCGCCTTTAGGCTATAATGGTGCGAAATAAAACTAAATGTTTATAATCGACGGGTTCTAAATTATTATTACGTAATAATAAAACGATTGACACTATAAATTCAGAAAACTTTCGTTTTTGTTGTATGAATTATTTTGTTAGACACTCTACTAGCACCAAAAAACGTGTCATTCCTGATAGGCTCGTGACACCTAAAATTTTAAAATGCAATCACTGAAGTTGGGATTGTTAATGATTTCGTTTATTTATTTGGAATTTACCCAGTAAAAAATTTTNCGTTTATTTATTTGGAATTTACCCAGTAAAACATTTTTTTTAAATATCAAAACAGATTTTGTTTATATCATATTTGTTTTATTTTGCAGGATTCCACTCCACTTAAAATTATTAACCGAACACTACTTGTATGCTGTGCTTCAATGCATTCGGTGCATATAAATACAACTACCATGCTCACTATTTTACATTTAAAAAATTGATTTTTTTGCGTATGCAATGTAGTAATGTATATCGTTTTTAAACAGCTAAAAATTTAAGTTCGATACTTGTTGGTATCGATTTGAAAAAAAATAAAAGAACGCTTAAATCTATTTTACTACAAAACTTATTATAAATTCTGCGCAGCAAAAATCATTCAGAGTTATTTTACATTTCATAATAATAATAACAAACATAGAAAACCGTGTCAACACCTGACTAGAGTATTTGCATTGCAAAATTTCAAAACGGTCCCAATGTAGTCTACACATATCTTTGTACATTGTGTGTATATAATATTACACTGCACATGATGTTAACTTTAGAATATGTCAAGGTTTTGAATTATTCAAGGTTTAAACAAAAAAATAATTTTGGCGTACCTAATGTCTACATAATGCTAAACGAGCAGCATGTTGAACGCTTACTCACTGAAAACATGATAAAATATACATTTTTTCGCTGAAAAAGATAGAATGACTTGGTCGTGCCTAACTTAATCGTATACTGTTTTACTTTCATGGTTATTTAGGTAAAACTAAACGACAGAGTCTCTAAGAGTGATATTAATTTTCCGGTAAACTGATTCAATTCCCTTTAGATTTCCTTCGACGGTACAATAATTTTGTAATTACTCGAATACTGCAAGTTACATAATTATGTGCTTTTACTACGCCTATTAATTAGTTATCAATTACTCAAATGGAAATTTAACAAAAGTCAATAAAATTAATAAACAAATTAAATTAAAGGAAATTTTAAAAAAGTAATTTAAGAAAAAACCCAACACAGTGGGAACTCAGAATAGTTTAGACAAGTATAAATTATATCTGACAGTCTCAAAATCACTTAGATAAAAAAATTTATCTGCCATTTGGACAGGTAAAGAGTCAGACTTTCTAAAAATATATACCTAATATATTTATATAAAATAATTATTTAAATTCATACATTTTTAAAAAAGTTATGACAGTTTAAAATAAATAGTTTAAAAAATGTCAACATTTACAGATTTTTAGAATCGTAATTTTTTGGGGGAAGATCTCCAATTACGAGGAATGAAGAAATTACTTTAAACTTTTAAAAGGTTAAACATTCAACTAGACACAATTTTTTGATCTTTTGATGTATCGTTTAAGTGAGTCGGTCCATTGAGACCTAAAAAAGAATGATGTCAGAAAAAGATAAAAATTTAAAAAAAAATAAACACAACATGGCAAAATAAATAATTTATCAGTTTTGAAACGAAGCTAAAAACTTCATAATCATTAATAATAATAAAATCATAATACGTTCAAACAAATATTAAAAATATATAATAATAATTTATTTTCTAAATAACCCGAATATATTCGTTAGAAATTTTAATTTAGTATAATTTAAAAATAAATATGTTAAAAAAACAGATTACAGCAAAAAGTTGTTTTAATACTATAAAATTGAATGATTTTATTTTATAGTTTTATGATTTTACAGTAAAATTTGATTAATATTTCACCTAATTATTAAACTATAATGATATTCACTAAAATTCATAGTTTTTATAATCGATAGTCTAATGGCTAATTTGTGTGAAATATTTCAACAACCGAATAATGTTGTTCAAAAAATTTAAGAGAATAACAAAACATTTCATATAGTGAGATATATTTTGTTTACTTTCCACGCCAAGGGAACAATTAAAAAGTCAGAAAACTTTTTTTTATAGTCATGATTCAAAAGACCACGAGATAATTGCTATAGAAAACTTTAGAACTCTGTAGAATTCAAATTAGAACTACAAAACGTAGCTATAAGAAAAAGGGTTATTTTTTATTATTGTTTTGTAATTAACGACGTTGAACCTTCGACAGAAACAAAACTTTCATCACCAAGCAAATATGCGCATACAGGGCGATTCATTTAGCATCTCTCGATGTTAACTCAATGCTACTCGATTTTTCTTAAAATAATAATGACAAGAAAATTATTCCTGGTATTTTTAGTTTTATATATTTATTCATTATTAAGAGCCTTTTTAATTCATCCCATAAGGTGTCAACTATATTTCTTTAATAATAACATACATATTTAACTGGCTTATTATATAAAAAATGATCTAATTAAGAAAATAACTAGTCGATAGCAACTCTCTTGAATCAGTATTTTGAAAGTTGTTCACAATTTTATAACTAGGCGGGAGAAAGAATGCAGCATATTAATTCCCAATAATAATAATAAGCAGGCCCACAGTTACGCCTCCACTAATTTTATTAAAATGTTAATAACTTCCAAGATTTGTTATCGACGCATCATTTTCTTAATTTGATCTTATTCTATTTTATAAACTAGTTAAATATGTATGTGTCAATTAAAAAAAATCAGTTGAAACGCCTATAAAATATAAGGGATGACGCAAAAAAGTTATTAGCACCTATATAAATTGAATTACATGGCACAACAAACAGATAACTGCAACATTTTCATAACTTTTTGTTAATTCTAATTATATTTGATTTTTATGTGTAATTCAATATAAAAATGAATTCTATAATCATATTATGTGTGGATATATTTAATTTTTAACCGTTATTTTTAATGGAAAATTTTTGATAAAATTGCTTTTTCTGACAAATGAAAAAATGGACTTATCCTGTTCTAACAACAAACCATCTAATTATCAAAAATATGATTTATTAAAAAAAAAACCACATTTTTTTCAAATAATTTGGCATTATAGACAGACATTATTTCAGTATTACATGTTATAGGAATTAAACAGCGTTGAAATCATTTCGAGTAATAAATGAACGTCAAATTTAACTTTGAATTTACTTGAAACCCAAGTCGTGAAAGGTTTATTTGAGGTTGATGTACTTCACTGTTCATTTAAATACTACTAACGCATACATTCAACCCTTCAGACTCAGACATCACTTCAAGTAAACACTTCAATATGACTTCGGTGAAATATTTTATAAATTCTTATCATAATACATTTTTATTAATCATTACGTACAATTTTCTATATATAGGACTAATTATTAAAAGTGCAAGCGGTTAAAATCAATAAAAAAATTATTTAAAAATTATAATTTATAGGTATGCTAAATTACAAGTTTGATTAAATTCAAGTATTGATAGATAATATATTGAATGTAACGAAATCAAATTTATAATTTAAAAAACTCGAGTGCATATATATAATACAAAATATTGTATGAAATTACTTACACGTGTGCGTCATGCTAATTTTTATTGATTATATCCAACACAAAACATTATGTGGAAGTCATCATAATGCGTTGTAATATTTAATACAAGTGCATATATTGAATGAAAACGGGTAAGCTTTATTATGCTAAATGTATACGAACCTACTGTATATTTATGCATACTAGAATATCCTATCGAAGGCGAATAATGTTGTTTTCAAATTAATGACGGTTGATTGGAAAATTGCTGACAAAAACATTGCAACCCTAAAAACCTCTCCGTTAAATTCATTAATCTTTTTATTTTTCTATTTTGTTCATGTACGAATAAATATTGTATATCGCGACAAGTGATGGTACAAGATATAAATTAATAATAATAAGTGTCTATATATATTTTTAATTATTTTGTTGGGACAAATTCAAATTAAATCATTTTTTTTTAATTGTATCCTATCGTATATTATAAATATTATTAATACTTGTAACAGATAGGATAGGAATCTATCCAAATTAGCTGATCAGGATATGAAACGTCCACATTCGTACACCGTAGTATGACGTCAATTGTCAGACATAATTTACAAAAATGTGTCACCACGTTAATCTTTACACTGAACAAACTTTTTAAATTTTAATTACTAGTGTTCTATTTGTAATTTCTTACCATAATAGTAATGTCTCATACCGATGTTAACGATGTGTAAATAAGTAAAACAATTTATCCCATACCTAAAAAAAAAATAGTATAATTAAACATTTATGAATTATTACAAAAGCTAAGTTAAGGTTAAACAACTAAGATTAATACGTTTTTAATTGTTCGTGTGACAGGTTTAAACATGCAGTTTTGTTTTAATGTCACCCTTATAATATCGTTTTTAACTGAACATGATGAACAAACCTTGACGTTTTTAAAAGATTTTACGAGCCAGAGTAATAATTTGACTTTGTAAATGTGGTTCATACACGGAACGCGCGATTAAATATTTTATGACGGTGAAAAGACCGCATTAAACACAAAATAGTTATCACCATTGTATTTTGCCGTCACGCCATTCAAGCATCATAATCGCGGAGTTAAAATCATAATTATTAATTACGCACCTTTATAATGCACTTCGATAATAATTTATTTCAACAAAACCGTTATTAGACCATTCGTTTATTCAGAATGGTCTAATAACGGTATCGTAACAAATCGTATAAATAATATATAAAAATGAACTAAAAACGATATCGATAACATTGTACATTTATATCGACATGTATACATCGTTCTTTACATTACTAAAACAAGTACGCGTAATTATTTATATTTCAAAACATACATTGTTTGAAATGTTTGATCTGCAGATGAAATTTGAATTTTCCGCGTGAAAATGTATTACAAGCCTGCGGCTCATTTCACTGTACTTTCACAATCAAAATAATTATTATTAAAATGACTCGTTTTCGAGATACTAGCGAGATTTGGAAGTATTTTCAAGAAACGTATTGTTCATGAAAAAACTGGGCCTTTGGGACGAATCGGAGAAAAAGTAATGGCAACTGAGGAGGTTCCATTGCCGCAAAGACAATACGAGCGATTTTAATGAAACCTTAGTGCCGTACAATTTACATGGTTAATTCGAACGTCGTTGAAAATTCAACGCGTGTGCGTACCGAAATTGTCTATCCAGAGCGCCGGCCGACCTGAGGGAGTATCCGCTGGGTGGGCGTCCTTATTAGTACCGCTGACAAAATATTTCGAGCACGGAAATGGGAAAACGTGTTTTTTTGTTGCTGTTTATAATACGTATCGATTGTCCAATCGTTATAACCCTACTCATGTCCACGGTAGCTCAGCATTTCGAATAAACTGCCATCCAGAGGTTTTTCTAAACGTACAACGCACAATAATCGCCCTTTGAATCTAACATTTCGTGCTGCTTTGAATTCCCGATAATTAGGCTTTGAATTATTTTAACGTCATACACTGATAAACTTCCTTTAGTTTCGGCTTGGGGCAAGTCGAAATGATTAGACGTGACCGTGTCAAAAGAGCCCTACAATACCATTTTCTAATTACAAGCCCGGTGGCAATACTTTTTTAAGTTATTACTGTTTTGTGGATTCCATTAAAATGCCATACTTTGCATTTTAAAGAACTTATACTTTTGGTGAAGCATAAGAACTTTTGAAGTACTCAATAACATTATATTAAAAATATTTCAAATAGTAAATAGAACAACAATCTGAATGCAATTTTTATTAAATGACAAAAACTAACTTACAAGAAGTAAATAATATTTTTTATTTTTAATACATATATTAATTAATCACTATTTTCGAATTACTACTAAATACAATCATACAAAATATAATTCAAATTTATTAAGTAGAAAATATTAAAACTATTAATAGAATATATAAAATTACTTTTCTAAGGAGTGGTTAAAATATTTATTACTATTACTTTGATTATTTATTACGTACTATTTATTTGTATGATTATTTTGATTATTTATTATGTACAATTTTTGTTATACCAACTCTAATATTTTTGTATATATATTATAGTTAAAAATAAAATAAAATAACATTTTATAATATAATAGTATAATATACCATTATACTAATTATACTAATAACACATAATATGTGTTAGAACATTTTTTAGTCGTAGTTAGTACATAGCTAGAGTAAACGTTAAAACCGAGTTTTCCTAAACAATTTGAAGAAAATTCTATTAGGATGTACGTGTTTTGAATTTTGAAATTTTTTATCATTCTAGTGACCTAAACGTATCTAAAATGACCATCTTGAGTTAATGAACAATCTGTCACGTCCAGTTAAACATTTTTTTTCTTCTTTCTTCCGATTACTCATACTATTCTATAGGATGCTTTATTATTAGATTCTATGGTTTGAGTAGAATTGTAATAAAATTATGATTAAATTTTGTTAAAGTCCTAAAGTATTTTTAAATACCATATTATTAGTACACTAGTATACTTGCATAAAATTTAAACAAAATTGATATACACAAACCAAAATAATAACTTACTAAAATCTATGCGCGTGGACTTTGCGAATAATTTTCCAGGAATAATGTCGTCAAGCTCTTTCATTAAAAAGAAAAAAAATTTAAAAACGTAAGTCGTTAAGTAATTTTACCAGACTTGGCTAATTTTTAAATGTTTTATTGTATAATAAGATTTAACATCATATAATTAACTAATAGTTAAAAAATAAAATTTAAGTAAAAGAAGACGCCTAAAAATATTTAAAATTTTTAAGAAAGACTTGAAAATTGTGACAATTCATACATATATATACCCCTGTAACCTGATTTATAAGAAGGACAAAAACTATACCCATTATATTTAAAACTTAATGGAACAACCTACGAGATTCTTTGGGTTAAATTTTTGTGTTGATGAAAATAATTTCATTAAGTCTTAACGCGGTTTGTAATTTTGTAATTTTGTTAGAGAAAAGTACCTTTGCTTATTATGGAATATAACAAAATCCAATAATGGAAAATCTTAAATTAATTAAATGAATAAAATACGCCCATGCAATTTTTTTACAATCTACCATCCTAATTTTAGGCTCGGAAAACTTCCAAATAATTAAAATAATACCACATAGATAAATTGTATGAAATTTTTTAATTTATGTACTATGATAATACATAAGTATTTATGTAACCAATAATAAATAATAATAATAACTATTACTATTACTTTAAATAATTAGTAATAGAATTATTATTGGCAAGAAATTCTTAGTTATATTTTACATTGAGTAATAATATTAATCCGTTTGTATATACTTATACTTATTAAAACTCTTTTAAAATAAAGAGCTCTTTAATAGACTTATAAAATTAATATGTTCAAACTTTTAAGATAACTATTATCACATTATGTTTATTTCTTATCCATTCAATCGTCGACTATTTGTAATATTGCTTAGTGCTCCTATTTTATTGGCATTGTGTAAAATTTCATCAACCTTATTTTCTTTATCTTTCATTTAAATCTTTTATTTTAGTGTATTTTATTGTTCACTTAAATAATGTAAAAAATTGTATAATGCTACCGATATATTCAGCTCAATATCTTTTTAATTATTTCACTTAGCATCTCTTAAATTAATTCGTATTGATATTTTTTGGTAATTTATTCGAAAATTCAAGACAATATAAATTTAAGATTTTAATACCAATATTGGTACAAAACGAATATTAAAACTTATTTTATGAATGATTGCCATAAAAAACATTTATACATGGAAATTAATATATAAAAACAATTCGAAAATATATTTGGATCTGTCTTGATATTAAATAATAATGAATTAAGATGAGCCCAAAACATTTAAATTTATTACATGTGGCCAATTAATTAATACAAAATAACATCAAAATTGTCAGTAGATTATTAGTGCTAATAAAAATATCATTTTCGAAACATGCCTATCCACTGATTTTAAAATTGAAATTATAAATCGATTTTTCGAAAAAAAAAGAAACAAAAAAAAATAGCAAATAAATTTATTAAAAATAAAAATAAACATATAAACTTAAAATAATTTAATTTCAAAATAGAGTGTACTGTTAACCATGTTTCACACAATATCTTCAAGTATAAGATAAAATATAAATTTGACGTGAAAACATGTTATACAGTGTCTAGACATTTCCGCTTTAAAAATGATCATTTTCGAGCATTTCGAGTCGTCTGTAACGACACTCGCAGATTTTTTCTTTTAAGAAGTTATAAGTATTCTACCCTCTTTAATTAAAAAAAATTAGCTCTATCCCCTTAAAACTCTATTAACTTGAATGTTCTAAACACAAACCGGCATGTTTAATTTGCTTACAAATAATAAAATAATCTAACTAAATAAATGACTCGTTAATAACAACTTTTTAAAAGTATTATAGAATCTATTAGGACTTTTATACTGGCATTGGAGGAGTAGCGCGACTTATAAATGCCTAGAGATAAAAATTAACAGACCCACGATCCATCTTCACTCATTTTATTCATGTGTTCCAAAATACAGGTCCAAGAGTTGTTTGATTATTCATTTACATAGCTAGATCATTTTATTATTTATAGACCAATATAATATATTATTAATTTAATTATAATATATTTAAATTAATATTATAAATATATTTTTAATTTTAGATGGTGTATGCTTCTATTTAAAAAATTAAGATTATGATATTTGAAAAGGGAAGGAAAGGATGAGACCATACTTTTTTGTATTAATTTAAATTTATAGGGCACTTGTAAGTTCTAAAAAGAACTTGAGTATTGAGCTCTACGTATGTTTAACTGATGGACCAAAGTTTGTAAACTGGTTAATGGGTGGACTTATATCTGTGAATTATTAGGTAAAGCTCTGGCATCATTCATTAAGAAAAGAATGATATACTTACATATTAACAATATCTTTATTAACTTTTCATCTAACATTAAGGCATTGGATGAAATTTAATTAAAAATAATAAAGTATATTAAATTAAGTATGTGTATATTATAACATTAGATACATAATACCTTTCATAGGTGTGTATAATGACCCCCATGATTTTAAAATTTAGTTATAGTTATAAAACAAATTTAAATGTATACTACACTGATAATTTAGTAAGATTTTAATCATTCTTTTGTCTTTTAATATATTACTACCAATACTATTTTTATTTTATACAAATAAAATCAATTAAACAACAGAAAACGATAAAATCTGTGTTTATTTAAAATAATATATTTTAAAATGAAGATATACAAAATTAACAAACTCAATGAAATGTTAAGAAAATAATACAAATAACTGTAAATAATAGTAAATTCTTAAAATGTACCATTATGACATTCTTGTACTTAAATGCTTACAATTTTATAACCAATGGTAATAAATAATAAATTCTAGTAAAAAATTAAAATAACTTGTACTTAATGAGTAATAGTTTCTATATTGGTTAAATTAAGTAAATATATGAATATTTGCAACTTAAATCATGAAGCTTAATAATTAGAGAAATAGCACATCAAAATTAATGGGTATATATTATATAAGAAATGAAGTGTAAATCTAAAAAACGTGTATCTGATAAACTATGAAAAGTTATAAAGCTTGTAAGTTTCAGCAATATCTTATAAAATTAATTCTAAGACCAGATAACAATACGAATGACGTTATTCATTAAGCGGCCCCCTCTTCTCTAATATATGTTTGATTTTCTTATCAGATATCAAAGACCAAAGTACAAAAATATGGCTAAATACAAACGGTGCAATTTTTTTCATTAATGTAGATCTATTTATGTTTGAAATTAAATCATATCAAGTTAATATGATTTTTTAATTTAATAAATTTATTGACTGTAATTGTTTTTTTACTGGTGCTCAAAAAAACATTTTTTTAATCGTCTGATATAAAAAAAGTGCTTGAAAATTATCACAAAGATCTTTACAGAAATAACAAATATAAAAAAATAATTGTCATGATAATTATAAAAGTTAGTATTACTATAATAGTATTTTTTTTCAGAACTCATAATTTTACTATAGGCTATATTCAGTAAACAAATATTATGAAAATGAATATTTATTAATTAAACAGCTGTAAAAAAAGTATTTATAAAATATCATTTATTTTTATTTAGTAGAAAACAATCAGCATACATTGTTATCCACTGTAAATACAGGCATAATTTCAGTTGAATTAACATGATATCATAAATTTTCCGCTTAGTATACAATTTGAAAATTATACTGAAAGAATAATACTCGAAGAATCATCCCTAATTATTATTATTCCTGTATTTTAAGATGCCATTTGTTGGGATTACTATATGGGTATTAACAATGCGAAGCTATGACTGGAAGTGAGGAGTAAATGCAACTAACATTATCACTAACATTTCCCATTCATTTTTCTTCCTCCCTCCTAAGTATAAAAATAAGAATAACTACAAAAAACTAAAATTTTTTTATCCATTATTGTATTTTTTTGCGAATAATCCAGTGGTTTATGATAAACCGATAATTCTGTATATTTTTTACGGTTTGATAGTTATGAAACATCTGATAACCAAATAAACTTTTGTATAGTTAACCAATAAAATTTATTTTGAATTTAATACATTATTCCAAATTCGATTTCATTTGATTTCTTTTTATTGTTATTTCTAGCAAATATAAAATACACATCTTACAACTACAAACAGCTTCGGAGCATTTTTAAAAAGTTTTTAAACGCTTTATTTTTTTTCATTTATTATAGCACCATCCGTGGTGGTAAAATATGTTAAGTCATGCAAAAATGGAAGAACCCTAAACGCATGTATACGTACGAGATTATTTTATTATCCTTTATACATTTAGTCCAGATTGTGAATAAGTTATTTACCATCAAAATAAATTGAAAGTATACAGTATATATAATTTTGTTGATAATAATTTATATTTATTAAACAAAATAAACGTAATTTGAATTATATTTTTCGATTAAATAGAAATTAATATGTCAAAACTCAATAATTCATTAATATTTAATAAATATATGGAATTTCGTATCTATTATATTGTTTTACTTAAAAATTGTTTTAAAATTACATAAAGTATATAAATATTAAAATTTAAAAGAATATTTAACTATTTTTTTATTTAATTCATTTTTTATAATACTTAATAATTACGTACTCTATTTAGTACTGTTAAAAATGATTTAATTTGTATGAGTTTTTAATTGAAAATTGAGATATTAAGATATTAATTTGCATTTCATTAATAATTTCATTGAATTTATACTTTATTTTCATAAATAATAGGTACGTTTTGAAATTTCAACAGTCTACATTTTCAAATATATACCGAATCATTTATGATAACATTATATTGTAAGTCGTATTTAGTTTGAATAAACGATGAACTATTTACACATAAAGTTATATTGATAAAATTTATTGTTGGAAAACTTGCCAGATATAAACATATTTTAATTTATAACCACTAATAAATTATAATATTTTATCAGTTTCGTTAATGTTAAGATCAGAGCTAGAAACCGAAATAATTTCGATTTTTTGATATTTTTCTTTTAACTAATACATTTATTTCATGAACCAAAAATATTATAAGAACACTTTTACTTTACAGTAGTTAAGATTTTGTTAAGTTTTTAAAAGTTTTTACAATACTTTCGTATTTCACAATTATTAACCATACAAATCCTTGAAAACAAATTATTAAGTCAACTAACATAATAATAAATTATCTATTAAAAATTTTCAAAAAACCCGAAATAATATAGATTGCTAGACTTTTTTAAAATAACCGAAGTAATATTCAAAAAAATTAACTACTTCGAAAGTATTAAGCATGTTTAGTACTTTTAAGAAAAATTAAAAAAAATAAACATGTGTTAATCATGTATTTCAATTGATTTGCAAAAGAAATAATTAGTTTGTAGTATTAATACTTTAAATAAGACTTGAATATTGAATTTATATGTAATGCAAATATATGAATAGAATATGGCAAACATTTTATAGTGATACAACGAAAGAGTTTTTAGTTAAATATAACCGTTGTATATTTTTAACATACCTTCCTTTTCTAAATAATACAACATAAAATAATAATACTATGCATATCTATAATCTAATTTATTTTGTGATTTTTCAGTAGTATTTTTGTAAAATAATCGTTGACTCAATGCTTTAAGTATGCAAGCAAATTATTACAGGCTTTGAATTTGTTATTAATTTAATTTGTTACATTTTAGAATGTTTAACAAAATTAACATGGTTTTGGTTTAAAACTGAGTAAATACTGTACATGTCTAATTTTTTTTATGTGCGCTATTATTACTTGGTTTATCAAATCTTAGGCTTCATTTATACTAAGAATAAAACTAGTAAATGATCGAAGACCTTTTATAATTAAGTATTTTTAATTCAACACAATCATACTATTCAAAGCAATTGATAAATAATTGCACAATTACCAAAGAGATAAATTGTAGTAATATTAAAAAAGATGGACGGTTTTTATAATTTGGTTTTTTTATAAATGTTAATGTGGAAAAAACTAAAAAGAAAGAAATTGTCACTTTAATTCTTTGAAATTATTAGTAAAAAATAATTAAATATCAGTCTTAAGTTTAAGTTTAAAATGATTGAAAAAATTATAATATAATAACTTTTAAAATATCGATTCAGCAGTTATTATTGACTTTTCAATTTCTTAATTACATAATTTTCTGTTATTTAAGCAAATTAAATATATATGTTACCATTAATAAAATAAGATTATATCCTTATGAAGTATAAAGAATGGACTTGAAAATGATATTATAACAGATAAATGGAGATAAATATGTTACTAAGAAAAGTCAAAACATTTTCAAAGATATTATTTTTAAAGAAATATGTTGGTTAGCGTTGATCATCTTGCTAAAGTATTTATAAGATATGAAAACTAGTATTGATTAAATTTATTACCTGTAAACATAATTGAGTTTAGCATTACATTATAAGCAAGAATATACTAGGATCAGAAAAGTGAAAAAAAAAGTGTGAAGACTAAAAGTTAAATAATAAATAACAAATATTTTATGTAAATTTAATCTACTTATATAAGTCACTAATATTTTAACATATTTACATATTAACTTTTTAATTATTAGTTAAGTTTAATCCACTTAATATTACCCTACAAATAAAAAATCACAACGGGTCGTTACGTGTCTGGACGTAATATGAGTGATATAATGTTGTGTCCTTGAGCCCTAGAGGAAACTGCGCCTTCTCGCAGGAAATGTTGCTATTATAAAGAAAAAATAAAAAGGACAAGAAGTCATTTGTAGAATGCAATGGTAGCGGATGTGAGGAAACGGTCCTTTGAAAGATGCGCTTGACAGGTAGGCTGGAGTGTTGAGAAAGAGTCAACGTGCTTAATAATTAATTATCTTACTTTTGTATGAGCTGACTTGGCAACAACCACATATGAGTGTACATTTGTGCTTGTAGAAGAAAGAGCAACTACTTGTACATTGAATGTGTCCTTTTATACAAAAATAAATCTAAATCTTGAAAACTACAAAATTTATACAACTGTATGTATAAAGAATGAAAAACACCGATCCAAATTAAAACTACAATAGAGAGTCATTCTGTTTTTACCATTAAAAAATTTTGTTTTAAGGAAAACTCAAGAGAAATTGACTAGTCTTAGTTCCGATGATAGTGGATTTATAGATTGTGAAAATGAATTTGCCCTAATGGATAATTAATTAATGTTAACTATTTTAGGCTCTATCAATTTTAACTTGCTAATTAAGACGACGATCATTTCAACAAACAATTAAAAATCACTTGTTAACTTAAATAAATTATATATATATATACTATTTTCTAACTATCAAAATTATTATTTTTTTAAAAAATTTGATAAATTCTTCACATATCCAAAATTAAACTCAATTTTTTCCCTTACGATATATAGTGGATAAAAAAGTTAAAGAACATGATTTTGTTAAAAATTCACGGAAACTATTTAGTTATTTTCCAAACTAATAAACCGGTAAAATTTAACCATAGACCAAACCTACGATACGGTCACGTACAAATCTCAAGAGGACCGATGTCGGTTTAATCGTTTTTTCTTACCACTGTTGCCAAATAAGTGGCTTAGCAAATTTGCATAAAATAACAATTGCCACTGCAAAACATTACAGAGCGATTTCTACTTATCATAATCTAATAGCTAAATTTATTGCAAAAACATCAAAAAAACGCAAAATGAAGACACTGTACTTACTATTATGAAACAATCTAGTTAAGACCTTCTCAGGCGAATTTGATTAACTCACAGTAGCTATCTGTTTAGTTACAATGTTAGAATTAAAGATATGTATTCAAAATAAAAAAGATATCAGTAAAATATCAATAAAATATGAAAATATTAACTNTCTGTTTAGTTACAATGTTAGAATTAAAGATATGTATTCAAAATAAAAAAGATATCAGTAAAATATCAATAAAATATGAAAATATTAACTATTTTAAATAATCTATTCAAAAACGGTAGAATTAACACAACGTACATAACACTTTATTTTCTCCTAAAATATAGTTAAATTAATTTGGTTAATTAAAAATCAGTTACTTTAGGATCATTTATAAATCTTTTTCTGAGATGTAACATTTATTAAATTATTGTCCAAAAATGTATTAAATATATGTATATAATCTACTAACACTTACTATAAATATTCTGGAGAAAAGATAATTTATCCATAAAATTAATTTTCAACAGAATGAAAGAAACTCTTCTTTAAATTGATAACCATCATTCTTAAAGAATAACGTTGTATATTAAGAAACTTTTAATCTTTAAACACATGCATACCTACATATATATATTTACTCAATTTCTCTTAAAATAGTGAGTTTTTAAAAAAATATTTTTTTGAAATTTATTATTTACATACCTACTTCCAATTATCTGTTTTAAAATAATGATTAGTTCCATCCCTTATATATTATAGAAGTGTCAACTTCATACTTTTAAATGGTAACGCATATAACTAATTTATAAAATATCAAGATGTAACTGGTTGATAATAACTTTTAAACCAATATTAAAAATTTTATTTATACTTTTATACCTTGGCGGGAATGGAGTGGGGCTATAAAATTACTATTGATAAAAATAGCAACATTTGCACTTCAACTCCACACTATATTTTAAAATTCTAATAATATCCAAATTTTGATCCAAAGATTATTATTAAATAGTCATTTTCTCAATCACATTATTTTCCATTTCATACGCTAATATATATGGTAACATTTTAAAAATAAAGTTGACATCCCTTTAAGATATAATAAATCAAGTAACAATTGTTAAAAGAATCACTCTGTATTAAGCACTCAACTGTTATTCAAAATTAATCTATTTCTTTAGTTACCATACAATAACTTTTTTTTTATGTTTTTTTTCAAATTTTTTCCTACAAAATGACAGCATAAATAAAATATTTTAGTTTATTAGGAAATAGTAAAATAAGCCTTGTTGTGTTACAATTCAAACAAATAACTTAATGTTTATCTTGCCTAACTAAAAACCATAAAGTTTAAGCTATAGTTTCAAGTTACTTAAACACGTTCGCAAGTATAAAATAATCTTGATACATGATACATATAAAGTTATGATAAAATATAATTTTGTCATACTAAAATAATAATTCAACTTAAAATTTAACCTTTTTTCTACACAATAAAAAGAAAAAATATATATTTTTAGTGTATGAAATATAAGAAATAAATTATAATACTTTATCGCGAAAATATATACATATATAATAAAATTAAAATTAATCAAAAACATTTTCTATGTTGATTTCTTAGGGTACAGTTAAATACACCCTATTTTTTGAGCACATTGACAGATGTTTGTATAAAAGTTTCTACCGAAAGAAAATAGGAAGAAATAGTATTGCGTTTTTCTGAAAAATACCAACAATAATGTTAAGTAGTTAAAAGTTTTGAAAAAAAAAATAAATTGCCAAATGTCATACAAATGATAAATGATGAGAAATAACATTTTCTATGAACAAACAGAAAAATATATTTTTTTCTTTTTTAATTCGCTTTTTTTAATAACATATAATGATAATAACCATTTAATATTTTTTAGTTACATTTCTAAAAATTTTTTATTTAAAAATTGTTTAGTATAATTCACTTTTTTAACAATATTACCTTTATATTTATTAAGTATAAAAATTTATTAAGCAATATATAAATAAACATTACATTTTTGATAAATACTTAATTTATCTACCGTAAAATGAGATAAGACGAGAGAACATAGACACCTAGGTGGTTTAGTTATGTTATGAGAAGAGAGGAATCAAAAGCTGTAAGAACAGTTATGGAAATGAACGTTGATAGAAGAAGAGATAAAGGAAGACCAATAAAATATTGGAGGGATGTTATTGAATGAGATATGCGGACGGCTGATGTGGTAGATCGTGTCAAGTAGTAGTTTAGGATAAGGGCAGCCGACCCGAAGTAGTTGGGATAAAGACGAGAAAAAAGAAGACATATTTTATCTATCTTCTATAAGTAAATCCTGTGTTGGAGGTAGAGAATTATTTATTTATTTAAATACTACAGAAAAAAATATAATTACAAAATTTAATATATTAATCAATTACACTAGACAATATTTATCTTCTATTATTAAATTTCACAATGATAAAAATGATTTGAAGTTATTTTTGTATAAATAATATTATTTTTTCTTAGATATTTCTTAGAACTATTACTTAAAAAATTAAAACATTTCGATCATAAAGAATTAAGAAATTTATTGCCTGTACCTTTATTTTTATACTTTATGATAAGGCCATACTCCAAATTTTCACATTTATTTACATAAGATCAAACAAGAACAATTTTCAAATATTAATTTAAAAGATACATCTTTTATACAATACATTTTTTATTATTTTATTTTTTAAATACAATACACAGTTCATTTTATTAAGAAAATACATACGACTCTATTTTATAAAAACTTTAACTGTTCGAATAAATTTTCAATAGCACCACTCTATATAATTATGACATGTTTTAATATAATTGATTTAATGATGTATATACAATCATCATACAACCTGNTAAAGAATATTGCATAAGCTTTAATTTAAGATACACAGTGATTTTAGGAATAATTGTGTTTAAACTATAAGAAATATAAATAATTGTTCTTAAACGCATTTGGAAATAAGGAACATGAAAATTCCATCTTTCATATCTCGTACAATCCATTATCAAACTCAAATGTTTTACCTTTGTTACTCTCATTACTTTTAAAACAACTTGATTTAACTTTATAATTGTGATTAATACAAATATTTTTTGTTTTTGATAATTTATATAACTATATACAGGGTGATTTTTTTATCATAACCCACTCAATTACTTACAGAATAATAACAATTAAAAAATTTTGTTTTATTATTATCTTTAGTTACACATTATTCTTGAATTATTAACTATGTAATACTTTTTAAGTTCATCCCTTATGCCTGGTAAGGGTGTCAACTTTGTTTTTTTAAATGGTAACACATATTTTTAATTTAATAGTAAATGGCATTTGAATTTTTAATATAACTTTATTAGCTTATTAGATATAAACATTTAAAGTTTCAAAATTTTGAGTTAAAATTCATGTATAATACACATGGGATTGAAAATACAGGTAGCTAATTGGATTTTTATGACATCGATATTAGCAGGTACACAGCATTGTTATTATCAATGATAGTAAGGTACATTGTTATGAGTTTATAAATACACTAACTGTATTGTAAAAAGTATATCTATTGATAGTCATAATTGATAATAAACAATTCGTGACTGTGATAGCATTATCATCAAAAACCAATTAGCTACCTGTATTTGTAATCCCTTGTGTATTATACCTATATATTAACTCAAAAATTTGAAACTTTAAATGTTTATATCTAATAAACAAATTAAGTTTTATTAAAAATTCAAATGCCATTTATTATTGAATTAAAAACTCAAACATTTTATTAAATTAAAAATATGTGTTACCATTTAAAAAAACAAAGTTGACACCCTTACCAGGCATAAGGGATGAACTTAAAAAGTATTACATAGTTAATAATTCAAGAATAATGTGTAACTAAAGATAATAATAAAACAAAATTTTTAATTATTATTATTCTGTAAGTAATTGAGTGGGTTATGATAAAAAAATCACCCTGTATAGTATATAAATTCTTATAAAATTTCCTATTAGCTATAAAAAAAATTTATAACAATAAAAGCTATAGAGCTAAAAGCTATATATAAAAAAAGTTATAGAGTAAAATTCAGCTTTGATTTTTGTAAAATAACCGTCAAAATCTATTTTTAGGCCATATATAATGACTTAAACATGAGATATATATCTCAAATTTTACAAGTATCTCTTAAATATAGCCCCTTAAAGTTTTAAATGGGTTTTTTTTTAATTATTAATCATGATTATGTTATTGCCTGATTTTCACTAATTAGTGATTATGTAAGAATCTAGTCAATATGAAAATTCTACGGGTAGATTTGTAATCAGTGAAAAAATTACATTTATATTTACATCTACTTTTATATTTTTTGGCACAGAAAATTTTTTATTTTTTTGGACTACAATGTTATTATTAAAATATTATGACTATGACTATATGATTTATCAGACAAATTTAACTTAGAAATATTTTACCGCACTCTTTACAAATATATTTATTATATCAAAAAAAAAAAAAACGTTTTTTGTAAAAACAATAATTCCATTATTTTGATTTCTTTTTTCTTTTGTGAAATTCGTTTAAAAGCCGTTTATACTAGTTACAATCTAGGAAGGCACAAAGAGGGGCAGTAGGGTCAGTTGCTTCGGTCTCTATAGTTCAAAATGATATTTAAGTTGAAATATATTTTGACCAGAACCCAAAAAGAGCTTGCGCAGTCACTTATTAAAATTATTAATATAATGCCGTGATTTTGTTGAAATAATTACATCTAAAGGAGAGATATTAATCGATAACTGAAATCAATAAACTTCGTAAAAATATATTACTAAACTAATATTGACTTTAAGTTAGAATCGGTGCATAATAGAACATGTATACTGAAATAATGAAGACAAATATAGAATATAGACATTTCAAATATTGACACATTACTATAGCTATCGATTTGAAATACAATTTCTTAATACTTAATAACAGCCTTACTTTTATTGTTTATTCTTATTAATTTACTATCATTAAATTACTTATCACACGTATAACTTTATGTACTTAAAACAAAGAAATAATTTTTAAGGATTCAGTAAGAATTTTCCTCAGAATATTATATCTCAAAAAATAGTTTTCAACAAAGTTTACATTCAATTGCTTACATTTAAAAATTGTTTTCGAATTTTCCAACAGGGATTTTTTTTTTTTTTAGAAATATAATACCTGTAGTTATTAAAATATTGCATTAAGTTTTTAATTAATTATGATTCAATTTATAAGACTTAATAACTCCTAAACTGTGGTATAAAATAATAATAACGAACACATTTTGTAAGTTTGAGCAAAGTTTAATAATAATAAAAACAAAATATCTATGCTGAAAATAGTAAACAACATTGTATACAATGTTTTATGAATAAACGCTTGCCAATCTGTAGAAATCCAGTCAAAATTTACAACTTATAAGTTAGAAAATGAGCTTAGATGGTACGGTTTCTAATAAGGTATGTTGTAGAATTACTATAAATATTCGTATTGCAATAATACGCCTGCTTCTCCGTTTGCGCTTGAACAATTCTCCTATAAGGTTATTATTCTCATGGAGAGGAACATGCATTTATATATTGGAATGGTACTCCCCTTTATGGTACGAATCTTCGTCCTCAAGTTGTTAATAATATGAAATTTGGTAGATAAAAGTGTGCGTTGACGGCTTAGGATTCACAACGTAGTTTGAATGAAATAATAATGGAATACAACTGATTTTAGATGCTATAGTTATTTCAATTCATAGAGAATTCAATATAATTCCTGGCGATTTAAAATATAATCAAGATAAATTTTTATCTATTTTTCAAGCTTGAAACTAAAGAATATTACAAACAATGTTATCTTTAAGTAAAATAGTCAAGTATTAAAAATTTATACTTAAGAAACAAAATGTGAAATAATGTTTATTACAAAAGAAAAAATGTGTATTTACGATTAATATTTAATAATGTAATTTTACTTGAAAGAAAAAATCCTTTTATTTTTTTACTATGTTGTAGCGACAAAATAGACCGTGTTGTTAACATTTAACTGGACAATTTCTTACGAAGAATATATACTTACAATAAACGCATATTGTTTAAAAGGGTGTGTTATGAAGAACAATACATTTATGAATTATTAATTATAATTCATAAATAATATAAACACGAAATTTACAGTACAATAAATTATACATTTTTATAACATTGAATTTATGATCGAATTAAAATTGTAAGAAAAAAACATAATCTTTATGTGTTCTTTATGCCGATAATTTTTTTTCAATTAAATCTAAGCCGCATTGATATACACCGCCGATATGGTCTAACTCAAATTAATAATGTTTGAAATAATCTTTATTAATTGGTATGCTATAGGAATTCCATTCTTCAGACTGCTTTGATGTCATCCCTCTATTCGATATCTGTACATCGAATAAGAAAAGTGAGATTGCACTCTCGTATGATGTGTTAAGAATTTCTTCACAAAGATGAAATTTCAGGAATTGGAAATGTTTCAAGTATTTTATTTCCTTGTAAAAAAACGCATAAATACTATATCAATTTATTTGCATTGCTTGTAAGATAAAAGACGCACACATCCGATGCTATTTAAATCCATTACGCCCAACAATCAGCAGATATGCGAGTACTCGTGTGTATCGTCTTGGGGGAGTCTAAACAAATAAATGTATAACAGTATATCAAAGTAGGGTCGAGTGGTTGGTGATCATGTCCACTGGGTACTATTTTGCAAACACAAGCAGCGTCACAGTCCGCCTTCAGAACTGCTCCTATTGTATGGAGTAAACGTACATTGTGAAGTGCAAGCACAAACATGGCGTGGCAAGAACTTGAATAGGATGTGACGAGAAGTGAAAGGAGAAATGGGGGAAAAACTAAAAAAGAAATTATTTAACGAGTGCCGAGAGGATTTATGCGGAGGTCGAAAAATGATAGCTTATATAAATGTCAACGTATAAACAAGCAATAATTTTTGTTGTTCCGAGTGCCGCCGCTTTGGCCGTCGCGTTCCGATTCTCCCTGGGCCGCCAGGCGACCCTGGGAAATCTTTGCAGCCAACACACGCGGTCTGAATAAAAATATCATAAAAAGGCAAAGTGAAAAAAAATATACGAGCTATATGCATACGCATGTATTATATTTATTTATTTGTATAAAGCAAATAAAATACACGATATGCACAAGGGGTTTGCGGCGACATCCTATTGTCATACGTTAGACACCTACACTTACATTGTGAGTTACGGCAAACAACCACTCAAGCAATATTCGAGGTGTTACTAAGTTTTATTTCTCGGGGCTCGACTGGTAACGTCAAACATTAATCAACATATTTGTCTCAACAAAGTTCACTTTTGATTTTCAATGAATCACTCGCTATAATTGAAGTTTAAATAATTTACCAAGTCTATTATATTTGTTAGTGCAATTTTGTGTAGTAAGCGTATGTGTTTTAATTAAAAGTATACACATAAAACGCATTAGCACTTTCATAAATTAATTAATGACAAGCGTAAATAAAATAATTATAAATATATATCCTTAGCAGTTATAATTAACTAATAACAAATGCTCAACTTATTTTTACACTATATAAAGTATATTTTACAATGTTGTTCTAAATGACACACTGGCATGTACATTTTTATTCATAGTATTCGTCGCATGTTTTATATTCTATTTTACATTTACGATATTACAGGTACACGTAAACTATAAAAATGCAAACCACAATGTTTTATTAAAAAATAATTTATTATAAAAAAACTAAATAGTTTCGAGTGTTAAAAAATTATATGGTAACTACTAATTTCGAACTTAGTTCATCTTCAGGTTACTACAAAACACATATATATATATATACAAATAAACTCTTAAAAAAATCACAAACATAAATAAAATAATTAATAACTAAAAAAATGAGGCACCTACGATCAAATTTAGATAACTCTATTTTTACTTACAATTGTTTTTTATTAAAATTGAAAATGGAATACGAAAAATACAACATAGGTGTAATTATTGTGGTCTTTTTTAGTATACATATACTAAAAGTGTACAGAGTGATTCTTTTAATAACAGTCACTTGATTTTTCTTAAAATAATAATAATTATTATTCTTAACATAATTATTATGTTAAGAAAATTATTTTTTTGTTTTATATATTTCTTGATTAAACTATTTAAACTAGTTAAACATCTATGTTTCCATTTAAGAAAATAAAGTTGTCACACTTATATGATATTAGGTATAATTTTAAAAAATAATTAATAACTGATAAATAAAGATATACATGAATCTAAAAATACTAAAAATAATTTTCTGAATACAATTGAATTAGATAATCATTAAGGACGTATTTTTTACAAAAAAAGTTTTATGTAATAATATAAATACGTCAATTTTTGTGAAAAATGCCTTTTTTAAATTATATTTATGTGTATAATATTAGTTTTAAAATACACATAACATAAATAAATAATAAAAAAATAGTTTTTTGATGATTCAATTATTATAAAGAAAGCGAGGACTAACGTTAAAAAAAACACAAACTTGAAACAAGTATTGAAAAAGTCATTTTTTCCAATAAAACTAAATTTTAAAAAGGAATAAAATAGTCATTAACATTCAAAAATAAAATTTATGTAATAATACATATTCAACAAATAGAATATTGTTTTAAATATCAGTCATTTTTTGTTTTAATCTTTTCAATCTATACAATAATTAACGTAAAATATATAAGCGTATTTTTCGCGTATTAAACGCTTCAAAAAGATTAAATTCAACGTATTTGTTAGTAATATATCATTACATTTCTAGAACAACTCAGGGACTTTGTATATTGCTCCACGAGAAAACATGTCAACTAACATTTAACAAACACGTTATTATCGATAATCAAAAAAGTGAAAAATTTTTCCATTTATTACATTACTAAAGCACCATACATTACTAAATTAATAGTTAAAATATAAACATGACCTTGTCAATGATAGTCTTAAAAATCTTATCTATTTTTCCGGTGTATACTTCATGACATTAACATTTTAATTCGTACTTAAATTTAAACATGTTTAATTTTAATTAATATTAGCTAAATGTGATCAATTTTGATTACAAAATTTGTAATTTGCAGATTTATAAAATGTATTACTGTTGTATTGTTATTTATAACAGACGATAATTTAATTTGTTAAAGAACTAATATATTATAGGCTAATGAATTCAATATTTAAAAATTGATTCTATTTTTAATAACTATTGATTATATTATGTTTTTGTTCTTTATTATAGCTGTTAATATTTAAATGTATATATTCTTATTATTTACATTTGATTTAAAGTGAGTTAATTTTTAAAAAAATGGTGGTCTGAATTAAGTTGTATAAGAGCATCTGTTTGTGTTGGTGTTCTATTATCATTTTATCGTACTAGTCTATCAGCACCTTTAAATATTATTAATGTGTCATTTACATTTTACTATAATTTTTGTATGATCAATACAAANTATCAGCACCTTTAAATATTATTAATGTGTCATTTACATTTTACTATAATTTTTGTATGATCAATAGAAAGATGACTAACTTGTTTTATATTTCATATTTATTTATTTTGTAAGTATATTTCTGATTGATTAGGACTTAATGGAGTTAATGGAGTTTCCATTATTAAATCTTCTTGTTTATAACCAAAGTAATTTTGATTTATTATGACATTAGTAGCATTTATTATTTCATTTACTTATTTATTATTATGTTATTTAATATATAAAAATAAACTTAAGATATAAAACTAAATTAAATAAATTTGTTAGTAACAATCAAAGACTATTTTTTAATTTTATAATTAATTATTTTTGAATACATAACAGAGAGTCATTTAAATCTCAAAATTTACACAAAATTTAAATTATAATACCTAGTTAAACTGTTTATGAGTTATAAAAGTTATAATTTAATTTTTAATACTAATTACAAGAGAATATAAAATTATTTGTTCTTTTACATTTATTTGGACAATATGTAAGAACACTAAAAGAAGAAAACACCGACAAAAATATTATTTAAATTGATATATTATATTAAGAGTTACTATAGTAACCCGTAAAATAAAAAATATTATTTAAATAATATAATATTTTTTATGATTAATTTGATAATCTTTATTTTACTAACTTAAGTCAACAAAAAAATATTGTTTTTGTGCGCACTAAAGTATATTAAACAGAGAGCTCATAATACAATAAATGTCACCATAAGTAGAATGGTTTGACAAAGGATCACGTGTCGGATAATATTGTGCAATCTCAACTGAGTGATGGTTATGCAATAGAACACTGTTTACATACCCAAGAGAGAAGTTCTTTTCGGTTAATTTATGGAAACTCACACCTCACACAGGTCTGTCGGTTTTGATTTTTTTTGTCGGAGTTGGGCTGATGTATAGAAAACGATGTTATACTGTGTGGCATCAAGTACTTTACATGTTCCCCGAAAACGCGAATATTCGAATTTTTAAATGGGACAGGAGAATAACAAAAAAATATTATCCAGGACAAAAGGTCTAGAGCACAATTGAACATAGAGTTTTCTTGACGAGATAATGCACTCTTGAAGTACAATAATACCATCCAACGACTCGATGGCAATCAAAAACACAATTTATTTTTAAAAATTCCATTACCAATTACACAAATTGTGTATATCTAGAAACCAACGATTCGTTTTAAAATAATAAAAAGTTCGTTATTTCCAAAACAGTGTTAAAGACGGTTGTCGATTTACCCTATTGTTTAATAAAATCTATATAAAGTAAAAAAAGAACTTAAAAAAATTCTAATTCAAAATTCCAATTATATTTCCTTTAATACATTTTCTGTAAGCTTCTTTTTTTTAAAATAAATATTATTGTAAAAGAACTATTAATTCGAAATATTTTAATAATATTTCAATTTTAAAAACATTTACATCTATAATACACTTGTTTCATTTCTTAAAAAAAAATCATTTATACTGTAATATTTACTCATTTTTTTAATACATTAAATTTAATACGAAATAAAAATTGAATAATACACTATATAGTTAATTGTTATTATTCGACAAGTACCGTAGGTAACAGATTTGGTAAAAAATTTAATTAAGAAGAATTTAGACTAAAGCACAATAAAACATTATGTATAAACTCTGTCAAATAAAATAAAACTTTGTAACGTGTTAGATGTTACATAAAATAAAATATGCGTTTTTCCTTGACAGAAGCTACATCATAAAATGTATCATTCATTTAATGGAATGTATTCACTCATCATTTTGACCAATCTACCAACACCCCTTACTGTGCAACTCCAATGGCATTATTTATTGAAGCAAAAAAAGAAAAAAAACAAAACTCTAATATTTTTGACGGAAATCATTAATCACCGCGTTCGTTATTATACTAATGTTAATTTTTTCTCGATGATGCAGCTGAAATAATACTCAATGGTAAATTTTAATAAAAATAAATATAAACGAGTTTGTCGATGAATTTATGGAAAACCAAATTCTTGACGACTAGAAATAAATTGATAAAATATAATTAATATCATCTATTTTTAAACAGAAAAAAGAAAAATAATGTTGTCTAGACAGGAACAGGATTTTGAAATAATGTGTACTTTCATATTTTTGACTCGTAGAACATTTGTATATGATTTAGTAGAAGTATATTCAAAGTACTTCTACTTTTTATTAACTATAATGTTCGATTAATTTATTGAGCTCAGTATTTGTCTTTTTTTTTACACAATGAATGAAATGCTCAAAGTTTTTATTGATTTATTATGTAAATTGCAATAAAATGAAACTTAAACAAATTCTGTTACAATTAACAGAATTTCTGTATTAAATGGGTATTTTTACCTTCTTGATAAAATGTAATCACTTTTGTTCACTTATAAACAATGTATTCAATTGTATTTCGATTTCAAAAGGGTCAAACGAGAATAAAATCTAATATTCCTCAACTATAATAACGATCCTTAGTTGTTTTCTTAAAATCATCCGGTCGTCTCGCACTGATTGGATTATGATTCCTTTCTGGGTACTCGAAAAAGGCATACACACGTACCATTTGTTCCCATTAGCCTTTCGAAGTCGTTTGTAAATCTACCGATGCAGTAAATGCATTTCAAAGTCGTATAAAATGGCTAATCAATTTCAACATACGATACCTTAAATGTTTGTAACAAAAAATAATGTTTGATTGGTCAAATATATTTCGAACGGATATTTTTTTTACTGTCAAACCGATAAGTATCGCACAGTTTACGATTATTATAGGACATTTGAGCCTAGATTTGTTATAGAATGAAAAACGATTTTAATTTAATATCATTATTTTGTTTGGCTTACAGTAATCTATTTTTAAGAATTGATAGTAGTATTAAAATGAAATTACATCAAAATGTATATATACATTAATATACATACTTATGCAATATATAGAATATACACATTTATAAGTATGTACGTTATTTGTAGTTTAATTTGAAAGATATAATCCAACGCTAAGACCACGGCATTTATAGATACTTAAAATATTTCATTAAATCATTTTAATACTGCACTTTATTGGTGAATATTTCCAATGATATAATATGGAGATTAGTGTTTTACCCTCAGATGTAAAGAAACATTTTAAGGGCAAACCTCCCAAAACACTTTTAAGTTTCTGCCGTCACCACTTAATATCAGTGGCGGCTCGTGGGTGCTTGTGGTGGGAATGCGACTTTAAATATAATACTGTTAGTCATAAGTATAAAAAAATGTCAAATTAAATGTAATAAAATAAAACACAACAAACATATTATTTATTTCGCAGTAGAAAATAGAAATAATATATATTAACAATAGCGATTATAGTATTATAGCAACCGACAAGTTTACCCAATTATGTCATATTATCAATTAAGTATTTATTAATTAGCTGTTAACACTCATATTAATATAATAATATGATTATGAGCATATTAATAATTATATATTTGTTTCAGTTAATAATGTTCATAGTTAACTTATGTTGTACGGTTTCCAAAACTCTGTGATCTTAATAATTTATTGTTGTATTTTAATATTACCCAATATAGTAATTCACTAATATTTTACAATAGGACGACGCTGTCGGTCGCCCAAACACCGCTCGTGTGTACATGTGTACTCGCATATACTGAGGGAAATAACTTCAATGTTCATACACGAAAAATATATTAGAACTATTTAATATACAATTAATTTTCTTCTTTTAATTAACCCAAGTACGGGATGTAATCGTCTCGTCGACCAAACCATGAGCCGCCACTGCTATTATATTCTAAATATATAACAGTGTTATAATTACAAGTAAAAAATGCGAGATATTCACCTTATAGACTAACAATATGTGCATAACATAAACATGATGTACGTAATAACTTAATGTATATAAAATTGCCAGTCTGCTTGATTACTAAAATTATCAACTATAATTAATATTTTATGGTGCGTGTTGCATAAGTTGTTATAAATTCCTGATCCCATGTATGTTTAAACTACAAAAATATCTTTTATTGTATTGTATTTACGCAATCTATTATAAAATACTTTGGCGCCGAGAAAACGCACGTTATTAAATTTTCATTCGCTTGTCTCCTAGAAGGGCACTTCAAAATTTTTTTCAAATACGTTAATAATGTTATGCTACGATTTATTGAGAAGTTATATATAATTACATTAGTATAGTAAAATCCATTATTTTATATTTATACCAAAGACACCGTTAATATATTTTTTAATAAAACATCGTCCTTTACATTTATGTACCTGTTTTGCATACACGCCTTAAAAGAAATTATTTTCATAATATTTATTAACTAAATCATATTTAAACAAAGGTGTTTTTTCTTGAATTATACCTATATAATTCAAAACTTCAAGTATTACTATAAATAATTTATCAGGACAATTAATTTTATAAAATAGAGTTTGAAGTATCCTCCAATATTGATTTAATTATAGTATTGCTGTTTTGTTAAAATAATTAGTAAACTGGAAATTGTAGATTTTAAATTGCATAAATATCTAATGTGATTATTTATAATTAAAATTCTTTGATTAAATCGTTTGTACATGACATATACGAGAACTATGACTTTTTTAACGCTTTATATTAAGAGAAATCAATTAAAATCCTACATTGATGATTATTGGATATTTATCTCGTAGTATCTCTAATGTTATAACGCTTTTGTATGAATTAATTAACATAATTAATTAACATATATAAACTAATTTTATCTACTAACAATTTTTGTTTCTGCATATTAATAATGAAAATATTAAGAAATATTTTTAATTCTTTATAATAAATAAATCGCTAAGTTAAAAAACAATTAAAATAAAAATCAATTAAAACACACTATCATTTTGATTATTATCCCATTTGAAAAGAACTATTGTGTATATGACTAGAATTACTATATTTTTTACCTGTATCCAAAATGGTAAATAAAACCCAGAACTACACAAAAACGATGCTGCTAACGATAATGTTGCCCAACACATTCCGGTAATGGTTAAGGTAGTAGCCATCTAAAAATATAAAAAAAACATTCAATTTATTATGGTTATTAATAATAGAAACTACTAAACTGCGGTTTAAAAAATAATGAAAACTATATTTATTTTTCTTTTAAAATTAAGCTGAATAATTACTCGTAGTTTTACAGAAGTTTTTAATGATGCTGAACAGCAATGCGTAGTAAAAAATATTAATATCTATTAATAATTGTCAGCCGTAGAAGGATTAAAAGTTCATTAAAAATTCAATTACTTTTTTAATAAAGAAAAAGACGTTACGAATAGGATTAATTCATATTTATTTTTAACGTTTCACATTATTTAATATTAATATATTTCATTCATTAATCACTCTTATGAACCATAAACATTATCGATATTATAAATTCACTAAAAGTACATATGTACATTGGATAGGTACACTACAAGGTGAAGCGAGTTATGAGAATCATATTGAATGGAGAAATATCTTTCAAACTGAATCCATGTGCAATACAATGTTTTTGTTGTTCCTTTTCGGAACATTGATGCCTATACAATATTTTATTGACGAGCCAAATTGCCGAACGATTTAACCCATACTCGTTTCAAATCCACATCTTGCATTTCAACTTTCATATCATTAAAAGTTTTTGTCGTAAACAAACTTCTTTAAAACCAACATCTTATACTCGAATATACATACATTACTCAAGTGTAATGTGAGAGGACTATTGTTAAGTTAAACTTTTACGGTAAATCAGTCAGAAACAGTGCTTCTTCTGTCGATTACAGTAGCTTGCGGGTATTTTAGGATAGGAGCTCCCAAAACGGCTATAGAAGGTTAGTAAACTATAAAACGTAGTTTTATAGGAATTCAAAGGTTTTGAACCACAAAAATAACACTTTATTTTAAGACAATAACTAACAGAAGTGAAAAAAGGTCTCATAGCTTATATTAGAACACAGCGTGTCGAAAATACACATAATATGTTAATTGATGTCAATGTTTAATAAATTTGGTTCATTTTAGTGAGTAGATTTTTATCATCTTGACAAATCAAAAAAATGGCCAAGTTATAAAAATAATTTCAACTAAAACTATTAGACATATTGAATTTTCATCTTTTAATTTGAGCAAAACAAGTTGACATTAAAATTACATAAAATTAATATTTCCTAAAAATTAGGTCAATATGAACATAGTCACTTTGTAAAATTAAAAAAAGGATTGTTCCATTAACAAAAAATTAGTTTTTTTCACTATCTTTAATTTGAACCTATATTTTCATAAGAACTTATAGAAATGTTCATTTTTAAAAATAATAAATATTAATTACAAAAAATACTGTATTTATAAAATATAAAGGCCATATACAATAAATTAACAAAATAAGATAATTAAATGTGAAAATTAAAAGTTGATCACAAAAAAAGTGTATCTAATGAAAAAAAATCATAAAATAAAAAAATTAATTAGAAAAAATATTTATAATTATATGTATAAAATTACTTTAGGCCAACAGAAATATTATATCATTGCTTTAACATTAGTTCAATATTTTGATTTATATATCATTGATTCTTGATAATAATACTATCTTAGTTCTTCACCCTATAGTCTTTATTAAATAATGTATTCTAGGTGAAAAAGATACAAAATTAGATTCAAATGTTTTTATCAACTCTTTTACTATTAAATTTAACCTGCAACTTAATTAATTTTTTTTTTGGAACTAGATACACTTTTTTCATAATCAATTCGTAAATTTTACATCTAAATATTTTATTTTGGTAATTTATTGTTACTGGCCTTTAAAATTTATAAATAAAATCAAATATAATAAAATATACTAATTTTTTTAATTATTAAGAAATTATAATTATTTTATATAATTTTGAAATTATACGGACTAACGACCCGTCCCGGAGTATAAATCGTTAAGAAACCTCCTCCTTTGGGGAGGCCGCTATGGCCCTTAATAGGCTAATAAAAGCGTAAAAAAAAAAAAAATAAAAAAAAAAAAATTTTGAAATTATAAAATAACTAAAAAAGGCTATATTTATTTAATTTATTTATATTTAATTATTTTCTTACAAAATATTTTGTAGGGTCAATAAGAACTTTGGTATAAATACTTATTGAGTTACAAGTATTTAAATAAATGGAGTGAGTATTTTATATACACTTCGAACTGGTGTACGTATACGCCACCCACGTTCCATACTCACTTTATATTTTAAATGATTGTAACTCAATAAGCATAAGTGCTTAAGTTGTTATCGATCCATTAAAATACTTATAACGCGAAATAATCACTATTTTTAAATTTTGAATAATTAAAAAATGTATTTTTTTATTCTGTTAGAAACAAATAATAAAAAAATTACTTTGACGTAGTTAAAAATTATTAAAATAGATTAAAAAAAGTAACGTAAAATATTCACTAAATCAAAAATTGTTAAAGATTTCAGAACCCGTAGGAACATCCGATATAACCTTAAACATTACTTCAAAAACTTTAATATCAAATTGTAATATTAAATAACTAAAATAAATTATGAATAAATAAAAAACCATTCATATTTGATGATTAAAGATGTTAATTGAAATTAGTGAATACTAACATTTTAATGGATAGGGGTTTTTTCAGCACGTAAAGTTTTTCCTTAGCAATTTTAGTGTTTTTATCATTATTTATGCTCAGTTGTAAAGATGTTTTTGTTTGATGTATATACCGAAAAAGCTTTTCTTAGTAGTAAAGTTTTTTTTAATATTCTGAAATTTATTAATTAAAACTCAACTTTGTATTGTTAATAAAAATAATTGATATAATTTATGGTTCATGTGCGAATTTTTAATAGGTCTTATTTTGGTAAACTTTTTCAATTAACTTTTATGAGTTTAACAAAATTAATAACTCCCTAAAGATAATTATTATGTTTAAGTAAATCAAATAAAACATAGTAATATAACATTATTTACATAACAGAGTATGACAATTTCACACACAAATTTTTAACTAGACATTTGGATTCAATTGAAATATGAAAATAATTTGGTTTTATGAAAAATAATTTAATATGTGCTTTGTAGGGTTGGTGATGGTGAACGAAGTATTATATCAATAACATAATACTGCTTTATTATAACTAACATCATTCTATTTTTAAGAGAAATTCAGAGAGTTTTCTTATGAATTTCAAATTATTGCTCATTTATTTACGAATAAAGGATATATAAATAAAACTAAACGAGTTATCTAGATTTCACCAAAAGACCTAATAGTAATTCTAACTTATTTTCTGAATATAAAATCAAAAACCTGTACAACAGATTTAAAGTTAACCCTTGGTCTACGGTCAAAGAATAACTTGGATTAAATTACTACTGTACCAAAACAAAAAGCCATTTGAGTTGTATTCGCTCGTCTGATGTTTTATTAGTTTTCAGTTCACGAAAGTTACTCAATAAGTAAAATGAAATATACAAATGTGAATTTAATTCAATTTTATAAGGATATAATGTTCAATGTTACAATGTTAATATTTAACAAAAGTATCAACAATAATATAGCTATGTATTAATAATATTAAAAATTTTAAACTACAAAATAATTTTTTTACTATGTTATTGCTGATACTTTTATTAAATATAATTAACATTAAACATCGTCATAAATCTAACATTATTTCCTTCATAATATTAAAAATATTAAATTATTAATTTTCAATTGGAATATACTGTGAATAATTACACTAGTTTACAACAAAATTGACCTATGACTTATGATAGTCATTTTTTATGTAAAATCGTCCACTGAGTCCGAAAATGAAGTCCAAAATACAAAAAGTAGAACAGTTTTTGAGTTATTGCGAAATTAGCGTTTTTCGTGTACCGCGAAAAAACGTTTTCATTATATTCTAAATATCTTTAATTGCATTCAACCGATATTCATTTTTTTTACATAAAATTAAACAATATTAAATTACCTATAACTTTTATCTTAAACAATTTTTTATTTGACTTTTTTGTCGTTTGCTATCTACGAATTTACCACTGAATTTTTATCATTTTTTTCAAAATGTCAGAAAAAATTCAGAGTTTTACGTAAAATACACCAATAAAAAATAAATTTATCAACAATAATTTTAATAGACGTTATACTCTAATACATAACAAAGAAAATGATATATTATTTTGTAAAATTGATAAAAAAATGAAGAAGTTATGCGCGATTGAAAAATAAAACAAATTTCCTAATATCAGAGTTTTTTAATTCGATGCTTTTATTTTGTAAAATATAGACAAATTACTCACAATATTACTTTTCAAAATAAAATTTCGATTTTTTAAATAACCTAAGGTTATTTCCTACAAAATGAAATTTAGAATTACGAACAAAAAAACTTCACCTTGGCCACACTGCTCATCACTAATTGGTAGCACTGTACCTTTTGTCATTTGAACTAAAACGGATAAATTTATTTTGGTCATAGAAGCGTTCTATATTCTATTAATATATTCATTTTTTCTAAGATATTTAAATAATTCATATAACTATTTTACGTTTATTCTTAATAAAGATAAAAATGAGTTCGAATAAACTTCAATATAAGTGTAAGAATAACCCCAATAAATTTTGTTATGCGTGTGGCGAATACATTTTTGTTACACCGCCGAATTTTACTAGTACATTGCAATCTGCGTATCATTTTTACTTTAATATTTCTTTAATATTTTTTACTGCTATCAATAAACAAACGCCATTCTGTTGGATCATATGGCTCACCAAATTCTTTAAACAAACCGTTTAAATAAACCAAAATAAATTTATCCGTTTTATTTCAAATGACAAAAGGTACAGTGCTACCAATTAGTGATGAGCAGTGTGGCCAAGGTGAAGTTTTTTTGTTCGTAATTCTAAATTTCATTTTGTAGGAAATAACCTTAGGTTATTTAAAAAATCGAAATTTTATTTTGAAAAGTAATATTGTGAGTAATTTGTCTATATTTTACAAAATAAAAGCATCGAATTAAAAAACTCTGATATTAGGAAATTTGTTTTATTTTTCAATCGCGCATAACTTCTTCATTTTTTTATCAATTTTACAAAATAATATATCATTTTCTTTGTTATGTATTAGAGTATAACGTCTATTAAAATTATTGTTGATAAATTTATTTTTTATTGGTGTATTTTACGTAAAACTCTGAATTTTTTCTGACATTTTGAAAAAAATGATAAAAATTCAGTGGTAAATTCGTAGATAGCAAACGACAAAAAAGTCAAATAAAAAATTGTTTAAGATAAAAGTTATAGGTAATTTAATATTGTTTAATTTTATGTAAAAAAAATGAATATCGGTTGAATGCAATTAAAGATATTTAGAATATAATGAAAACGTTTTTTCGCGGTACACGAAAAACGCTAATTTCGCAATAACTCAAAAACTGTTCTACTTTTTGTATTTTGGACTTCATTTTCGGACTCAGTGGACGATTTTACATAAAAAATGACTATCATAAGTCATAGGTCAGAAAATTTTTTTTTATTTGTAAACTAGTGTTATTAATAAATGAACAATTATAATTATTAATTATTAATAAATGTTTGTATTTTATAGGAATAAATATGTAGAATTTAGTAATATTTTTAATTTCTTACAACTATATTTTAATTAGCCGATTTTATTGTATTTAAAATAAATTAATTGTAACAATAATAATTGACAACAAAAAATAATAATACTATAGTAACCTAAACTTTAAATAAACTTTATTTTATTATTTAATTGTTCACTTAATTAACACTTAAATAATAATATTATAAAAATATGAAAATTAAATTTATTGAATATTTTATTCTGGAACTTCTCTTCAAAAACAGAGTTCATAATCAATACATACAATTTATTCCGGTCATGAAATGTCCTTGGTGATTAGTTTTAAAGTTATTTTTAGTTTCTTTAATATATATGTGTAATTTTTATCTTATTTGTGTAGACTTTATATTACTGAAAACCCTAAATCAACTTCGAACCACACGAGGACAATTTATGAGTCATAACTATATATACAAGCTGACTAGATTCAGTCGAGAACATTAATAACTTAAACGAAATCTAATATTTTGATTCTTTTGTAAAATATTTAAAAATTTTATTTAAATATTACATGCACATTTGTATATTTACTGCGGTTCTCTTAGGTATTGCCATAAGTCAAGAAAAAAGGTAGTCTTATTTTTCATTTAACGAATCTTAAACGCCACGTTAGATAATAGTTAAATATTTATAAATATATTTCTAATTTGTAGGTGATACGTAAATTACATAAAATGGATTATAATCCATTTATTAAGATTATTAAAAATAAATTAATAGAAAATATAGCAAATATATACATACAGTATAATAAAATATATATAAAATATAATTAAATAATTTTAAGAAGACTAGTAGTCTTAATTAAATGTATATCATATAAAGGAGATTTTCATAGATATTTTAGAGATTACGACTAGTGTATATTTTGCAAGCTGTGTACACACGAATACTTAACTAAGAAAAATGTTAGCAATAAACATCACAGTAGGGGAAAAAACTATTGTCCATAATTGTTTATTGTAATGTACTCCGACCTCACAAGTCAGTAGAGACACCGAATTGAGCGAAAAACAAGTTTAACAACAATAACAACCAAGTTACAAAACCTGTGCTTTTACACTCCGGCGAAATAAGAGAGCGGAGAGACGTCGTAAAGTTTATGTTCCTAACGACGCCCCAACAATTTCTTAAAGAGAGTAAAACCGTCAAAAGTAACGGTTGTTTTAAAATCTAAATAAAAAAAAAAACGATCATTATAATATTTTAGGTGCAAAAAGTTTGAAACTTGACTGGGATCCAGTAGTTATTAAACGCTATGGTTTCACCGTCATTTTGCCTTTATTTCGCCCATCCGGTTTTACTCAAATGCATTCTTCCACGCTAATCACAGTGAACAAATATACTTTAAGTAGTACGTACGTAATTCACACAAAACTTACCTCAGGCGGACAAAGTAGCACAAAGATGTTCAGAGTAAATTAGAAAACACCACTAAAGGACTAGTGATCTTTGGACAATAAATTATTTTGAAAACGCTCAACTTTTACTTTCACCTAGAATAAATCTACTAAATCGGTAAATTGCCAAGCAGCCATTAAAATCTACAATATAACTAATAGCATTTAAGAAGGAAAAACATATGACCTTGAATAATTATATTCTTACTTTAACTCCACATCTGTAAAATTAATATCTTTGCTTTGTTTTCAAAATTAAATATATATGTGAATAAATATTCCCACAAAATAAAATATAACTCTAATACATTATTTATCCAAAAAATATATTATAATTTATTAATGTCAAAAGTAAAAAATGAATAAAGTATGTAACACTCCAACTTCAAAAATTGTTTAATATTATTTTTTAATTCAACACTACTTGTCATAAAAAATATTAATTAAAGGCAAAAATTAACAGAAAATTCAATAAATACTTTAAATCACGTTTTTATTGAGACAAATGGATAGTCAATGTGTCACGGAATGGCATACATTGATTACCCTAAAATCTAAAAGAAAAATCGTGCAAACATTATCCTCTATGGAATTGGTTCTATTAAGTATAGTGTACTCAGTCACAATACAGAATGCCGTAGGCAGTACAGTCATAAGAATATATACACCGTATAGGGAATTGAACCAAAAACTAAATGCATAGCTACTGCACAACAACTCCCACAATAATTCTATCGTAAGCATAACATGAATTCGTAAATCTTAAGTGAAATTGTTTCAAATTCAATTATTTTAAATTTCGACTTTACTTTGTAACCATCACGGGATTTTTATTTATGAAATCTGATAGATATCAATTCGAGCTTTAAAAAAAGTTTTTTTCCTATTATTTTGTACTCCAAATTTATTTTATTTGACGTATATGTATTGTTTTTCGTAGTGCGTTATAGTATTACTGTAGCTGTGCTATTAAAATAAATATATCAATGTCAATGGAAACGTGAGTAGTAACGCATAATACTAGTGTAAAAAGAGAGAAAATTATTTGTCTAAACTCGCAGTCAATTTATAGATGTATATTAACATTTTTTAGTAGTGTGAAAGTCAAAAAAAGTGCTAAAAATATTTTTCAAATCCAAAATTAAACTTGTAAATGTTTTAAGCCTCATATAATTTGGAAATTATTAAAAGTTTTATAATCATCAGCCTCATACATAACTAAATGCAACAATACATAATGCCAAGTTTTCATGGGCCTTAAATACATTCATTTAAAATTAAAAATAAGTTGTAAAACTATTACTATTATTAAAATAAAACCTTGAGAAAAATATATTGTATAATATTATATTATACATGATATCATATACTTACATTATATATATGTATAAATCGATCCTTTTATTAACATATATTACAACTTTTTCCTAATATTATTATACTCTTAATAAGACCCTTATTATACATTTATATATATTTTAATATATTTATATTAATATTATATTATTATTATATAATATTTTAATTAACATTATCAATAATAGAGAGTGATAACAACTTTTGGACCAATTTTTCAAGTTATTAATGTTTTTATACCTTAGTGGGAGGTGAAGTCTTATTGAGAAATGCCTAGTGATCTCTAGCACCACCAGCTATTACATTAAATTGTTAATAATTTCTAAAATATTGGCTCAAAAATTGTTATCAAAAATTCATTTTCTCAATTATATGATATTATTAAGAAAATTATTATTAATAATAATTAATTAATTTGATAATGATTATAAAATTCGTAAACTAATTAATTATGTGCGTTATTTTGAAAAAATTAAGTTGACCTTAAAGGGTATAAGTGATTAGTATAAAAAATGCATCATAATTGAAAAATCCAAACAATATGTAACTTAGAAAGAACAAAATAAAAAATTAAACATTATTTTTATTTTTCGATTAAATGAGAAGTGGTCATAATAAAAGAACCACTATACATTATGTTATTTAAAACGTAAACAATGAATAATTTATAGGTTATATATTTATTTGAGATTATTTGTACAATATAATATTTTATAATATGAACCCTATGTAACAAACATAATTATAATTTTTGTTATTTAGTTGATTTTTAGTAGTAAACTTAAATTAAAGTTCATAATAATTATTTTAAAGAGTTCAAAAAAATAGTCGTAGATATAACACACGAGTTTGCTATTAACCTCAATTTTCACTTATTCTTTCTTTTTGGCTGAAATTCACAAACATGTAAATTAGGTTAGAAAAGTAGGAGATATTCAAAAATAACACTACTTAAAATAAGATTTCGCCCACTTTAATGTAAAATGTTTTATTAAGTCTTAAAAAACATTGCCTCTAAACAAACCAAATTTTATAGTTGGGCAATTAAGATTAAAACTACAGCGTAACTAGTACTGTACAAGATTTTATTATTTTTACTATACAGGTTGCCTAGCATTCACTGACAACTTAAATAACTTTTGATCCAGTTTACTTTTGTTAATGTTAAAATGTAAAAAAAATGTCAAAATAGCCATTTTTCAGAATAGATTTAAAAAAATAATTTGGTGAAAAAAATTTCTCATTAATGTTTGGTAATTAATTTTCTGTAACATTTAAAATTTTGTAAAATTTGAATTTTTCTGTATTTATTCTACGGTACGAACTCTGGCTATGTTTTATAAAAAGAGACAGAAGTAAACATATTCTTTTCATACTAAATATGATATGAATACAAATTTTTCCATAAAAATTATTAACATTCCAATGGCCGACTAGAGTTCAAATAAAAACACGATCAATACCTATTATTTAATGAGTGGTTTTATCTATAAAGAGATAAAACTACTTATCTTACTTTTCTTCTGTTCTTGTCTCAACACGCATTTCAATGTTTAATACCGTAAAATAACCCATGAAAATTCTAATTTTCACAAACATTCAAATGATACAGACTATTTACTACTGAATATTAATAAGATATATTTTTACTAAATTTTTTTTTAAATATACTCTACAAAATATCTATCTTGAATTTTTTTTTTTTAATTTTATTTAAAATTCAAAAATAATTAATATTTTTAATAAAATGTAATAATATAAATTATTGAGATATAATTTATACCTAATGTATAACTGTTATTTAAAAAAGAATCAGTAAAAAATATTAACTAAATCAGAAAGTTATTTATGTTGTCAGTGAATGCTGTGGCACTCTGTTAATTGTAATTAATACATTGATAATGTATACACGACCTTAAATTTTGTTAACACAAAATACGTCCACTAACATTTATATTATCTATTGAATGTAACCCACCGGTTCTTTTTCACGACGTTAGCACTTATCAGTACTATCAATATTAAAAAAAAAATTAATTGTAGATAAAGATGCGACAGGTTGTACATGCATGAGTACCTCGTCACCATAATGATATATCGAATCTCGTAAGAATATGTTATGCAAGTTTTGTTTTTCTGTATAACAAAATTTAATTAAATCAAGAATTATTGGTTGTGTAAATAACACAAATAAGATGACTATATAAGAGTCGTGCATCTAAAGTTTGGAAAAAATTTAAGAAAGGCACTATTGAGAAGACATAAACATTAAGAATTCAAGGTTAAATATTTATAGCTTAGTACTAAACACATACACACATTACACACTACAATTGTCGTGAAACATGAAATAATCATTTTATATTTTCCAATTAGAGATATGTAAAGAAAAATATATTGTAATAAATATATATATATATATATACATAAGTTATTTTGTTATTTGGATGTTGTGATTTGAAAAAAAAATTATTAAATAAACCATAAACGTTATTGAGTAAATATTTATATTTTAATCAACAATCTAAAAAGGAAAAGAAAATTAATGATAGTCAACATTAATAACTACTTTCACGTAAATTTAATTTCACTGTAATTTGAAAACAAAATTTCATACGTAACTTTAAATTTTTAGTAAAAAATAATGATTATTATGTCAGTTATAACTCATACAGTAAAATTTCATCATTAAAATGTATATTATTAATCAATAATTAAAAATATTTACAGTGCAGACTACCAGAGAAAACTTTTGATAAACTACGTCACACTACTGTTAATTTACTATTTCACTTTGTATCATTGAATATAAATAATGAAATATATAAAAATAATGGTATATAAAAATGTTACATTATTATGCCCACTTCTATATCATTTGACGCTTACTATTTCATTTTTAGATCATCGGCGTCATAAAAACCTGCAAAATAGCAATTTGGTCACTAACTATCTAAAGGTCCTTTTTGACACGTATATTTTTCCATCTAATAAAGTTTTCCAGTTAAGGTAACAGGGTTGTATATTTTTCACCAACTACTAATCTATACCCCCTTTTTATCTCTATTAAAGCTTGTTATATTATTTCGCATACAATTTTAGCGACGAAAAACTGTAAGCTTTACCTGCCATACATTATTCATTCAACATTGACACCAGGTCCTAAAACCCAGCGCGTGCATACTTAAAGCACGAAGAAATAAAGGGAAAACATCTATCTTTTCTTATGTGACATTATCAAGATACATCGACACTAGGTCACGCCGAGATGAAGTCTAAAGAAAACATCTTTGCATGTACTTATTATAATATTGTACATAACATAAACTGTTAAAGAGCTTAATGTTTTAAAACTTATTTTTACTACTTTAATATTCATTGAAATTTTTTTCGATTTTATGTATTTTTGGAACTCATAAAATTAAAGAAAAAAGTATCTACAATTTCAAACAGCTTTTAAAAAAAGTTTTTGTAAATATTAAAAATGAAATTTGAATATTTTATACAACAGTTTAAAATTTTCGTTTCGGTTAAACTTGTTATATAAAGTAGAAATTATCCCATTTTGAAAATTATTACTTTTTCAGTTTTTTTATGCAACTGTAAACACGGTTTCAAAATGCTATCTTGGTTATGTATTTTCATATAATTCATAATAACTATGAAATGGTCTCTATCTTCGCAACAGTGCTTCTAAAAAACTCATTTTATAATATTATAAAAATAAAATGTACATAATCTATGGTGATAATGTTTATAAGTATAAATTTATACATACACAAATATCAATAAATAAAATTACTAGACAATTTAATGACAAAGATTTCATCATCTTATATATTAAATCAAATAATCATTTTTTTATAAAGTTAAAAGAATTTAATTTAGTTTTTAAAATAAATAATAAGATACCTAATTATTCCATTAGTAATAATAAACTTAATGATAGGATATTTAAGTTTAATTCTAACAATGCAAACCTTAAAAGCAGTAGGACAATTTTATTTTTTATTGTCACACAACTGTAGTAAAACAAATAAGACAACCGAACTGCAGCGAATTAAATTAATTGAACTTTTTTTTTTATCAGTTAACTCAAATTCTTACAATTCATTGCTGTTAAAACATTACTTCACAATTTCAAGGACTATTTAATTTTTGTATTTTATATTCATTATATAATTATTATTATAATATCATAATTCAATCATTCATAAAATTCATTGGATACTTGAGAATAAATACATAGAAGAGAGGTATGTTGAAATTGCAAACATGCATACAAAATATCACCAATGAAAAAATAGTTTTTGATATAATTTCAAGATGTATTGTGATTTGAATAGAAACAACTAATTGACAAACAGCAAAATACCACAGGTAACAGAGCTTTCATATTTTATGATCGCCCTTTTAAATAATGTATAAACACTAAGGAATATTTCAAAACCATGACAACAGTTTATAGTTGAGCGCTTAAGAACAAACTTTTAAATTCAAAAAGTACTAAATTAATTTCTATTACTCATTCGTGATTTATGATATTAAATCGTTTATAATAAATTCAACTGAAAGAAACGCATAAATTTTAATTAAATTTCATTTTCATTACCTTGTGTTGTTTGTCTTCTACTAGAAATATTCAAATTCTACTCGAAATTCAAATACCGACGGCGGTTATACTAAAACGAAACTATAAATAATAGTAAATCTTAAACTGTTTCAAGTTTTAACTTTAAACGCTTTTTAATCATAAACGCGCCATTTACATTATTTTATGCATCAAAAAAAATTAAAATATCCCGACTCATTGCACGTGCGATTAATGGCGATCGGTTGGTAGGGACGTGCGTCACGTCCTTCTGTTGTATGGTTACTGTCGGTAAAATCCCTTTCATTCGATGAAATAGCACCACTGTTGACAACGCTGGCAAAATGGAACCGCTCATTTAAAACTATGCGCAACAGCCATAAATGTATAATTTTTATTTTTAGGAAATAGAAATAATTTTCTAATATCTTACCATTACTAGTACAATAATAAAAATAAATTATAATTAAAATTGGTCCGTTTACAAAAATTGTGCTTAAATATTACTTTCTTTTTAGATTATGATTTAGCTGTATTGTGTATTGTATAATGGTAAAAGGTGTTATAAGATAAATCAGATGAAACTAGCCTCACTATAAGTTTTTTAGCCACTTCGCATTTATAGTTTGGTATCATAAGTGTGTTAAAATCCAAAGTTAACTTTAAAATTATGTTCAGGTAATATTTCTAATGAAGAGATTATATTTTCCTTTAATTTATTTTTACACTAAATCTGGAAACTAAGGGTCAGAAAACCCTTAGTTTCCGGCTCCAGCCCACTGGTGTTAAATTAATAAAATATCTAATGAATGTTCACTCTGTCCTTTTGTAATATTGAAAAATATTTATAGAATATTTTATGGTAACCATTAAAAACATAAAGTTTACACAAAATATCCGGTGTTTACTTAAATATTATTAAGATCTATTAATGTGTTCAAAAAAATTATTCAACTTCTTATGATTAAATTCTTTTTAAATTTAAAAAATACATATTTTTTTTAATAAAAAAATTACATTGAAAAAGTTAATAATTTATAATATACAATACAATTATTATTTTAGATCATAAATAGTGTTGGAAAATTAGCTAAAAATTTAATATCACAAAATAAGTTTTTAAAGATCAGGAACTCTTAAATGATACAAATTATAGCTTGTATTAAAGACGACAGAAGTTAGAATTAGAAAATACTCAAGAATGATTGTGTGCATAAAACAAATCACCTATGAAGTAATTGATACTTTTGAAAGTCCGAAAGTACATTATTAACTGTAGATTAGTAAATACTCTGCAAACCAGCCTTAAGTTTAAGAATAGGGTAAGATTAGAGGAAAATGGGAAAACATTACATAGCAGAATGTTACTCATTTATTTCATAAGTAATTGCTTTGTTATGTTCTCCTTATTTTTTTCAATTTGAGAATGTTTCCAAAATAATCTATGGACTCTAATACTTTGCAAAGAATAAAACTCTAATAAAGTTAAAAAGAACAAAGAACTATGAAATTATTTGATTTGTAATTGAATCATTAATATGATATAAAATAGTTAAAGAAAAATATTAACTAAAACGGTTTGATTTATTTAACAAAATCACAACAAATATGTTAAATATGAATAGATTATAACAAAGTATTAGCCTATATTTCAGGATTTAATTATGATTTATTAAAAATGTTTGAATTTTTTAGTTCTGTTTTAAAATATTTTATTTACTTACGTTTTATCTTGTTCCCAAAGTAATACTTTAATGCAGTGGTGTACATTAAAATTTGTTCTAGGAAGGATGAAAAAAATTACATTTTACAATTACAATTTACACAAAACACTTCTTTAATTTTATTATAAAGAAATTAATATTAATTATATTATTATAAATTTTAAATACTACATTTTTTCACGATATCAAATTACATATAATATTAATAATTATTATATCAAATCTAAATTGTTAAACAGCTTAATTATTGACGGATAACTATTAAACATGAAAATAGTAAATGTTCATGCATGAACATTAATAGCAAAAAATATGAATAATAATTAGACGACATTACATATCGTTGAGAATAATATATTGTTTTCATCGTTGACAAATTATACTTCATTTCTGGGTATACATCACATGTTATAAATAGGTAATATTTATAAATTTTGTTTATGAGTTTACTATAGAATAACCAAATCGATAAAATTAATGAGAATTAGTATTTTTACGTATAGAACTGGCGTGAACAATTCACAATAAACGCGCATAAATTAATATTTATTATGTAACAATGTTATTATATAATAATAACACTTAATAATATTTAAGTATCATATTTGAATATCTAAATTTAAAAGCGTTACAATTCAACAAGAAACATTAAAAATAAATGTTTGGCTTTTTGGGAGGAGGTTTGGAACACAAAACTCCGTATGCACGCCACTGCATTATTGTACTCTATTTCTTATTATTTATTGTTTTACTGATTTTAATTTTAATTTCAATATTTTAATTAGTGAAATGACATATTCTTTTAGTACTTAAGACTATTTAAGTTGACAAATAAGGACAACTCTAAACATATGAAATATTTGTGTTTCATCTAGTTATGTATCTGATCATTTTGTGCTATTTATCATATATAAACAATGAACAAACATATATGGCACTTATACGAGTAGTGCATAAATCATTAAAACCGTTATAGCGTTTAGAGCCAACTTTTGGTTTATGTGCATAAGCTCGAGCTAATTGAAACGACTGGATGTTGTCGTTAATACGTCTTAGCTCTTGAAGTTGCGCGATGTATACGACGAAACTCGAGTTACACAATAATTCGTCTACTACATAGTGCGAAACAAACGTGTAACGATTGTTCTACGAGTTGTGTGCATACAGAGTGTGTTCAGTAAGTATGGAAACAGGTTTCTATTGTTCTCGTTGTTTATAATAATTGACCCGTTTCCTTACTTACAGAACACGCCGTATATTGCAGTTTTGTTGTACAATTAACACGAAAACAATGTGTTTCGTGGACATGTCATGTCCTTGGTGTTAATGAAACTAAACTCTAAACCGTGTGGCGTATTGGCGTCGGTTCAATTTTGCCATCCGGTCAACTTTCAGTACGTAAGAAACAGCGGAGTTATATTTGTAATAATGACTGACGGAGTGTTAATTCGTTTCAAACTGCGACTAATTAATAACACTTTCATCAAAAACGCAAACTTAAGACCACCCCCCACCCAAAAAGTGCGCCGGAACACATCTGTGACAGGCGACTCTCTATAGCATTAGCACGCTAATGCGTTAGATGTACGCCGAGGAACCGTAGTGTTAATTTTAGACGCCGGTCATTACGGTATGGGCATGAAAATCGAGGGACGTCATCAAAGACACCACACCCCCGCGCAAGGCAGTACTTTCATTATAAATAGACGATAATCGAGCGGAATGACTAAACCGTACACAACATAATACTGGAGTTGAGCTGCGTTATATGGAAGCAATAATATAAACTCCGTCAGCAGTGGCCGACTCTCCGTAACATTCCAAGGATACCAACGCGTCTGATGAAGGTGGCTATTACGACGCCCGAGTTTCCTGGCACAAAAAACTTCTGGATGATTTACTCAAAATCTTTATCAAAAACAGACTAGTTCACTCTTGTCACTTTTCAACAGAGTTCATCACGTGCATCCTAAACAAATACACACACACTATTTGAGTATAAATAATTCATAAACAAAAACAAGCGTATGGTTAAACGGTATAGCGCTCGTATATTTAAAAATGTACAAACGCCTTGTTGTAACGTTTTCATTCTAAAAATAATGAAAATGTCGATGACTTGGTGTAAAAAGAGTTATGTGCATTTTTTAGGAAAATAGTTTGACATTTTTCTTCTATTATCTCTTATGCATTATACTTTATTAATGCAAACTAGTGACTCAAATAATGAGTTTTTACTTTCCAAATTTATACACAATAAATTTTACTCTTTGTTTAATATAATTACACAATTAAGTAAATTTCGTCAAATTCGATGTTTATTAAAAACAGCATACAAATAGACACTAATATTTTCACATCAAGTTAAACAAAAAACTATGATTTAACTTCAAATAATTATACAAACATCCCCAAAACAAAGTTATTAAAACAATAATTGTTTCATTGTGATAAATTATTTATCTCAATTTTTGTAAGTTGGTACTTTAATTTTTGAAACTTTTAAAAAAAATAATTTTTTTATTATATCTCAGTAATTCTTACTTTTAACGCTTATGTAGTTTTTAATTATTACACTTTTATTAAATTCATTTCACAAAATTTTAACTTAATTTTGTTCTTAACTAAAAAAAAAGTAGTTTTCGTAATTTTTTATTAACAATTCAGTATTTAAGTAAATACATAATTATCATCATTTGTGAAATTTATCATTTTTAATGTGATATAAGTAAAAAAATAGTTAATAAAAGACTAATCTATTTCTTTGTATATAAATTTTCTATATTATAAAAATATTGTAAATAAAAAAAATTAAAAGAATGATGAAATTATATCATTTAAATTTAAATCTCAGCTTAGTTACACAAATTTAAATTTTTATAGTTTATAAGTAATTTTTTTAATTTATTACAAAAACTAATATGAAAATATTACCAAATTTTTTTTTTTTTAAATAAATCGTAAGTCCTGACTTAATAATTATTTTTCTTGTGTAACTACGTTATATATATACTTATTATAATTATTGTTATTTAAACAATAAAAATTATTTTGAATAAATTGAATTATTCTTAAATGTCAGAAATAGTGACCACTAACTTATGAAGCCAAACGCTTAAATATCAAATAGAAAAACCGTAAAATAATGATTTTTTTCTTTTAACACCTAAAAATTAAAAAAAATCTTGTTTCTAATTATTGATGAGTTGAGATGTCTGTTTTTAAATGATTAAACATGAATATCATATTTACCCTGAACGTGTATTGTATAAGAGTAGCAATAATCGTCTGTAATAATTAATAGACTTAATCATTGATTAATCTTAATTTCTGATTCTTTGATAGGCACTGGTCTGATGGTTTTAGATTATTTTAGTAGCTACACCTTATGTACATAAATTATTCGATAAATTTTTAAGAATATTTTTAGTTGATTAACGGTTGTATTTTTAAGTTAGTGGATTGAATATAATAATGTTACTTGGTTTATTCATTATCTCATAAAATTTCCTATGTGTATCACTAGCATTATTGTCACTATTGTTAAAATTTTATAAAAATATTTAAAAATTCTAAGTTTATATTAAAAAAGTATATGAAAATTCTGGTAATTTACTTATAGTTTCCAACTGGTTAATAATTCAAACGTCTTAAAACTTTTAAGTGCAAAGGCTGTGATACAATGTTAATGGTATTTAAGAACTTAACAAAAATCGATTACTGAGTTAGAAAACATACTCAGTGTGTGTATATATTAACAAAAGAATAAAGGCTCAGTAAAATTTCTAAGCTAATAAAAATACATGCTAAATTGAATAACCATTTATCTTTTTTTATATGTACAGATTTTTGAAATGTCCATTGTGTTTTATTAATGAAAAATGGTTATAGGCTTAAAAATTTTATTCATTTGGTATTTAATGATTAAATTTTTAATCACTTTTATTTTAAATGCTTAAAAAGTTGGACCAATTTATGAAAATATAATAAGAATTGATTACTTGTGGCTAATAGTATTTAATATTAAAAAAAAATGATCATATTTTTCTAAAGTGTAGTTAGTTGTCACGCATAATTGACCCACTATCTCTATAAATTATGCCATTTACTAAATTACTGTAGGACTAATTTTCAATAGATTTAAGATTGACACACAATCCATAAGGGTTACCCTTATGGATTCGTCTATAATTCATACCTTATATTTTATTAGCTTTAATTAAGTTTTAACAATTATTATAAAAACAAATGTTGTAAGGAATTGTTTATTTTGGTACGTTATCTTAAGTAATTTGCATGTATTATTTGACCGTCTTTTAAGTTCTATATTTGCAGTTTATACATTTTCAAACTTTACACGTGTAATAACGTAGCTAGATGTATTTTTGTTTGCTTAATCCTTAAGTGTTTCTAAGTTCTATTTAACTAATATACTAACATGAAATATTCAAATTTCAAATACCCTGATCATTTGTAGGAATTATTTCTACCGAGTAGAGCATAATATTCATGAAAACAACATGGCCTTCAAAGTAATTTAATGGTTTTTGTTAGGTAATACACCAAAAATAAATTGTTAATGTTGGGAATTTTTCTAAAAATAGTCAGTATAATACCAATTGCCTTATCGTCTCGCCATGTACGCGACGGCAACATACAAGTGCACGGCCCTTACAACGTACCTACCACAGCTATGACCTTCAAGAAATTTTATGTGTAAAACAGAAAAATCAACGCCATCGTTGTTGTCGATGCGACACGATTAAACTTGTTCGTTATCGCGTCCTTTGTTTTCACTGCTCGGTGTAGTCGCATATGATAAATGATCTACTTATTCGCTTTAAGACTTTCCCTTTGCGTGTTGTGCCCGTTAATTTTCTCATTGTCGTTGAACGTCATATATTTTTTGTGTTTTTGAAAACATTAACTATCGGTTTTATTTAATTTGTTTAGTTTAATAGAAGTTTTTTTATGTACATTTAATTCACGGTGGCACATACCTATTTTAAAAAAATTAATTTTATTTGCAAGGAGGTACATCGTTGTGCTTAGTAAGTGTCGCAATTAACTACCAATATTTTCAGTAAGTAGTTTAGAAATTGTAGATTACTTAAAGTTTTCTTTTCATCATCTCGGCGTCAGTGGTTTTAAATTTGCCTATAAAAATCACGATTTGTCAATTGGCGTCGATGATTAAAAAATGTGTAGCTAGTACCACTGACTGTGGGCTTATGTGTGTTGAAAGCCAACGGGTCTGGTGAATTCGCCATTCCTATGTCTCCACTTTTGCTAATGGAAAACGGATTATGATTAAAATTGTTCAATTTTTGTGAGTATTTCAGCCGAACTAAATATATACATTTTTTATGTTTTATACATATAATAAATATTATATTATAATATATACATTGTATATATATATATATATATGTATTATGTACATTATAGTTTTTAAAGAATTTTTCATTTTTAACTTTATAAACCTCGTATATCTTAAATTATATTAGTTTTTATATCGCCTATCGTCAAGTATATAAATATATTAAATTTTAGACCTGCAAAAATTTTATATTTTAGCTAAAGGAGTTTTTATACAGACTTGCAGAAGATTAAACGATTATTAATTCGTATAAAAATGTTTTTTTTCGAGCTTTGTTTATATCGTTGTCATAGACACGATACAATTTTCTGTTAACTCTTAGTCCACAGTTACTCCATCTAATATTATATTTCATTAAGTTAATTAATAGGATATTTTATTTGAGTTATCAATACAGTGCAAATTGTAAATGTATTTAAGTTTTCTAATTGTTATAGTCTAACATTATGGTAAAGTAATATATTTATTACTAATATATATAGTCTAATATATTTGGTTGGGGTTATTTCGTATACATAAAATAAATCATATAGATTATTGGTTGCTTAAAACAAATGTATATTGGATAACAATTATTATCAAGTTATTAACAATTTTCATTAATACCAAAATCTGTTCATGATTTTAATAGTTAATATAATTGTAAGTTATATAATTAATCTTCTTAATGAGGAAAACGAGTCGACTTGTTAAATTGTATTAAGTTAGTAACTTATTTGAGATTGCTTGATGTTCTACTATTTTATTTTGTAAATTCAGTAAATGTACTGAAAAGTCGTCTTACAAACTTTTAAGTCGTTTTGAATGAGTTTTGAATGTTTAAAAAAGTCATTCAAAACTAGTGTAGGACTAAAATGAATTGTTTAGAAATTATAAATTATTTAGTCCTGTAAATATTTTAAAACAGTTTATTAAATTAAAATGAGAAATAGACGAATTTCACTAAGTTAACTATTTTATGATACAGAGTGTTCAGTAAGTAGCGAAACGAGTTTCTATTGTTTTAATTGTTTGTAACAACCGACTCGTTTCCCTTACTTAAGGGAACACTTAATATATAAAATTTANCTCGTTTCCCTTACTTACGGAACACTTAATATATAAAATTTTAAAAACAAAGGTTAACTCGTATAAAGAAAAGCAGTAGAAATGCATCACCTATTTAAAAATTGGTGCTAACCTAATATCTTAGCACATACTTAAAATATCAATCATAAATGATTATAAAGCATATTATGCTTTGCATTTATGTAACCTTGGATAGCTTTAGTCCCCTTGAATGGAAGCGGACTATGGTCCCTTCTATAGTTGGCAATATTCATTTAAAAATGAAGTGATGATCAAAAAAAAAAAACGTCCAAAATATGGAATATAGTAAAAAATTTTATTACGCCCTCCATTATAAAATTTTTTGTTGTGCCATTATGAATTTTAATTAATTATAATTAATTAAATATCAATCATAATTATGATTGATATTTTTAGTATACTTTTGATAGTATATCAAATAGATGTACTTATTATTATTACTTTTAAGCCTGTTAGACTTATAACTTCCAGCAACGACAGGTATAACCTTTTAAGGTTATATCTAGATTAGGTATCCCTTAATTTAATAATAAGAATTTTTTTAATTGTTTTTTCCGAACAGTTACTGTATGTTAAAGTTCAGTAATTTGTGATAAATGTGGAAACAATATTTCATTGTTGAGAAATGCTCAAAATTTATAATTTATTTGTTCACTATTTTTTAAGTTTTTATTTTTAATTACGTTGTACATATCAAAAACTTTAATTTGATACAGATTAAAATTTGTCGATCAACCTGCAATATTTTCAAAAATTCAGTAGAAAAAGTTTTTTTTATGTGTGGTTGGTTTTTTATAACCTTTCTTAATTAAAAAAAAAACATAGCAATTTTAAAATATAAAAAAAAAAATTGAAAATGCCCTTTTTGTACCAAAGTATAATTTTCAAATATTTGTTGAACATTTTTAAATGAAATTAGACATTAAAAAAAAAAAACTTTTGGGTTATTTTAATGATAAACATAAAAATTATATTAACACTCTTATTATACTCATATACTAATGGTATGAATAGAAATTCTTAAATTTTTAGTAGTTTTTAAAGCAAGTAAAAAATGTTAACAAAATTATTTAAGGTAATTATTATAGATGAAGTCGTCTTAAGCATCGAGTTTATGCTAATAATACATGATCTGTGTGTATGTGCACATGTTAGAAATATTTGTAGTGGTGTATATTAATTAAGAATTATAGTTCAAATTATTCATTTGTAATTGTTATTTTTTATTTAAAATAAAATATAGTTATCAATTATAATCATTCATTTTTTAACACAAAGAAAATTTTATTTTTATTTACATTAAAAAACATTTTTTTTTTTAATTACATAAGTTGTACATTTGTAATTTGCCTCAATTCTCAGCAAATATAATTTTAACTTAAAAATGATGGTTCTCGTAATCTATTATTTTGTAGTGATCTGGAAATTATAAAAGGTAATTTAATTAAATATTATCATAAAAATTCTAATAATATTATGTAATACTGTATAATAATAAAAATAATGTTTACAAGAAAATACGTTTTGTATATTCTTTCAGGAAGTGTAATAGATATTACGCTATCTAGTTGTATCAGTTAGTGTTATTTTCATAATGAATTTCCACACAAGAGATCGCTGTATATAGACTGATCGATTAAAAAACTGACATTTGTTATTTCAGAAATGTTTAGTTATAATATATATTATATAGAATCTATTCATCTGTTCTGAAAAAATTTTTATGTTAATCTATATGTCTTATAGAGGAGCCAACCTTTTTTTTTAATGGCAACATATTTAACTATCTTATAAAATAGAAAATGACGTAGTTAAAAAACTAACTGATCCATAACAACTGTTGAACCTGTTTTCCAGAAATTATTGACAATGACTAGTAGTGAAGTGGGTGTTATTATTTTTATTACTAGACTTTTTTCGGCCCTACTTCTCCTTTTCTTAATTAGATAATTTTTTTATAAGTTTATTATATATATTTATCCAAAGTATTTTTTTAACTACTTGTTTTTATTTTGTTTTCTCTCAGTAAGTAAATACTTCCAAAATATTTTTATTTTTATTTGATTTATACAATCTATAAAATTAGTACAATAAGCATAAAAAATAATACTGATTTTTTGACATGATTATTTTGAGAAGAGAAGCAGCCTTCTGACAATACTCTTTTTAAAGTGATATTATTGAGTAGTTCGAATTTTTTTTTTTTAATTTTATTAATTATTGTGGAATAAGAAGATCTTTGCACTACTACCTTCTTAGTCTTTTAGAAGGATTGCCAGGTAGGTATTATGGGTATAGTGAGATCCTTTACTAAAGAATTAGAATGGTTAAGAAGGAAATGGTGGTATCGAGTGTAATGTTCTTTAGGAAATAGCAATACTGTCTTTAGTTGTAAGTCTGAATGTAAGGAATAGTTTGAAACGTAATGTGTTGCATTTGTGATTATTTTGTATAGTCTGAATTTTAAGATCGTTTTTTTTTTTTTGGAAATTTGAACGCCTCATTTGAATTCCATATGTCCATAGTTGTTTAAGTAGCATTTTGTATGAAGTGAAAGTTTTGATTACAGTGTAGAAAACGCTTGGTTATAAAGAGTTTGATTTTAGTAGAGTTTATATGATGTGGCCTGTTAAGTTTTTGGTCAAGGTGTATACCAATGTATTTTGTAGTAGTTATATACCTTTAAATAGTTTGGGTACTCTTGCCTTCATCAGATTTCATTAAAGAGTTGAGCGGTAGTGCATTTTGAAAAATGACGTTTACGAGAAAATATTTAAAAAATAAAAAGAATAAAGGTGAACTTTTGATTTTTAGTTTGAATTTAAGTAACATTTATATAATATTTTTTAAATAGATATAAAATGTTAAAAAGTCAAAAAAATACTTTCTTATATCCCTTATATTATTGCCTAGTGATTATTTTTGTGTTAAATATTTTCTATGTTTTTTAGTTTTTAACTGATATTTTAAATACATGTATGTTTCAAAGTTGAAATACTATCTTATGTTTATTAAACAATTTATTTGAGTTAGTTTATTATTAGAATATTTTTATGAGTAAATATTGAATAATGACAGTTTTATTTTCGCACGTAATCTAGTCATAGTAGAATGAAGGGTATATATAAGAAAAAATATTGGGGTAAAAATACAATATAGCTCTAAAAGAATATATTTTATACTTATTAGAAAATAAATAACACTTTTACATTATTTTATTGAATTTAAATAATTAATCTAATAATTTTTATTACAATATTTTTGTAACTGTATTTTTAGCTTCGATGCGAAGCTGAGAAGGTATTGGTTTTACTATGATGTGTTTTTTTTTTTTTTTCTGTTACTACTTTTTCTCAGCTATCACCGAACCGATTTCTTTCAACGATACGTCAAAAGATCACAAATCGTATCTAGTCGAAGACATTACCCTTAAAAATTGAAAAAATTTCCCTCGTTCCCCGTAAATGGGGGAAACCTCCAAAAAAATTACAAATTTAAAAATCGCTAATTTTCGAAATTTTTTCAATTTTTTTTACTAAAATGTGCCGTAACTTTTTCAAAAATGAACATATGAATATAATTTTTTTTTATATAGATGCTTGATGTCTTTACCTATTATTTGGTATATTTTTTTTGTAAATTTCACCTTTTTTCTGCNATCAAGTAGCTTTTGGAATAAAACACCAATTTTTTTAAAATTAAACACTATCTAAAGATTTGCATCGAAGCGTTTATTTTTGATAGTGATTTTAATCACTGTCAGATATCATTATACTTGATCCAACTATACCACGTCACAATTGTGCCACGACCCCCCTGTGCTGGGTTTTTTTTTTTTTTTTTATTGTATTAAATTGAATTGAAAATTTGCTAATTTCAATAAACTTTTTCATTGTATTATTATTTCGAGTAAAAAAACCTGGTGGTTAAACCTTATCAATTATTTTTTATTTTGTTCGTTAAAACTTACTTATAAATAATTGTGCTTTTATCTCATTAATGGGGTAAAAGTACGTTTTTATTTTAAATTTGATTTCAGTTCATTACTTAAATATAAAATTGAATGAAGTTCAAATTTGACTATTAATGTTTAATTTATATTTTTGAGTTTGTCTACCAAAAATATGATTGTTTACAGCTACCTAATATTACAAGTCCTATGTAAATGTAAAAAANAACAACAAACAACAAACAACATACACGTGAAACTAATAAAAGCGTGTTAATACGTACTGTAACACTAGATTATTTCTTTATTATTGAACTTTTTTTATCACAAGTAGTTGGGATAGAAGCGCTTTAGTGATTATGATCAAGTATGACTTACTGAACACCCTATATATATACTATATAGATATAACTGTAAATTTGAACGTGGTGGGTGGAAATTTTGGCGTATCGATAATTAGATAATACTAATTTTGAGTCATCTTGTTTGATGTCAATTTCAGAGTCGTGTACTTTTTATCTCGGGAATCGTTTTTATTATCCATTCAAAAACGAATAAGCCCGTTTGGTTTTTTTTTGGCAAGGGTTTTTACTCTAAAATTTCTATTTACTAGATTTTATGTTATTTTTTTTGAATATAGTATTTAAATAAATAAGCTTTAATAGTTTCTATAGTGATAATATACATTATTGAATTTACTTTAAACCTATGTATGAAAATTTTAATTTAATTTAAATTTTTTATATAGGTCTACCACTTGACTTGAAATATATAATGTAAGAAGACAACAGTGAGGAGAGTAAGTATAAAGAAATACCTAGTGATTTTTCGATTATTTTTTAATTAAAAAGCTAATACCATAACAAAGGTTAAAATAATAAACGTATCGCCTTGAAAAATATTGTATTGGTTTGTTTTATAACATTAAATAATTTAATTTTTTACTGTTTTTTGTCTTTTTTTTCTTATTATTAAATAGTTTTTTATTTTATTTTATATTTTTGTTTAATGTCTTTTCTTAAAATATACTGTTTGTGCTAGAGAGAACTGCAAAACCTGTGTATCCTAACGTTACTGCTTAACGGAACCAAATGCACTTTCGAATGCTTAAATACCGAGGTTTGATTGAACCCCCCCCCCAATACTTACGCACTGAGGCACGACGTGGTCCGAACTGAGCTAATTAAAAATTTAAAAAACACCTACGCAATTATTAGATTTTCTTCAAAATAAAACAATTTGTTAAATTTTAGCTGTTGATTTTTATATTCTTCTTCTCTTTCCTCACGTTTATCCAAACTACTTGTTGATGTTTATATCTCATTTTAAATAAAAAATTTTTCTTTCTGATTTTACTCATAAGGCCATATCGAAAATTCATCTTTGATTTAATTCCATGTTTTTTATAACATGTGTTTGAATCTTTATATTTTTCATTAGCCACATATATTGTCATATTAAAGTATGTTTTACTTCAAATAGCTGCTTTTCTTCAAAATTTGGGTTTTGGATAGAGAACTATGAAAACCAAGTATCGATTGTATATATAACTTAAATTTTTATTCTGTGTCATCAGTCTGTTGATAATTATTAATATTAATCTTCTTCGGTATTTTTATTGCAATATTCTGAAACATAACATATAAAAAGTTATCGAACAACGACGAGTTTGTTTCTTTTGGCATATTACCATAAATGAAATAAAAAACATGCTTATTAAGTTTACATTAAATTTTAAGTTTATTTATGCATGTTTAGATCGATAATAAAATATTTTGAATTATACCTAAGTGTCTAATTTTAATTTCCATATATGGCCACTTTTCTATCTTAATGTGATATATATTGTTTAAAAGTACTTTTTAGAAAATAAAATTTATTTTCTCAAAAATTATTGTTCTAGTTACTTCAATGGCTTATACGTACTAGATAATGGTTTATTTTTACTATGAAATTGTTAAGTCTCGGGGTGCCAATAGTTGAACTCACATTGTCATTGAAATGTTTTATAACAGTGATTCACCGCTATCGGATATGAATGTATTGTTTTTTTAAGGTATTAAACAATGAAAAAATAAAAATAAATTAAATTTTAGTTGATTTTGATCATAAAGAGGATTGTAGGTAGCACCCTTGTATGTAAATTTTTTATGAATTAAAAAAGAAAAATATGTGCACTAATTGATTTAGCATGTAATAAATGCTTGATCAAGTAAAATTGGTACTATGAACTAAATATTTAAATAACTTCTTGAAAAATATCATTATGATTTATTGAGTTGTGTTTTAATAATACATTAGAAGCGTATAACACGTACACTTCTCATTATGAATCATGACTTAAAGTTATCAGAAAATGGCGGGCAGTACGTAGCTAGATATATCGAGACAGTTATGTCGCTAGTACGCGCTATAATTTTGAAAATTTAAGGAAAGCGGGTGTACTTTGCCAACATATTCAGAAAGATGTGTCGCATTGTACGAGCTTTAAAATTTTCCATTGAAAAGTCATTTAATTTGAACACCTTATATGAATAATAATTTACTATGAATAATCATTACAATATGACAATTTTATTGATAATAATTATGATGTACCAACTATTATTTAGTAGTTGAACATTTTGTTTTAAATGTATTCCATTGGTGCACATAATTTTTTGTCCTGATTANATGTGCACTAATTGATTTAGCATGTAATAAATGCTTGATCAAGTAAAATTGGTACTATGAACTAAATATTTAAATAACTTCTTGAAAAATATCATTATGATTTATTGAGTTGTGTTTTAATAATACATTAGAAGCGTATAACACGTACACTTCTCATTATGAATCATGACTTAAAGTTATCAGAAAATGGCGGGCAGTACGTAGCTAGATATATCGAGACAGTTATGTCGCTAGTACGCGCTATAATTTTGAAAATTTAAGGAAAGCGGGTGTACTTTGCCAACATATTCAGAAAGATGTGTCGCATTGTACGAGCTTTAAAATTTTCCATTGAAAAGTCATTTAATTTGAACACCTTATATGAATAATAATTTACTATGAATAATCATTACAATATGACAATTTTATCGATAATAATTATGATGTACCAACTATTATTTAGTAGTTGAACATTTTGTTTTAAATGTTTTCCATTGGTGCAGAAAATTTTTTGTCCTGATTGCCAAATCTCACACGTGGTTATAATTTAAGAAAATTATTTTTATTATAATGAAAATGTGTCCAGTGATAAACTAGTATATTTTAAAAAAACACCTATTTTAGTTAATAGACTGTTGTAATGGAATCAGTTACGATATAAATTTAACAGCGATAACTATTCTAGAACATCGAACGAATAGAATTTTTTAGTGGNCGAGACAGTTATGTCGCTAGTACGCGCTATAATTTTGAAAATTTAAGGAAAGCGGGTGTACTTTGCCAACATATTCAGAAAGATGTGTCGCATTGTACGAGCTTTAAAATTTTCCATTGAAAAGTCATTTAATTTGAACACCTTATATGAATAATAATTTACTATGAATAATCATTACAATATGACAATTTTATCGATAATAATTATGATGTACCAACTATTATTTAGTAGTTGAACATTTTGTTTTAAATGTTTTCCATTGGTGCAGAAAATTTTTTGTCCTGATTGCCAAATCTCACACGTGGTTATAATTTAAGAAAATTATTTTTATTATAATGAAAATGTGTCCAGTGATAAACTAGTATATTTTAAAAAAACACCTATTTTAGTTAATAGACTCTGTTGTAATGGAATCAGTTACGATATAAATTTAACAACGATAACTATTCTAGAACATCGAACGAATAGAATTTTTTAGTGACTAAATTATATTTTTAATTTAATTGTTTATTCCTTGGGCTTTGTCTTGTAGCAAGACTTGCTAAATATTGTTATTTTTTTTAAACGTTTTTTAAGAGCTTTCTCTCTAATAAGTTTAAACGTCTAACTATTATTTACTAATGCACATTTTATTATGACATTAGTATTAAGAATAAATACCGACCAATTTATTTCTATTTAACTTGCATCTTATTGCTGTGTAAAATGTTAACATGAAAAATGTTACTCCAACATTTCATCGCTTATGTCTTTTATTTTTAGTAGTTAAAACAATTAATTTTCTTGACTAATAAGACTAATATTTCAAAATGAATTCACTGTACACATTTGATGGCGGATTTATTGTNGAAAATTATTTTTATTATAATGAAAATGTGTCCAGTGATAAACTAGTATATTTTAAAAAAACACCTATTTTAGTTAATAGACTCTGTTGTAATGGAATCAGTTACGATATAAATTTAACAACGATAACTATTCTAGAACATCGAACGAATAGAATTTTTTAGTGACTAAATTATATTTTTAATTTAATTGTTTATTCCTTGGGCTTTGTCTTGTAGCAAGACTTGCTAAATATTGTTATTTTTTTTAAACGTTTTTTAAGAGCTTTCTCTCTAATAAGTTTAAACGTCTAACTATTATTTACTAATGCACATTTTATTATGACATTAGTATTAAGAATAAATACCGACCAATTTATTTCTATTTAACTTGCATCTTATTGCTATGTAAAATGTTAACATGAAAAATATTACTCCAACATTTCATCGCTTATGTCTTTTATTTTTAGTAGTTAAAACAATTAATTTTCTTAACTAATAATGCTAATATTTCAAAATGAATTCACTGTACACATTATAATGGCGGATGTATTGTACATCCGTTTATACAAACGTTTGTTTACTGTGTCCTATGTCGTCAATTCAATTTATTGATATTAAAACTACGGTGAATTCTAATGCATACCTATAGGCGTGCGCTGGGGTTCATTTCGAGGAGGCATCAAAAATTTGTACCGGGCACAACTTTTGCTACGCGGACCAAATTTTATGGAATTTATATAATGATTTGCTAAGTGTATTAAAAATCTATCTTGTAAACTCAGTTTGAAAATTTTATCTAGTAGTTTATTCAATTAAGGTAACTGGGTTGGTTACAATAAAAACCGATCAATTTAATAAATCAGGGATAGCAAAGGTTATTTATGCTGCCCATTATGTGTTACCTATAGTAAATAATTGTATCTGTATTATGTTGTCGCACCAACGTTTTTTTCTGGATTAAAATCATTACATATTTTAGGCAAGACACAAGATCAATCTACTTGATGTTCTTTATTGAAGTCAATATAATTAGACACGTAGTCATGGATAATAATTTGTTTTATTTTTTTATTTACTATAAGCATTTGAAGTTAACAAAACTCTGACATTTTTAATTCAATTATCATATCTACTTGATTTTTGCAAATCAAGAAAAAAAAATCCAGCACAGTGGGTACGTAGCATAGTTGGGTCCAGTATAGATGATATCAGACAGTGATTAAAATCACTATCATAAAAAAAGCTTCGATGCTAATCTGTAGATGTTTAATTAAAAAAAATTGGTAAATTATTCTAATATCTCCTATATTTCCTGATTTATATTCTGATTAGATGTTTTATTATTTATAAGTGTAATGTATGAATAAATATTTATTATAGCAATAAAATATACTATGAAATTGATATTTAATAATTTAATATTTAATATTGTGATTTAAAAAAAAAACGTATTTTTTTTAATAACTTTGATGTTTGTTTTCACCATGAAAACAAAATAAAGTTCGATTTTTTTTTTCATATTAAAGAATATTGCATAAGCTTTAATTTAAGATACACAGTGATTTTAGGAATAATTGTGTTTAAACTATAAGAAATATAAATAATTGTTCTTAAACGCATTTGGAAATAAGGAACATGAAAATTCCATCTTTCATATCTCGTACAATCCATTATCAAACTCAAATGTTTTACCTTTGTTACTCTCATTACTTTTAAAACAACTTGATTTAACTTTATAATTGTGATTAATACAAATATTTTTTGTTTTTGATAATTTATATAACTATATACAGGGTGATTTTTTTATCATAACACACTCAATTGCAGAATAAATATAATTTAAACTTTTTTTTTTTTTTTTTGGTTATCTTTAATTACACATTATTCTTGAATTATTAAAACTATGTAATACTTTTTAAGTTCATCCCTTATGCTTTGTAAGGGTATCAACTTTGTTTTTTTAAATGGAAACACATTTTTTGAATTTAATAAAACATTTGAGTTTTTAATTTAGTAGTAAATGGTATTTGAATTTTTAATATAACTTTATTCGTTTATTGGATATAAACAATTAAAGTTTCAAATTTTTGAGTTAATATACATATATAGTACACAAGGTATTACAAATACAGGTAGCTAATTGGTTTTTTATGACATTGCTGTCACAGTCACGGATTGTTTATTATCAATTATGACTATCAATTGTTATACTTTTTATATTGTCAGTTAGTGTATTTATAAACTCACAACAATGTGCCTTACTATCATTGATAATAACAATACTGTGTACCTGCAAATATTGATGTTTTATAGATAATTTTATCTATAATTGTCATTTAGTAATGATTTCTGATTGTATTAATTTCGTAATGTATAATGAATTAAAATAATTAAGGAGTTATATAAAGAAAAGAGACTTTTTACTGTAAAATACTTTGTTGATAAATTTTTTAATTCAAAATATTAAAAATATATGATCTGGATAAATATATGTGTATTTTAAATAATATTAAAAATTTCTAATTTATTTATGATTGTGGAGGCTTAAAATTCATACAATATTTAGGAAAAGTCACAAACATTATTTTATAGTTTACTTTATTAAAATATACATAAAAATTTGACGAATTCACCGTCAAAATTAAATTCTTTAAAATCTAGAATAGTATGTGCCTGTTGCTTGTTTGATGTTTTTAATGTGGGTGGTGTAGGTAGGGCTGACACGCAGGACCGCTGCATGTTTTGGCCGTCCCCAAAGCTCATCGTTTTGGTATATAAGTAACCGCATTACGGCGCCCCACAAACTTAACCGGTGTCATCATAACACGACCGATCGTAACGCAAGCTAAACCTCATCAAAACTTCAAGAATTTGGCCAATAAGGTTCTTATTAAGAGGTAAGTTTTGCCAATATATATATATACTATTAAAACAATTTCATGAGTTTAGTGAAGCACTTTATTATCCTGGTAATTTTCAATTATTTATCTAATATTTAAACACTGTCTGTTAATTTAAGCACATAGTGTTACCATGTAGCAACTAAGGTTGTTATTTGTATATTTTTTTACGAACGGAACTTTTAGCAGTTCAATGAACTTTTTTCTTTAAACAACATATTTATTAGTAAACAAATATTTACTGAATAACCATAACAAAAATGATTAGTTATTGTCATTTATACTTTTTTGGACATAAAATAATGTTTATTTAATCGAAATGATCTTAAAATTTATGTTTTTTCTAAATTTATATAAGTAATTCTTGGGATAAATTTAGTTTTTATGTTACGAATTTTTTTTTTTATATACCATCGTACCAGACAACTTCATAAGTGAAGTAATTATCATAGGGTTGCATGTAAAAATTAAATAATTTTTATAATTAATTTGTTATTATTAATTAAGTGAAAGACAACAGTTGTGTATAACTTTATGATTGATCTTTAACGAACTAAATTTTACTTAGCATAAATAAAATTGAAATTATAATCCAAATAATATTAGGATTTTAAAGTAACATTATATCTAAGTATAAAATGAATTTAGTATGAAGAATCGTTAATGTAATATTTATTTTAAAATACATTTCAGAAAATTTAAAGATATTAAAATTAATAATATTTATAAAAAAAATATTTAGTTTTCAGGTACTCTTTGTTAGTAATAATGTTAAATTTAATGCTTTAAAAGATATTTTCATTTTTCTTAGTTAATAATTCCTGTAGCAATAAATATTTCATTGAAACATTGTATGCATTTTAAATTCTAGGTGAAGTTATTATGCTAGTTATTTTCATAAGTTTAAATAAAAATTCAATCTTTACACGTTTTTCTACCATATTATTACAAAATATGAATATACATTTATTATTTTATTGTTAAATATAATTATTGTTATTTAAATTTGAAATAAAATTTATTTTTTATTAGTAACAGATTGTATGCGTGATATTTAGATAGTATTATAGTGAAAAATTCCTTTATTTTAATAAGTTAAAAAATAAAACGTTAAAGATTTAATGAAAGTTGCTTTTTCTAATTAAGTAGAGGCTATACTTTTATACATTTTTAACTAAAACCATTAAACATTTTTTTTTGAGAAATTCTTGATTTTTTTTTTATATTTATATAATAACAATAATGATGTTTTTATTTGTACTTTATAAAGTATTATAAGTACTATTCAATGTAGTATTAAATGAACTAGTTATTCCTAAAATAATTAAATCTTGTATATTATCAGTCTAGAGTATATATGATGTTAAAGAGAACTTTCATAAATCCATAACGCAGAATGTTTTGATTTTTAACTAAATGTACCAATTTTATTTTTATTATGATAATGACAATAATTGTCTGTTTAAACTGTTTTACTACTATCGCAGAATAATATGGGTGTAAACGTTTGTAATTTTATAACTATTTTCAGTACTATATTTGTGGCAAAAATATATTTATTTAAACATTTTAGCATTTTCTACATTAAATAAAAAGCTCATTTATAGATAATATAAATGTTTGAATTTCGAAGTTATTGATTTAATAAAAGTTATAAAATTCAGTTAACGTAAAAAAGTTACTTATTTTATTTTATGTTTGTGTTTCAGTAGAACAGGAAGTCGCTAAAAGATGTAAATTTCAAAATGTATTTTTTATTGCCTCCGAGTTCTTTTTCTTTATTGAAACTGCATAACAAGAACTTAATAAACATTAATAAACTATTCGGTACCTCCATTCGAATAGTTTTTAAAATATTTGAAAATGCCCATCACTAATTTTTTTTATTATTAATTGTATCCTATTTATAATCGTAGTACCCTGAATAAAACAGTTTTAAACAATCTTATTTAGTCGTTAGTGTTATTAAAGCAGCAAAACTATAAATCTGACTGTAATTTTACATAAGACCAATGTTTTAAAAAATTTAATTTGACATATTTTTTTTTACGAAACATTTTGTTGTAAAATGATTATTTTGAGAATAAGAATGATTTATATTAAAAAAATGAATTTTAGCAAATTATTTTTTTATTTTATTTTTTTGAGCAAGTAAAAATAATTTTAGAAAATTTTTGTGAATATAATTTTAGAAGAAAATATTAAAATCTATTTTAATTTTACTATTATTTATATTCTATATATTGTTACGCTAAGTGTTCAATGATTAACCGACTAATGAAAATAGTTCATATAATTTTTAAACAGGAGCAGTATTTATTGTTGTCGCCACTTTTACAAACGTAAAAATTTAAAACGCGCTGTCCTCTTTATCGGTGTTATGCCTTTATATGACAAAAGAGCAGGTAATGCTAGACTAAGAACAGTATACAAGGTATTAAGTGTAAAATGAGACTTTAGTATTTACGAATACTTCTGTGCGCATAGAACAAACCTTTCCGATAAAACTGAAAATATATCATTAGTCATCGGAAAAAAGAACTGCTTTTTAATTTTCAACCCATATTTATCAGTTTTTACCAACGACTCACAAACTAAAAATAAATAAAATGGTACATTTTACTGTTATTAATTGTATAATAATTTATTTTAAGTATTCGTTAATTATCTTCTTATTATAATTAAGTGTACTTAATAAAAATTTTAGTTAGAACTAATCGAATATTTTTTGAAACCATTCGCTAGCCCATTCGAATAGTTTTAAAAACTATTCAATAGTTTATTCGAATATTTATAAAAACTATTCGATAGTTTATGCTAAAAACACACTATTCGGTTGTATAAAAACAATTCGAATAGTATTCAATAGTTTTATAAAACTATCGAATACTATTCGATAGTTTAAAATATTCGAAAATGCCCTAAATCACTAATTAATACGTTTGTATTGTAAAATATAAATTTAACCATTTTTCGAAGTCAAACTTCTTCTTNTTATAAAACTATCGAATACTATTCGATAGTTTAAAATATTCGAAAATGCCCTAAATCACTAATTAATACGTTTGTATTGTAAATTATAAATTTAACCATTTTTCGAAGTCAAACTTCTTCTTTTTTTTTTTTAACAAAATTAGTATCTTAATCTGCCTTCTGCTTAAACCCGTTCTGAGAAATATCCTGTATACACGATTTTAAGGTCCACCAATGAGTATCGGTAGTACTATTATGTTTTTTAACAAAATAGTAATAAATATGTGGTTGTAGGCGAAAGAGGTAGTTCATCGTAGTTTAGTATTCAACTCAGTTTTGTACGTTTTATCGTAATTGCAAACGTTTATATTTATTATGCTGAAAACGAAACACGTTTTAAGTTTTTTCTTGGATCGTTAGTGACGAAGTGGTAACTGTGAAATTAAAAAAAAAAATACTTGACTGTTACGTATTCTCGAGTACTGCGGTATTATTGGGAATTATTGTCATATGATAAAAATAATTATCTGTTTTCCAAGCTTAACATGGTACAGAGGATGGTGGCCCTCCTGCTCGTGTTAGGGAGTCAAAGGTGGATTTTGGCTAGGCCAATGATGGACGGGACGGGTCTTACACCAGACAATGAGAAAATCAAAAGAAAATTCTCGTTGGCATCCTGGGGATCGAACCCTACTTCAATTGCACCGAAACGTACGTTTCTACCCACTAAGCCAGGCCGACCCCTAAATAATTGTCGTGACTTGATCATAACATGTGTTATGAATAATATCGTCTGAACTAAGNATCCTGGGGATCGAACCCTACTTCAATTGCACCGAAACGTACGTTTCTACCCACTAAGCCAGGCCGACCCCTAAATAATTGTCACATGATATATCGATTTAATTGTCGTGACTTGATCATAACATGTGTTATGAATAATATCGTCTGAACTAACAACAGTTGCCGTTGACGATTGACGATAGAATTCTCTTTGTTATGTGTCACATAATATGAACTTGATTGTTTTCGGTGGTGTGGGCACCGTAGTCGCTAAAGCAAATTTCTGAATTGAAAGCTGAAAAAGACCAATTGGCGCCCGTCAGTCGCCAGTGTTAAATGCTAACAATTTTATTATATTTGCTCTTAGACGAATTATAACGCTCTCGCAGTTACACGGCTCTATTCATTTCATGCTTACTGGACATGGCTGCCGTCGGCTTTACGCTCAACATATTTCTCTATACATAGTTGCGAAATGGACAAACGCTAATGCTTTGCTATTAATAACATAGTTTGTACTTTGTCTAAGGTTCTCGTTGAATCTGAAGCTTTTAAAACATAAATTCTCTTTTGATATAAATTTAATTACTTTATTAATACCATAGCGGTTAGTGAGAATAGTTGTTTTTTTATAAGTATATTTTATTTATTTTCCATATCGATATTGTATTTATTGATATTTTATTATGTAATTTAAATGTTGCTTCTTACAGTTATTGGCAAGTCTTGTCCCGAGTCCCCAAACAAATAAAATTGTAAATAATAACTATAAATTATTAGAGATACGTAAAGTACAATACTTAGCAATTAAAATTTAAAACTTGCTCTTGAAGTTAACCGACGGAAGGTTAAAATTAAGGTTGTACACTAACGTAGTATTGTTCAATAAAATATTCTGTAGGTACTCTTTTTAGATTGTTCATTATACAAATATGTACTGTTGCAATTTTAATATTCACTTATTGGCGATATATTTCGTTCGGATGTTTTTCTTTTGTGCCTTTGAGTACTTCATAATCGTCTATGGAGGAGATGGATCAAAAAACGGCAAGAAATATTCATGCCTCGTGTATCAAATGAATACTTCAGTTAAAACGACATAATATACTTGGTTTTTTATAGTGTAAGCTACGAATGATCCCCAATGTATTCAATGCTGTTTGAATGAAAATTCTTTTATTTACAACTGTTCGATCGTTCGGAATACATTAATGACGAGCCATTTTTTGTTATGCAAACGATGTATGAAGTCGCTTAAAATAGCTGTTAACTAATCCGACAGCAAGCTACTGTGTTCGTATCTCAGTCAATTTTCTGATCTCAAACCATTCTATAGACGACATTAGTATGACATTCAAAACCCACAACAACATTCACGTGGGTTTAAATAAAACTATTCATCTTATTCTAAATAGAAGATCAATATGACTTGACGAGATTAACCACAAACTATCCATTGCTATAAATAAGTTATTTTCGTTTTACGCTTGATGTCAATATAACAACACTCGGACAAAAGATTCCGCCTATAATTAAAAATGAATTCAAGTAGATTAACGGTTACGGTTGACTTCTTTATTCAAAATTTCTATTTAGTAATATATTATTAAATAAATGACAATTGAATAATTGATATTGATTGGATAGTCTGTACATATCCGATTTTTTGTTGGTTAATAATGTATTACGTAAAATAACATTCACATATGCAGTTACTAAGGATTTTAGTTTGAGTAAGTTAAGACGTACTTTTGTGGTTATGTATATCGAAGTAAATAATAATTATAATAAATAAAATTGATTAGGCTAGGGTAAAAAATATCTAAAAGCAATCGAGTATAAAATATACTCAAATACATTTTCAAGTATGTTTACCGCGAATGATTAAAATATATTTTATAAACATCTTTGAAACGACGAAATATATCAGAATGAATTAATGTGATCATACTGTTATTTATATATTATCAACGATTTTTTTTTCGGCAGTAACAATGCCTAAGCCAAAAAAATTCTAAAAAATTATTATTGTCACGTCATTATGTACATCAATATTAGATAACAGGAGTTTTAAATTAATTTAAAAATTCTGTTTTTCGAGTTAACTTGAGTTAAGCTTACCTTGACATTTTACAATTTTTCGGAGTTGAACTATATTTATTAGGTTTATTTCATAAAAGAACATCTATAGTGCATCATAAGTTAGCTATTCTTCCACTGTTCTCCAAAAACATTTTCGTTACGCTTTTAAATGGAGTTAAAAAGTTTTCAAAAACTTTGTATTATTCCCAAAAATATTATCGAGTAAACCGCTTTATATTCAAGTTCCGTACGTAGCTCTTTAACCAATTCATTTAATAATATTATTTTTAAAGAACTAATAAAAAATATATTTACTTGAACTAGGAAATTGTTTTTTGCAAATACGTAAATCGTCCGTTACCATAATAAGTGTTGTATTTTTTAAAATATTATTAAATTAAGCGAATCAAAAATATTTTGTAACTATGGTATATGTTGACTTTATTATTAACGAACATTATTTTGAGTTGTAAAATTAAATTTTTGTAATTTAAAAATGTGTAATTGAATTTTTTTTTTTATGTTAATATTTATGCTCAGATTCCTATGATTTATCAAAAAAAAATCTGAGTGTTTAGGTCAAGTGATAAAAATTGTTAAAAATATGTTCTATGTAACAACCGTAAACCAATTTTTTTTTTTATAATATTACATCAAACGTTTAGAAAATATAGTAAATTCAAAATTGCACTCGTAAGGGCGACACGTTCATTTCAATAAAACATTTTAATAATCTAAAATTGAGTCTAAAGAAGATATGTCTATTATGATTATACAAATAGCCTAAAATTACATGGTGTTGTATTAAAGGATAAGTTACAACAATTTTTTATTACATGTAAAATAAGTTATTTTTTATTTATTTGTTAAGTCTAAAAGATAAAATTTTGTTAAAAGTTTTAAATTTTCAATCACAGAACAAATAATATTGTTTTTTTAGTTTATAGGGTTTATTTGCAAAAAAATTATTTTGTTGCATTTCTTAAAAAATTGACAAATTTTATTTATCTTCCTTTATGCGCAACTGAGGATTTAAATTGAAATCCATTAACATTTTTAAAAATTCATTTTACTTGAGCCGCTAAAAATATCGATTGTGTTCTCCATTTATCCAAAAGGTTTACACTTCGGAATTATGCGAGACAAGGATTAAATGTCGGAACATTAATTTAAAATGTTATCTTAATGTGTAGAGATTTAATGTTTTACTCTTATGTACATAACGTATATTGCTTTATTTTACAACGTTTCTTAATTACCTTACTCTATGCGCATAATTTTTTGCTATATAAATAATCTGGAGACAAAAAATAATACGAGTGAAACTAATTACTGACTTCATAAGGTACTATATATTATGTACTATATAATCAATATTAGATAGATATTTAAAAAACTGTATTAAAAATGTTAAGAATTGGAACAGTTTTGTGGTTTTTATGTTAACAACTTAAAATGTATTTATATATTTTATTATAAAAATTGATCACTCGTGGGTAATATTAGTTAAGATTAAAAATATTGTTAATATAGATTTAATTTAAAATTTATATATTTCACTGTGGCGAAAAAGTAAAAATTAATAACATGTAAATTCATGATATACTATGTTACATTTTTTGAGTAAATTTATTAAATTTATTAAATTTATACTAAATTTAAATAAATACTAAAAATATAAGTAAACAGAAGTCGTTTTTGTTTTAATTACACCTAGCCCGTATTACAGTAATAACTTTTAAATTTATTATTATTTTAAGAGCTTGTCTTATACACCTATGGGTAGTTTTTCGCCGTTTTATGGGTGCAAAAATACTTTTTTAGTTCGTATAATACCCTCATGGCGTACTGTAAATTGCTTATCTCATGTATTATTATTTTATTCCACTCCCTGATAGAATTGTTTATAAAATAATGTTATAACATTATTTTTTAAAATTGCTATCTGGGCTTATACCCGTACATTAATCCGAAACCAATGGCCCGCAACCAAAGCGAAACACCTGCTTTGCCAATAGATACCAGGGTTGTTACGTTTTAAACACTGCTTGTTAAAACTGTTTTAAGCGTGTGTTTAAAACACTAATAATGTCAAAATTTACATTGGTCTTATGGGACGTTTTCAATTATTATTATTTAAACTTTTTTATTTTTTATTATTGTTGTACAGTTTTTTTTTTTAATATGTTTTTTAACAACCCTGATTGATACATTTTTGGGCTTATTATTATGTCGTCGCACTCTTAATGAGTACGACGACCTTTAATGTAGTTGAGATCTTTGGGTTTATAATTTTGTTGTACAAAACAGCGTCGTGTGAATGTTTAGAAATGATTATTTAATAACTGTGAAAAAATTTGTTATCAAATATATTGTATTTAAACAATGATTGAATCATTTTCCAATTGTAGCTTTTGATCTATAAAACATAACTGAGTAGATCAGGCCATTATATTTATTTTAAGAGATAAATTCAAATAATTATTTAAGTTCTTTAAAGTTTAAAGAATATAATTTTTTTTTATAATTTTAATTTATTAATCAAGATGAAATAAAATTGATAGTTTTTAAAGATAGATAATACGACAAGAATTGCTTTTATAAAATTGGTCTATAGCTTTCAAAATTCTTGTTTATATATGATAATTGATTTTTTGTTACGCATAGTATCTAATGGGCTAACTTGGGGTGGTGTTTAAAACTTAGAACAATTAAATATAAATTATTATTTTATCCGTATCAATTTACATCACTAGTAAAAATGTTTACAAGTATTGTTAAGAGACACAAAATATTTATTCACAATAATTATGTGATTAAGAAATGCGTAAAATAAATGGAATCATGAGACATATTAAGACCCGATGTCTAGAATATCATTAAAATAAAATTTTATTACTTATCGCATCCATTAAAATATTTCGTAGTGAATATTTCATGTAGTCTTCAAAACTATCATTTTAAATTAGAAATCGAAACCTAACATTTTTTTTATACGTTAAATAATAAAGAAATTATAATCGAATATTATATTGTTTATAAAATGGAACAAAATCTTGTAAAAAAAAAAATTGGAGACGTCAATTATAGATTTAGCACTTGACCTCGTCATAATTATACAGACTATACCTTCAACATTTGAGTAACGCAAGACAACTTTTATTTATTCAATGAAACGATTTGTTAAATCTAAAGTATTTTAAGTTAAATAAAACCAGAATAATTGTATAACATTACTGGTAGTTTTACTTATATGTATATATATATATATAGTTTAGTTAGTAAGCAAATATTGTACATTTTATTTTATATATTTCATAACATTATTAAATAACTAAATTAATAAAATTATTAACAGAAAAATAAAAATATTGAAGAAATAATTGCATAATTATTTTAAATGATTTTATATTTACACATAAATAGTATATATTTAAACATATTTATTTAAATTGAAAAATCAAATATAAAAAACACTTTTTTTTTTTTTTTTTTAATAATATTCTCATGGAATATTATTATTTTTTACTTCTATATGTATTATAATGGAGGATAATTCATTTGGCCTTGACCATTAATTAATTAGTATTGTATATTATAGGGTAGATACCATGGCTTATGGCATCATCTTACTTGACATTGTATTCAAATTGTATGCTTTACCAGTACAATATCGGCATAATTGGGTTTCAAGTTCGCTATTTATAATTCTAGTAAAATAATTATATATTATACTACTATAATAATATCTTAGTATAATTTATGTAAACTTTTGAAAATTACTCCTAAAATCTACCCTTAGAAACAATATTTTCTTACAGTAAACTTTATATTTACTGATCTTTAAAAATAAAATTTAGTTTGTACATTTTTATGAAAAATTCGTTATTTTATGAAAAAATAGAGAGAATCTTAAAAAATCATACTGTATGTATCAATTATGGATAAAACACTTATTTACCTAAAAACTAATGTATATTTTAAAGTTTTGTAAAGAAAAATTTTATTCTAAAATCTCACAATAATATGTAGTTAAATAATTTTTATTTTATCCCTTTAAGGATAAAAACCTAAACTTGAACTATTTAAATGGAAACCACTACTTATGGTTTGATTTTATAAGATACTAGATTCGTAGAAAAAAATGTTTTTAACAATTAAGTTCTTATAATTTTTTTAAACCGTTTGCGTTTTAAAATTGATGAATGATTTGGATTTGAAGTAGAAATTCATTATTAATTTGGTTCTTATAACACCGGAGACAACATCTGTTTCAATGAGTAAATTATTATAAGTATTTATTCTTTCTATCGTTAATGATAGATATGATAACATGAATCGTCAATAAAAACTTGTGTATGTGAAGAAGAAATGACGACAACTGTATGCTCAAATGCAAATTATCATTATAAAATCTGTCAAAAATCGTTCAATGCCTAACAAGCAATACCACATGAACCTGTAAAAAACATAAGAACATGATTTTTGAAATTCATTTCACATCATATCATTAAACTAAATGTAGTGGTTTCCACTAAATAAAATTAAAGTATTCTAACCCTGACGGTATGAAAAAATATTTAACTACATATTATTGTAGTTTTTTAATGAAACAATACTTTTGTTTCTGATCATTTTAAATTGTTGATTATATAGAGTAGACCAGATCTAACTAACTATTCATATTGCTAATAATCTACATAACATTTTATACTATGTTTTTTAATCAATTTTTACAATATAGGATTTTACTTTAAATATTTATTTTGTTATTTTCCCAATTACAAAATATATTTCAAAAATTAATATTTTTTTAAAAATTTGAAATAATTTTATAGATAATTTAAAAAAAAAATTGATACCAAAAACTTATTTTAATTCAATAGTTACGTTTTTTTTAACATTTTGAGACTTGTTAAATTTTGACTTTTTTATCGTATCAAACGTTAGTTCACATATGTAAAAGTCGGAGGATGTAAATATTATCTTTTTACGATATTTACTGGCTACAGTACGCAATTTTCTATCCATGAAATCAAATAGTAACGTTCGAATGAGCATCTGTTATTACGAAAAATAATAAAATATATTGTAAAAATTGGTTAAAACAAAAAAAAAAAAGGATAAAGTGTTACGCAGATCTTAAGTTTTATGATATATATATATATATATGAAGTAAGATATGTGGAAATCAATAACTGACATGATCAATGACGTTGCGCACATAATTCACTAGTATAAATACTAAAGCTGGTAGCGTTTGGATCGTGAGCGTTGAATGTTTATATACTTAAAGATAACTCTCAATAAAAAATGAATCATTAATGTATTTATATTAATGAAATGAATTGAATGTCAAATTAAATAATACAAATTATCCAAAGCTTACGAAATAATTAACACACGAAAAAGAACATTTATTATTCAGTTTACATAATTAAAATGATAAAAATCTGACGCTACGTGTATTCATTGAATGAGCTAACTAAAAATAAAGTATTTATTATCTTTGTGTTTTTTTAAACGTATAATTGATTTGAAAGTAACAACATGTCTGATAGAGTAATTAATATAATAATATAAAAAACCTGCGTATTCAAGGCTAATGAATTAAGTATATAAATAAGTATACTATAAACAGCTGTCGTTTTTTTTTAAGTTTACTATTGTTTGATAGATTACCGTATGGTTTTTAAAACTATTAGTTTAGTTCTAAGATAATAAAAAATTAAAATAAAAGAAAAAATTATTAGTTTATTTTTCGTTCTTGTTACTATTTATAACGTTAATACTATTAATATTATGTTCAATATACAATTAATTGGATTTATGAAATCTTTTAATTTCTTTATTTTTTAAGCATTAAATTACTCTACAATTACAAATATTACCCGTACAAAAATACTTGTACTAATATACTATTTATTTATTTATTTCTATTATCTATAACACGTAAACGCAATATGGAAAATATATGATATATAAGTCAATAAACCCTTTGTCAACGACTGCAAAGTTAAGATAGAAGTTTTCAGACTTATAGATACACAAATTCAAAATGGTTGTCAAAAATAAAAAACTGTCCAAAATAAAAATACAAAGAAGACATACTTAATTTGATCAATAAAAAAATTTGGATATCTCATCTTATATGAACTATAGACTTAACTATTCAAAAGGAGAGATAATAAATACTTGATATTAAAATTTACGCATGAGCTAAGATTTAACCCGGACAACTTTATTGAAAAATCTAATCGTCCCACGCAACGAGGTCTACTGATTCTATCAGTAACGAGACTTTTTTTTATTGATTTTAACATCCAGATAATAACACACTTTAAACATATGAATCAACAGTATCGTATAATATCCGAGTTATTTTTAATATTCTAAAAAACGAAAAAACTTTCCGTAAGACGTCAAACTTGGTCTTATGAAGTAAGTATTTTTAAAGTCGTTGCTAACTTATACGTGAGCTTGTACTGGAAAATGGAAAATGGGGAAAGCGGTAGTTTGGTAGAAGCAATAGAGCTTGTACAATAGTCTAATCATAAATGTCCAGCGTGGCAGACAAATAAAAGTCGCGTGCCTTTTGTATGCTATGCGCCGTATGCCATTCCGATAAATCAAATTTATGATTTTATTTTCATCATCAGCTCATACGGAAACAATTGACTGGAGTAGCTTGTTTGTAGTAAAATATTATAGTATTATAAATTCAATTTCTGTATTATGAAATTTAGTGTAACAATGTGGTTACATTGTATAATAAAACTATGTACACATACATTTAGAGTATCATGTATTTTTGGTTTTATTTTGGGCATCATTATTTTTTTTATGACCACTTAGTAAAACATAGCTTCTTTGTGCTGACCATCGCTTGTAAAAAAATTTCCCATTGTTGAATGTCTATTAAACTACAAGTTTTAAGAGTTTTCATAACATTTGAAAACTTAATAGATCTTAGAAAAAGTTTTACTATAATATAAATTTACTTATTAAGATGACATTACAAATAGGATATGTTTTCATTGATGTTTTATAGTAAAATTTTATGACTGAAAATAAATGATTATAATCATTAATAATTATTAAATGGCTATTTAAAAGTACGTGTAAAAAAATAAAATAATGAATATTGTGAATATTTAAAATTATAGTATTATCACTAAAAATAATATGCATTGGCCAATTAGATGAATTCTTGTTTAAAAAAATAACTGGCGTCCACTATATCATATCCGCCCATCATACATAATAAATTGATAAAACAATAGAATTCGTTGACCATCTAAAACACTACTAAGTTTTGACGGAAATTAAATTAATAGGATTTTATTGACCTAGATATGAAGAAAATAAGTATTGACTGGATTAAAGTAAAACAAATTTGGTTCGAAATTGAGAATATTCTGATAACCCGCGTTTTGCGGTTGTGACGTCATAGAATTTGTAATGGTATTTCAAATTATTGACCATTTTTGTCACTGCGGATTCATCATATGTTTTTCTGGTGTGTTTATAGTCAGAAAAAAGTTAATTAAATTAAATATTCTTTAGAAAAACACGCCTGTTGCCTTTTTATAGCTATACACATTAGAAAAGTAAGATGAATGGTCGGCTGAAGAAGTATCATTAAACTACAATATCATGTAGTGTATATAAGACTTGAAATGTTCAACTTGAACTTAGCGTTCATATGAGGATTAAGTGGTTTTTCTTCATACTTTACTATGTTAAAACCACCGTTAAAAAAGAATCACGAGTGGAATTTTACCCAAAACCAAGCAGAAATATACTTGTGTAGTTACACACATAATACAACTATAATTATATCGTTTTGATAACGTCGCCGTGTCACGTATGAACCGCCATTCCACGTAACAATTCAAACTCAACATATTTCTTTTATCACCAGAATTATTTACTTGAAGTCTCATTCAACTAATATTTTCACAGCTTGGCAATACTCGGTATAGTTTAATATGCTTAAATAAAGATATATCCAATGAGACTACTAAATAGTCAAAAAAATAGCTGCTTCACTTAATTTCGAGCAAATTACTACAATCCTTAACTCATAACTAAATAATAATTATTATTCATTGTTACCAGGTATTTAATATTTTATTAAAACCCAATAAGATAAAAATCGGAGTATTATTTCAGAATATGGCGTAAAAAATACCATTATTTCAATATTAAATAAACAACAAACGATGTCAAACAATATAAGAACAACAGTGATTTCCCTATGGTACGTGGACGACGTTACAAGTGTGATTGAAAGATTTATATACATATATAATGATATATAAAAGGACTTTGATATATTGGCACTTTCGATTAATGTTTTTCTCGGAGATCTTGTAATGAAATTTTATTTAGCATTATCAGTACAAAACGTATCTTATCCGCTTGGATAACAAAATGTATTAGTACCAACATTTAGATGTTGTAGTAATAAATCTTAACCATAGATTAATACGGTTGTTCCTTTCAAATTACAGGCGTTAATGTCATAACAAATTGTCATTACACTGACAGTTATCATTGATATTGTCTCAAAAATTATTTCAAAAACTTCTGAAATTAATTTAGTCTAAATACTTAGAAATAAAAAAATAAACCTGTTTAAATTACACAGTATTTTGGGTTCGAAAGAACGATAGCGCTTTTTTAATTGCCACTAAATTCAACTAGATTCGATTCAAAAAAGCTATTGTACAAACATTATTATTTTTGAAATATCTGTTTAAAACTATACTTCATCAAAATCAAGCCAAGTTCTCCAATGTTGTTTTGACACAAGTATTAATATTCATATGCCCCTAATTAATAAAACTTCTATAAAATTTTACTTCGATTAAATCTCATTTTTAATTTTTATTATACGTATAAAGTTTGTTAGAAACTAATGGTATACTAAAAGTCAATCTGTTCATGTCATTATATAAACTTTTGTAATCAGATGCTCTGACGCAGACTACTTGAATTATTCGGACGTTGAATCATCAATTCGGCAGCTACGTTATCTCGATGTGGTTGAAAACATCGCTTATGTATTATGTATTTGTAAGTTTGTATAAGAAATTAACATAACTTATTATAAAAAGCTAATCGTATACAGTGAAAAAACAATGTGAATGATTTTTTACTTAAATTATGTTTGGTTTAATTAAAACTCGAGGGATAAAATCTTAATGAGGTTTTTATATTTTTTAAAGTTTTAGTTTCAGTTATTCTTTCAAAATAAATAACATTTATATCTTTTAATGAAATAACGATGTTCTTACTTTTATTCTATAAAAAAGAAACGAGATAAAAATGTACTTTGTCTAAAATACTTGTTTTAATGTGATTAATACAGTTTTTACTGACGATTCTACCCACCCACTTAAATAATATTGTTTGATAATTGCTGTAATTAATTGATAAACCTTTTGATTGAATGATTTCGTTTTTATTTTTAATTATAATTTTTTTACTCATAAATAGGCTGAGAAAAAATGGCAACAGTTATAAAAAAAACACATCATAGTAACATCAATACCTTCTTAGCTTAGCATCAAAGCTAAAGATTAATCAATTTACTCTGCTCAGTTCATATATAGTTTTAATTAAGATTATTTTATTATTACCACATTTTGAAATATATGGGATTATGATTGAATAATGACTTTATATATATATATATTTGTTCACAATCCTTCTGGAAGAGAAATTGAAAAAAACTAAGGTCGCCGCCCTTGGATACAAAAATACATTTAGTCCAACGATTATTGATAGATTCCATAATTTTGGGGTTTAATAAATTGTGTCACGATAACAGTACCACTATTTATTTGTTACATAAATAGTTAATAACATTAATTTTAATTATAATCCATTTTTCAGAAGATAATTGATTTATTAGCTTTTATATGATAAAATATAGTAAAATTCAAATTTATCAATTTATAAATTTAATTGATTTTGATACTATTATAACTAAAAGAAAAGATAAATCAAGTAATTCTATCGCCGAGAGAATTTCTTAAAATAATATAAAAAACTTAAATAGAGACGAGAATATCTAATTAAAAGAACTAAATCTTACGAATACAAATGGAATCAAAACGATTTTCTATAGAAATTACAGATAATAGATTATTACAGAGTAGAATTAACTTGAGTAGAGTATAAATATTTTTCAAAGATTATATATGATGATACCGAGTGTTTTACTGATATAAATATGTAACATAGAGAGTATTTTTTTACGTGTTTGATTGATTTAATTGAAAACTGACTTTTTCTATGATTCTTTAGCTATCACGATTTCTAAATTATTATTATAATTATTGAAATAGCTTTTAATGGCAATTGTAGAAGGTAAAAACTAGCAAAAAATTCGACATCAGCAGCCTATCGGCTGTTCTTAATCATAATGTGTTGTAACACAAAAGGAAGGTGTAGAGTAGTGTACGACAATGATGAAGAGTCTGCTGCTTGGGTATTCAGGTACGCGTGATCATACAGAGGTTGCAGTGCTCGGCTGACACTCCGGATTAGCTGTTGGTGTCGAAAGGCCGTTGATATATAAAGGGAATAGGGGTAAAACCTAGGTACAATAAAAAAAAATAAAGAACATAATAATTTTTATGTTTTCTTGTATATTATAAAAAAATTTAATCGTGTATAGGTGTTACGTGATTTAAAATTGATGAAAACTACCCACGTTTGTTTATTGAGCCAAAACTTCTGTTTAAAAATAAACGATTTTTTTATTATTTAAATAAAAATAGACAATATTACATTGAAAAAATTTGGTAAAATCTTTAAATGCATTTTCAAAATACATCCAATAAATTTTTTGTTAAATGAGTCATAGTTTTTTTTCATTAATAAAAAAATATTTTTTATTGAACAAAAATATTATTTGATACATATTGTTTAAAAATTTATTGAATTTACCTAGGAGTTTTTCAGTTTACCATTTTTTTATACTATTGACAATAGGAAATGATTGGTAGAAATATAAGTATAATATACAGGGTGTTCAGTAAGTTAGGAAACAGTTAAATTGTTACAAACAATGAGTACAATAGAAATTCGTTTCCTTATTTACTGAACACTCTGTATATAAATGTAGTAGTATAGAAGATGTTAAAACTCAAGTATATAATATGTGGTTTTAATGACATTTTATTTTAAGATTTACTAGAAAAATTATCGTTCTTTATATTTGTTGTGTAGTAAGTTTTTTATGTTACTAATGCAGACATAAATATTCATAAAAAAATGACTGAGATAACATAATTATGGAAAATGTCGTTTAAGGTTATTCTAAAATTATATTTTAATGTGCTTTGAAAGTTTTAAGAATTTATTACATTCTGACAAGTACAGAAGTTTCTATCAACCAAACCTTAGATTCAATGATAAACAATTTATGTAGATAAATATTTGGGAAATTTAAAAATACTTACATAATAACTATCCCTATAAGCTTAATTTTTAAATCAAATATACATTGTTTGGTATCTTTTTTTTTAAATAATACATCATCATAATAAATATTTTTGTGAATTTATTATATACTTTATTTTTACCTTAGATTATGAATAATTATGAATAAATACGTACATGCTTAATTATTTTAATAAAATATTAGATAAAATTAATTAATGATTATTAAAATATTTTAGGTTAAAAACCCATATAAAATTCAATTGATCATATAAAAATGAAAACTGTAACAGTTACTACATTTACAGTGCTACTAATATCTGCTGTTGTACTATCCGCACCCACTTATTCGGACTATGAAAGTAAGTATTCAAACATTATTTTAATTTATTATGAAAACTTATAGCATCATATTTTTTATACTAACAACATACAATTTGTTGCGAATAAAAAATAATATAATAATTATATTAATTGTTATATAACACTTATGTTATATTATTTTTTAGAGTGTTAAGTTATCGTTACAGGGATTTATGTTATAAAAGATTAAATAACTAGGCAATATACGATTTTAATAAAACGATATAAAAAATTATTGAGAATTTAATACAGAGAATGTAAACAGAAAAAGTAAAACTGAAATGTTGAGATGATTAAGACTTACAGTTTTCGAAAAAAAATAGTTTCCAAACCTCTTAGTTTTAGAGACATTAAATAAAACTACAACAGCAATAAGTAGTTTTATTTAACTTATATTCGCTGTTAAATAGTAAAAAGCATTTTAATGAAAGTAATGAACAAAAGTTATGTAAATAGTAATATAGCGTATCGATTAGCTTACAGTATTACAAGAAAAAATATGACCAAAGAGACCCTAAGATGAAAGACTGTTTTTAATTATACATTCTTTGATATTTATGTTTCTGGGGTTCATTTTTTATTTATTATACGGAGTGTTTCTGATTTAACTCTTTTAAATTATAACTTTTGATCTAATTATCATTTCATTGAAATTTTTTTAAAAAGTAATTATTACCTTATTAGACTTCATTCAAAGCCCATATTTTCTAAATAGTTTCTTATAATAATGAATGTTAAAATAAAATAAATTTATTTGATTTATAATAGTAATTTTTTAGATTATTTCTAACAAAAAAATTTTAATTAGTCGAAAACAATTTAGGACAAGTAATCATTGAGTTACAAGTATTTTATACTATGAGTGGGTGTATTACGCGATGTTAATATAGGCTGCACTCTCTTGTACTTCATACTAGTCAATGTATTATTATGCTTACAACTCAATGAGTACTTGCCCTAAAATTTTTTTTGACATATGTAAATTTTTTGTAATAAAAGGACTAATAATTAATATAAAAATATATCTTTTGTTAAAGTTTTTTAGTATTAGTAATAAATAAAACAAATTATGTTTTTAATGTAGTTTAAGAAAACAATTTTTTTTTTTTATTGAAGTTATAGCTTTATAAAAAGCTATAAGCTGTTAGATTAGAAACACTCTGTACGTATAGTATAAAACAAAATTGCATCGTTTTGTTAAATCAATGTTGATAAAATATTCAATTCTAAAACTATAAAACTCAAATGAGAATTATAAGCTGTTTTCAAGTTTTTACGTATAGCGATTTAACTTGTTTACAAGTCTATTTAAAAGTTCCTTATTCTTACAATTCAGTGTAATAATTTTGCCTTCATTCTGTATCACTTATAAGAATTTTCAATCGCAATTGAATCAATATTTTTATGATGGAAGTAAATTAAAAATATAAATGGAAATAATAGCTGGTTAATTGAAATAAATTCTTACTCTATTGTTATAATAGGGAAAATATACATGATTTTAAAACTCAAATACCATGATTGAATACATTATAAGACCTCAATGTACTTTTATTTTTATTTTTTTTAATCGTGAGATTGTACCCCTGACCTGAATAACTTTCTTTGCCGCACGTTTTTTGTACGCGTTTATTGTGATCTGAGATTTTTTTGAACGGCTCCTTGAACACCTTGAGCCACTCGTCATTTGAAATATCACTTTTGTTTTCTGCTTTTGAAAAACTATTCCTGAATATTGATAACAACAACAATGTTGTTATGTTTTTTAACAGTAAGTGGCATCACGTTACAGAATAGATATTCTTTTTAACTCTTTTTCTTTTGCCACTTCACAAGCAATAAATATTGTGATTGTCTCAAATTGCTTTGCATATAAAAAATATAAAAAATAGGCTATGTTAATGGTTATATTAATCAGTTAAAACCGAATAATATATTTAAAATCATTTCAGATGCGAGAGAACTATATGACCTACTGGTGCAAAGAGAGTTATTAGATTCGATTACTAATCCTCTAGTGGAAGCTGCTGCAGCCCAACACCGTATGGTCCGTAAAAACCAAAGATCGCCTTCTTTAAGGCTAAGGTTTGGTCGTCGAAGTGATCCGGCGCTTTATCAGGTATCTAATAAATTCTGCTATTAATATACTAAACCAATTGTTCTGATAGCGGTCATTCATCCTACCACGACCCTTATAATGGACGTGTTGTGTCGCTTTATTATAAGGCGAAAAGTAATGTTCCCATGTAATGCTAGATTTTGTTACTTGTTCACTTCTATATTACCCTACTTTATTAAGTTTTATTTCATGATAACACGGAAATACATCACTCGATAACTCTTATTTGCTCTGCGCCGTCAAATAAACATTATTCTTTCACGCGTTTTATGTATTTTTAAATAAAACTCTATTGTATTTTTACAAACGTCTGTTAGATATTACATAAATTTCAATTACCACATCTATCAATTAATAAATTACCGCTTGGGTCAATAAAATCAAGAAATTAAACAGTAGACTACATTTGAGGTAATTTGATGGTCTGTAGAGTTATTCCCTTTACAACTATTATTAAATTTATTATTTTGTTTTGTCTTAATAAAACATAATTAATTTTTTTCATACATCAAACCGCAAAAAATATAACACATAACCCACTTGAGAAGATAAAAGTTTGAAGTATATGAAAAATAAAGCTAAGTAAGGGAATTAACTTGTTTAATAAGTCTCAGAGTAATACCAAGGTTTTAATATTTTTTATTAACAAATATACTCTCAGGAGACATTAACAGAACAGTTCGGTCGTAAAATATGTATTTCAATTGGCTTAACTTATGAAATTGCTATACTTACTACGTTAATAAAAATTTCTCTTTAGGTATAACGTTTAAATCGGAAAACAACAACCTTTAAATTACTTAAGGGGGAATAACGAAAATTCATTTTATTTTTTTACTACACAATAATTTATAAGTTTGCAAAAATGAGTCTGGAGTATTTTTTAATTATTGAATCACAAGTTATGTAATTCTTTGCCATTATTTTTGGGTTTTAAATAATTTTGATTTTAATCTGTTGACAATCGCTGAATAGCTCGGTTATAAGGGAAACATATAACCAAAAAAATTTTCAAGAAAATTTAACACTGTAATTTTGTTTATAAGTAGTATTTTATGACTTTTATGCATAGCTGCATCAACTGAGGTAAGAGGGCTTTGATCTTTTCAGTTAATGAATTAGCCCTTTAGAAATATTGAACGTTCAACGTTTTGAACATGAATAATGTTATTCATTTTCAAAACAAATTATTTTTTAGAATGGAGAGTAAATACAATTAGCCTCACGGTGTTAACAATATTAATTGATTTTTCTTTTGAATATTTAGAATTTGTCTTTAATAATTTTGTGTGTTATTACCACCTCCTCAAGCCATCATCTCCTTGATGACAATTTTTCGAATGTCTGATGTTTACATGTGAATTGTATCTTAATTGAATATTCTAAGTACCTAGTGTGTAAATTTGAAAAAATATTTCATTTTTGAGCGCCCGGAAAACTATACACGTAACAACGTATCAAATTTCAACAGTTATGAATTAAATAACGACTCGAATTTCGAGTACAAGTTATACTAATTCAATGAGAATAGCACATGTACGCAACATAATATCTAGTAAATTAATTTTGAAAAATAATTATCAGTACGACTACTTAACACGTAATCACGTTGGCCGCGTAACTATATGTAACATGACTGAAAAACCAATTTTGATGGCATTCATGTACACTTTCAAATTGCAGTCCGTTATTACTGTTTAAATTAAACAGAGCGAAATGCAATGTTTTATTTTTGCTTGATCCAATAGTTATTTATAGGTACAGTTTGGTAATAAACCATTTCGTTAAGTGTTCCGCTTCTGTTGGCGTCGTTGTCGTGACGTCTATCACCGTACCTACAAACTCCGACCACCGGTTTTGTTATTGGTCACCGCGTTTTCTCGACGAAAATCTCATTACACCGAATAAAGTCGATGTCCTCCGGTCGTTCATCATGTGAAAACACATTCACAGAGACGCGCGTGAAAAACGAGACAACGTCGTTAGTAAATGAAAAGTCGTTTTTTTTCCCCATTCTGTCGATGATAAAAAAAAAGATAAAGTTGTGAGGGCGCAGAGTATCCGTATAGAACGTATTAAATGAACCGTATTGAAATAATACTAGTGTAATCAAATAACACAATAATATAACGTGTGTACTTATGTTGTTAAAATACAACCAATGCGGCGTGAGTGTTGTAAACTAACGGTTTATGCACGATTAGTTTAAAACACAGTTTTGTATTAAGTGTTTTATTTGAACGTAGTGTTTCTTTGTAGCCTACGCACTGCGGCCGTGTGAAGAACATTTTTATATTATTTTCTAGTGCGGCGCAAAACCGTTTTCTATCGATGCCCATAATGTACACAAACGAATCATTACAATAATAATAATAATATTTCATAACAGCACTGTGTGTGCGTATGGTAATCCGTTGTACCTGTGCGGATGTACACACGCGGATCACTCACGAAAACACCATCATGTGTCATTTTTTTCATGCTTCCGTTAACATCGGTTATGCAGCCTTTGTTCGCGAACGTGTGAAAATCTATTTTCTTTGCCTAAATTACTTTTGGAAATTTGAATTTTAGTTGGACGCGCCATCACACTATCTGTTGCAGCATCAAAAACAACACTTTTTATACCTATCGCAACTGACAAATTCACCATAGTGTTGCTACACTTGAGGCACACTGGTCGTACATGAATAGATAAATAATTCATGTAAAATTATGTCTCAGCTATTTTTCGAGTGAATTTTGTTAGTTGGACTTTAACGTTGTATTAGAAATCTAATTTAAATCGCCAACCTTTTTTGATCAAAAGCTATGCATTGCTTTTGAGAAATTTATATATTTTTTACTTAATATAAGCGCAATTATTGAAAATTCTTAGAAATTTAAAATTGAATAAAAGTAGTCTATTGCATTTATTTGTCTATTTGTAAAATGCGAATCAGAACTATTATTAAATATTGAAAGTACAGTTTGAACTGTAAAAGTTATTTTGTCATGCATGTTGCAAGTGATAACAATGTATAATTTTAAACTAGTCATTTCTGTTTACTTATCACATAAGTTATTTAAGAAAAATACTTGGCTGGCTTATAATCTAAAAAACACCACGCTTTCACTTTTATTCACACTTCTTGAAGTACACTTCTAAGTGAAATAATATTGCTATAAATACAGTTTTAAAGTTCAAGACTATGACGGTTCAATCATCAATACAATGATCTTTTTTGTTGTACCATAAAACTTTCATAGTAATGACTATTTGATTACCAGTGTCAATTTTTACTCCAGTAATCGTTACTTGAAATGATATTATTTTAACATTTTAACAATTGAATCATTTTTGAAAAATTGTATAATTATAATGTAAAAAATAGGTTATTAAATTAATAACCTGTGTATTTATACCAAATTAATTATTCTTTAAGCGCGCTATTATTACTTTAATATAATAAAAAAAAAACGCTCGTATCAATAATTACATGTTATTTTTATTGTTTATATTTGGTTTATCATAATGTGAATTTTAATGAGTTAGTGGTGTTTTCGATAAAAGCTTACTTACTGCATATGTCACAAGTTACTGATGAATTTGTTATCCATTGTGAATACATATCGGTTTTGACAAGTAAGCCTATTTCAATAAAATATTTTCAAACTAACTTTTGTCTTGCACTCGTGACTATCATGTAAAACTTTTCACAAAACTTAACCATAATCAATACCATTGAGTATGACAATTGTCAGTATATATAAAACTTACTGTAAATTCTATTTGCAATAGGATATTCCGTACAGTTTTTAGCTTCGATACGAAGCTGATAATGTATTAATTTTACTATGAAGTTTTTTTTTTTATTTTTTATTTTTTTGTGTCTGTTACTACTTTTTTTCAGCTCTCACCGAACCGATTTATTTCGACGATACGTCAAAAGATCACAAATCGTATCTAGTCGAATAAATTACCCTCAAAAATTGAAAATTTTCCCTCGTTTTCCGTAAAAGGGGGAAATTTCCAACTTATAAATCATAAAACTAGTAATCAGGATATTAATAAGGAAATAGGAGATCATGTAGCTTTTGGAATATCTACCAATTTTTTTAAATTAAACACTATACATATTTGCATCGAAGCGTTTTTTATGATAGTGATTTTAATTAATTTACTTGATCCAACTATGCCACGTCCCCACTGTGTTGGGTTTTTTTGATTTCAATAATAAATTCATTTACTTTTCGTAAGTTTTTGTAGTTTTCACTTAAAACAATAGTTTGTTTGCTAAAATTAATATTTGCTAGAAAAGAAAGATCAAAAATATGTCATAGAGTAATCTTCTAATATTTAAATTAATTTTAATAAACAACAGCATAGTTTGTGTTGTATATGTGTAATAACACAATATACTTTCTTATTGTTTTGTGAAAATTAATTTTTAAACCTATTAACAATGAAAAACGAGTAGATTTGGTAAATTTGACAAGGATAGTTTTGAGCTTATGGAAAACACAAAAGTATGTTACGATAAATAGGTTTTAGATTGAGTATTTTGATAACTCTGCTTTACTTTACAAAAATAGTATGACTAGTGGACAATAAACAATGTAATTATGATTTTCTTTTGAAAGTAATGTAATCTACCAAGTCGTACGTAAAATCCAATACTACTCAGTTGTCATATAATATTTGATATAACATTTGTCTTTCTAGTTATAAGGTTTGTACGTTTCATAAGAGTAATTTTAATTTCGTTGAGGAAACGCCTATAAAATAAAATATTATACCATCTCATTTAATTCTGTAACACCATAAGTAGCAAAAATATACACATTTTTTTTTATATAAAAAAGTTGATCAAAAAGTAAATTTAATATATTAAAACTATTTAAACTAATTTCGACGGCATATATGCGATATAGAGCAAAAGTAATTTACGAAAACTGTTGAAGTAAACTTCCAACAAATATTGTTTTAAAAATAATTAAATATATATTTTTTTTCTTAGAATTAGTATTTTAGTCCATCAAGGTAAAACCATACTCATTTATACGCATAATCTATTATTCATTAACTATTTTTTATCATAAATAATTTCGCTGTTGTAGTTTTAGCCCGTTTAATCAAATTCAATAAGTTAAGTACTACTTATTAACGTTAAATTGTTTTTGTATCTATTGTCAAAGGCCTTATGAAACAGTGTAGGTGTAACTTCTCAATAATAATTATAACTAGGCTTCTGAGAATATTTACTGCATACATTTTATTGGAATTTAAAAGATGTATTTATTTTTTTTATGGTAAGCAACCTATATATTTGTTATTAATCAAAAAATCTCATAAGAACTACTATTATATAAATTATATGAACAATTTAAATCAAATATAATTTAAAATAATTAAAAATCATTAAACTATAAATAAATAATTAAAAATATAAGTTTAAATATACAACTAAAATATATAAATTTTGATTAAGTTTTAATTAATACGATTTTACGTGTTGTAGAGAATTTAATGAACTAATTTTCTGTTACATTATCTCAGTATGTATTCTAATAAAATTCAGCTAAATTAAAATGAATTAATTAATTCTAAACCTTTATTTACTATAATTGCTTAATATATAAATGATATATCTTTACACATTGATTTTTTTTTTTAAGTAATATGTTTTTTCATGAAATTTAATATTTTTTCAGCATCAGCTAAAATTTGTTTTCGATTTTTATATTATAATATTTATACTAAAATTTTGGTAATAAATACTAAAATAACTTCTCAAAAGTATTAAATATTTGTATTTATTTGATTTATGTTTCAGAATGCCTTTTCAGAAGAGAATCACAACGACGCTGAAGTTAATTAAAAGAAACTCCTAGTTAAAAAAAAAAATTATATTTCCATCTGTTTATGCTTAAATTAATATTCCATTATATTGTTGGGTTATATCATACTTATTATCATTGCTTTATGATGTTAGAGTTATCTCCAATCTTTGTATTTATTTACAAATTTCAATTATTTTGAGATGTAAGTTAATATAACTAAAAATACCTAGTACACATTCAAGTTTATGAAAGATGTTTGAAATTTTGTTAACAGTACCATAAACATAGCGTGTACGATTTTCTTTTTAAAATCTACAGTAAATTTATTGCAATGACACTATTTTTAATTTATCTTAGTTAAAATAGTTGTGTTTTAAAAATGTTCTATAAAAAACAAATATTTATATTTTTAAATTTGCGTTAAACTTCACTTGTTTATTTAAGTCAATATTGTTGTAGAAATTAAATAAATAATTTAAGAACAATTTTAAGTTTTACAAAAGTCAATAAATTAATTTTATCTTTAATAAAAAAATGTTTTAATATTTAATAAATTTGCTTTCCTGTTTACATTTATGATGTTATCAGAAAAAAAATTTGTTTTCTGATAAAAAATTATTGGATATTATTTTTTTTATATTTATGAGTTGAGATTTTTAGATACTGGAATTGAGAATGCGAGTAACTTTATCATACATTTTATTCAATTTATCTTCATTTAGTCATCAATCAAAATATAGAAAAAATAGCTCAAAATAATAAATTGGTATATGAATCCTTCAATTTTTGGTTTGTTATACTTAGTATTTTATAAAATATAAACTAAATGAAATTTACTATGCACAAGAGCCATATATTTTAAATAAACTAACACTACGATTAGTATTTTTTATGCTACAAAAGTTATTTTGTTTAAATCCTTTGTTTGAAAACTAAGAGTGAATAGTTTCAAATAACCATTTGACTCGTTCTACGATGCCTTATCTTTATTTAAGAACTGCTTCTGAGAAAGAATTTTTCAATTAAAAATAGTGAAAACATATTGTTTTTAATGTTTAACGTCAACTTATCACTGACACTGATATACAACCATCAAATGAAAAAAGCAACTCGTAAAACTGATTAAACCAGGAATTTTAAAGTTGACGACATTTTTTCGCTTGGATTAATGGGACACTGCAATAAATACCAATTGAAGTTATCTATACGTAATCTTATAAATTGCTTATTTACTTGAACGTCAAAAAAAAATCTTTATGTTTGTAACTATTATATTTTGCCTAGGACCCAATAAGATTTTACTCATCAATTTATATAAGTCTAACAATAATGAAAGGTATAACCAAAACTTCATTAATTACTTCTGATTAATCACTCGGTTAAATTAAAATTTGTGGTATATTATTCTCATGCTGTTAGACTGAAATGAATGACAGACAAGTATTTTTTATGAAGTCGCTTTACAATTGCACGACAGAAGAGTTTATGTGTGTTTGACCTCTTTTCCCTAACAGATGATTTTAAAAGATTTTCTCAATATATTAAGGGCGGTGTTACAATATAGTAAACATATTTTTACAATTATATAATTTTATATATCTAAACATTAAATTTTTATATTATGAAATTACTATTTTTCAACAATTTTATATAATTACTGCTAACAAAATATAAGAGAACTATTGAGAAAATTTTTTTTGGTTATGGGAATGTTCTTAAGAATATGCTACTGAAGATTATATGAGAAGAATATAAAAAAAGGATATTTTCTTAAAAATACATATTCTTGGAATGAAAAGGTTTAAATTTTTTTAATTTTTTAGAAGAGTAATTTTTAGTTCAGTTTTTATATTTTTTGTCATTTTTCAATAAAAATTATTGATATTTTTATTATATTTACAGAATAATGTACATAATGTAATGAATCTTAATTATCAATTATATATTAATAATAAGCTGAGAAATGATAAATAAATTATTGGGATATGATGAGATATACATTTTTTATTTAAAACAGTTTTATTCTGTATGAAATATTTTAGTCCTTAGAACTTATTTAACTTGAGCAAATTTATGGCTTTGTTTAAATTATACCAAAATTTATGAATATGTTAATAAATTCGCAATTACCATTAAAAAATATAGTTTAAAATAACATCACAAAAAATTAACATGTTGAATTGTTATTACAATGATGTAATTATGTACATGATCCATGATTAATATTTAATATTCTATTTAAAAAATTTATCAACATTCATAGATATATTAGCATAAAAAAAAAATAAAAAATATCATATGTGTTGTTCAAAGACTAAATAAATAATAACCATTTCAAAAAAATACTTAACGCAATAGAAAAATTTCCAGAAAAAAAAGTATAACTACTGATTACAGGAAATATTGAATAGTTACTATAGAAATATTCTTCGATAGTTTTTTTTAATATTGGATAGTTTATGCTAAAATTAAACTATTTGATTATATAAAAAATATCATCACTCATAAAAGGCCCATCATTAGTAGTTTCGTAAAATGGCCTCAATTTTGTAAATTCGAAAACATAAATTTGGATAATTGTGTATATTATTGTGTTTTATTTAGAATAGACTATATATTCAATTCCGTTTGATTGAATTATATCTGAAGCTAAATGATAAATATTGTGTTGAATCTTTTGTTTACTTTGTCTATCTTTAAGCGTCGCGTTGAAAAAATAATTTTATGAAGGATAATAATTGTTAGCTTTATTTCAAAAAAAAAGAAAAACTTTGTAAATTTTACTAACTGTGGTTATTAAATAACCGTACTGAAACTTTTTATTTGTCACCAATCACATCAGAAACTTTATTTCGCCTTCATGTACTTCTCTTAACGATCCTTACAAAGTTCCATATGACTTCCATTGTAAAATATAGTGCTGAAAGTCCCCTTCCGTCAGATAGTTAACACTCGCTATTGATTTCATCACTTTTACAATTTCAAATCTTGTCCCCCATAGTACCAATTCGAAATTTGGAAATAAAACAAATTCGCAGGGATAAGGTCGACTAAGTAGATGTTCCAACAAAGTGATACCATATTTTGCAAAAAACGTCCTTACAGACAAAACAAAATGAGTTGGTACATTGTCTTAGTAAAGCATCCATAATTTGATCAGAAAAAGATTAATATGGTTATTTAATAGCAACACCTCGTATCTNGAGTTGGTACATTGTCTTAGTAAAGCATCCATAATTTGATCAGAAAAAGATTAATATGGTTATTTAATAGCAACACCTCGTATTTATACACCTCGTTATTAATATATATTTTTTTTTACCAAAAAAAGAACTATTTTTGATGACGAACTTAGTTTGTGTAGTTCTTGTGCGTTGGCACAATTATATATTCCTATCACACGGTCCTGTACGAATATTTCGTTCTAATCAGTATTAATAAATAATCGTAAGTGTTATTTATTTTTTAAGTTATTTTTTCATTAAATTTTTTATTTATCCTTTAAATTTTTAGGCTTATTTATTTTAACTTTTTTGGCAGCTTTTTTTGATTTAGCTAAATTTTCATTTTTTTTTGGCGCTGTTGCTTTCGACTTAGCCTTAACATGGCGACTTTCATTTTCAAAAACATCCAACTTTTGTTTTACAAAATTTTGGAGTTTAGTAACGTCATATAAACCTTCGTATATTATGGGACTGCCATTCAAAAATAGCATTATCGTAGGAAGTTTATCAATTCCGAACGTTAGTCCAATGTCGAAATCAACAGTGCAGTCTACTGCAGATACAATACAACGTGCTTTATCCATTTCAGATGCAAAAATAGCATACAGCTTTTTGACTTCCACACAAGCGTTGCACCCTAAAAACAAAAATAAAGCTTATGGACTAAATAGTTTATTTTAATTAAAAAAATAGAATAAAAAAAGGACTAATTTTTTAATTAATACTTTATAAACTTGTCTGCGAAAAATTATATGCTAAATTGTTTTAATTTATAAGTATTTCTCCCTCTTATGCAATTTACTTAAATTACGCTTAGACAATTTAGTTCGAAGTGATAAATTATTTCATTCGATTCCAAAAAATATTGGAAACGTAATAATTTGTCAAATTGTTAATGATATATTATTTTCTTAAATCATACTTAACTAACGAGATAACAAACCGTATGGATAAGACTAATACATAGTTTGTTAAAATAATTGCTGGAGGGAGGGCGCAATTTATGAGGAATAAAGAGACTAACATCAATCAACTCTCTTAATCGTGAGAATTATACAACCATGTAGTTTTGTAAGCATTCTACTTAATTAATATTTTTTAAACAATCTATCCAATAAAAGCAATAAAATCGAGGTAATTTACATTTTTTCAGGTTTGAAAATTTCTAATACAAATTATACATGGCGCCTCCTTCATTATCCAATCATTTGAGATAAATAACGACTTCTATATTTTAAACCGAGTGTAATATTGCAAAACTATGATTTTTTTAAGAAAGTATTAAAGAATACTCATGACTATATGGGACTATATATTTTTTTCCCCATTCACTTTATATGTTTTTGACATTTTAAATTTTAATCAACATCTGTTTTTAATTTAATAAGATTTTTACGCCCAATACAATAATCCGAGACGTGTTGTCTTAAACACGTAGATGATTGATCTAGTAACTTGACACGTTTCGCTTTTATTTATTTTCAATGAACCAGTAACACATATAAGCATGTAATCTGTTTTATATCTACTTGAGAGCTAAATCCGTTTAAAACCATGATTGAAATTTTCATTATCAAATGTGACAATTTAGGAACGTGCTTCTTAATAAATACTCGTACAACAATTTACCACACTCGTTTGTTACTCGAAAAAATAATTCAATTGACAATTTAGAAATATCTATATACACTCATGTAACAGAGGAAATATATAGAATAAGTGAATTGTGAATAGGTCAATAACGTCGAGCAAATTCAATCAAATTGAAAAATTATTTTTATTATGACCTAAATAAATCATAAATAATTTTATTTATGTATTGGATGTGGTTTTGAATACCAATGCAATATTTCATCTTACTATATAATGAACATTATTTATTGAATTATAAAATGATCAGAATATCACTAAAAAAGTCTTAAGATAGAAAAAAGCTAATATTTTGTATTGTATAATAGTTGTTTAAATTGCTATTTTTAAATTAATAATTATATAATTATTAGAGGATAAAGTATCCTGGGCCGCATATGAACAATTATCAATAAATTATATCAATTTACTCTAATTATTAGTAAATTGAAAAAACACTAAACATCTCTTATATATTTTAGAATCTAAACGATTTGTTGATAATGAGTCATCTTTACCCCATCATGCTTCATTTTGACCCGGATTACTCTATAGAAATATCACAATCTGTGGTTTATTTTTTATGAGATGTAAATTACATCCACATTATATGTGATTCACACATGTTATCGTTTCCGTAACTCAGATTTCTATTTTAGATATCGTACATACTTATTTCTGTATTTTAGTATATTTTTCATATTTTTGTGATATACAGTTCATTAGAGATCGAATGATTTACAAAGACAAAACAACTGCATACATCAATAAATTTTCGCGAACTTACATTTTGCATGAAAAAGAATCATAACTGAATGATTAGTATAAATAACTTCAAAGACATTTTTGTCGTCCAGAGGAAGAACATTATTTCCATAAGGCACATCCTCCCAGCCGGTTACGTTGGTAGCCTTTTGTACGGCCTGCACAAATTTCAAAAAACTACTATGTAATATCTGTAAATAAAGTTAATCTTAATAAATTATTTGTATAAAAGTATTTTTGTGTATAATTAATTTAAAAATACTTTCCATGTATCTAAATATATAATCTTTGTGTTTAGCCTAAAATTTTTATTAAGCAAGTTAATTTGTTACGTACAAATTGTTGATTTAAAAATAATTTCAATTTTAATTTAAAATTACAGTAATCCACTTAATTAAAACGCTTAATATATAACTAATAGCTTTAGAATTTTGTTTTGCTAAAAAAAATCTCGTATTAGAAATTAAAAAGTTAAAGTTACTATATCAATTATAAGCATTCATTCATTGCTAATAATAGTTCGTACCATCTTAAATCGTAAACATATTATCAATATATGTAAAACTTTCACTTATTTGTAACTATTTAAATATTACACATTTAAGAATAATGTTAGGTAATTTTTATAAAATATATGTATTTTAAGATGCAAATAATTATAGGACACAGTATTACTGGTGTACAGTTGATATACACTCGAACCATACAGACCAATAATTAATTCGAAAATAAATGTAAATGTAGTATTATCTTTTTACGAAAAGATAATGAATAATAATTACTGATAGTTATTGTGTCTATTTAAATGAAACATTATTAATAATCACCGTATGTTTAAAAAACTTACCTTCTCTTTGCTTGAAAAACTAGAAGTTTTTGAAGACATCAAATTAATGATATAAATTTGAAGTATGTTTAGTTCGTCATTGAAAAAAAAAACAAATGAACTGTTTTGGTCGAATATACATTTTGTCACCTAAGTAACATTAAACAAAATTATTATTTGTAACTTGGATAACAACCCGTTCTCCTCTATTTCATCGAAGAAAAAATGCTCCATTTGGCAGTTTATTTTTTTAGCAATTATATAGATTTTCACTATTAATGTCAACAAAAAAAAAATAGCAATATTACAGTCTATTAATCATAAATACTAACCGTGATTATTTTAAGTGAGTAGCATTTAATATTAAATTATTCGCGTCTATACTGTAAATTGTGTCCATTGATTATTAACATTTTTTTTTAACGTTTTTTTCTTAAATATATTTATGAGTATTGCACTTCTATAGATGTATCAGTTTGGATTAACCATTAACAGTTAACCTAAATGAATTAAATTTCTACATAAAAGTTAATATAAAGTGGTGGTTAGCTATAACCAAGATTTAGCATAAATGAAAATAGAAACTTTAATCTGTTTTGGATATGAGCTACGAATTACAATAGGCACCATTTGAATCATTTTTTAAACAATTGCATTACTATGAATTTGATTGGAAACTAAAACTAATCATGAAAATATGTTGTTTTGTTATTATAGACATTCCAAACAATTCACTTAATGTATTCTTGTGGTCTATTCTACATGAAACGAGATATTAATATTCGCATACTGTGTATCCTAAAGTATTATATTTTATTTTTCAATTTAATGCACTATCTTCTTATGAATAACGTATTATAACTTATTTAAGTTCGGTTAGTTATTTTTTATAATAATTATAGTTGTATTATGGTTTTGATGAATTATAAAATAAATTTTAAGCAGTAGTTGTTTAATAAAAAAAATATTTATCCCATTATTCTACCTTGCTTTTATATCACCATAGAAAAGGGAGTCTTTATTTAAGTCTAAATAGCTCAAATCAGTGACGTATCAAAAATGTGAAAACAATTAGTTCCAATGTTATCTGTCTATAATTTCTCAATGCATAAACATTTAATGTAATAAATAAATTTCATTTGTAGCAATAAAGTTAAAGTAAAACAATTGTATTTGTACGAATTTATCTTAATACTAATGTAATAATTATACAAAATACAGATATGTTGAGTTTTTAGTACAAATTTTAGTATAATTAAAGAAAACAATACAAACTTCGAGTATTCCATCCTGAAACTAGTACAATCCGTGGAACAATATTAATTACTTTAATTGTTCGTTTAAACTGCACAGTTAAAACTATTAGAAAGTTTTGTAAGTGAGCCAAATAATCATTTGCAACATTTTCCGATTACTGCTATTAAAACCAATGATTGATAATGTTAAAATTTTTACTCATACCGAATCATAAAAAAAATTTATCCATAGTAATCATATGTCGTTTCTTAACACTAGCACATTTGTAACAATTAAATAATTACTCCATTTCCCCTGAATTCTTAATATTACCATCATCACTGTAAATCCTGTACAATTAAAAATGTACATATATACTGACTTTCCACAACACCATCGCAACGTGTAAGTGAAATTTCCCACCGTTAAATGAAGTAGGTTGGTCGCCATCAGTATTATTAAAATACTATTTTAATGATATTCCACACTGTCGTTGTTAAAAGTTATTTGGACACCGTAGAAATACGATCTACATGGCCATGTCAATAAGGTACCACATAATTATTCGTTAAATACAAATGATTGATGGCATGAGTTATAAATCAATTATTTCTGGGAAACGATCCTTGTTATTTGCAATATACATTTAACATCACATCATTATAACTTTTAGACAGAGAAGTAATCTCGTAAATGGAAATAAGAACTTCATAATAAGTCGAAAAAAGAGCCCATTACTATTTAAAATTGTAATTTTTTCTAAATAGAATAACTTAATACGGTTTTAATAAAATTTACGATATAACAATAAATATTTTAACTATACTTTATTAAAAATTTTATAATAAAGTAAATGTGTCTATTATCTTTATAAATGTTTTAAAACTAAAATAGAAAAAAAAATCCTAACAGAGAAGTCTAAATTGACATAAAAGTAATATATTGTTTGTCCTATTTAAAATATCTAACATTTTAAAACGTTCAATGGCTTTATTAAAAAGTAAAAATGTTTCTAATATCAATCGGGTAGTTTCAAAATAGTTAGAGCGTGTAAAATAAATGTTTGTATCTACATATAATAATAATCTTTTATTTTATTTCAAACGAATGATGTCAATATCTATATATTTTTTAATAAAAAATAATAAGAATAAAGAATTGTTAAAGTAATAAATAATGTTAAAGTTATTTTAACGTCATAGACGCATGAGATCAGTGTTGCGACTATTGTATTGTTTTTTTTATATATTATCTTCTTAAATCTATTCACCCAGAGTTCTTACTTTATAAATACTATATCCGCAAATATTGAAATCGGATTTAAAAATTTCTTTATTCTTATTGTAAATGTACGTTAGAAAAATGTATTATTTAAAGCTCTGTTATAATACGTTAAGTGTATGTTTGAATTATTTTGGGGAAACGAATACACTTCATAAATGTTAAGAAGTCGAAAGAAAACGCATATTCAGTGTATATAAACTGATTCCTGTTAATTAAAAAATAATAGTAAGAACTATAATATAAAAATAGTGACCTAAATGTATGCATATAAGAATAGACAATATAAAACCGTGGGAATGAATATGACTTCTTATAAACAGCGCAAATCATCAATTATATGGAATGTTTTTAATTGACAGACAGACTGAACATATAGTTTAATGAATAAATCAGTCATATTTCACGGATTAATGGCTTCTTTATTGTCACAAATGAAATTATATAAATATAAGACACTTAGTAAATAATTATAAACGTCTCTGTAGGATAATTTAACTTTTTGATTTTAAAACAGATGTGACTGAAACTTCTTAACAACGAGGTAATTTCAAAAGTATAATTAATTTTGTGTTCAAATACTATAAAACGTGTATTTTAGTTTATACTTTATAAGATAAAAGCTAAGTAAACTTAAACAATCAACTAAAATATAGTTCCTCAAAAATACCGTGATTTTATTGACGTCAGGGAAGAATAATTTTTTTTAATGAAAAATTGCATTATACATAGTATATTTTAATGTATAATTTGTTAAAAATGAATCTATATAAGAAAAAATTATTAGACTTGATTAAAAAATCACAATATTTCCAATGATATAAAACGTCACTAAATAGATCTATTTTTCATACAGGCAGTGTTGTACCAAGTAATAAAATAATAACCTTTAAAATTAATTGTTTACATCAACAATTTAATACCACTATAAAATAATTTATATAGATAATGTTGAGAAGTAAACGCATCACCTTCAATTCTCAAGTGTTAATTTCTCAACAATAAAATACAAAACAAAAAAATCCCATCATTGATGGACCTTGTGTTAAATGTTTTGTGGAGCGGAGAAGTATTTAATGCATATTTTTTCCCCTTCTCTTTTCATTAGTCATGAATTGTTGAATTTTTTTCTTTTGTTAATTCAAACATAATTGTATGTATACTCTAATTAGAAGATCAAGCAATGGATCCTTTTAGATCGCGGGAACGACATCCCTATAGTTATACTAGAGGGGGTAAAAACACGTGTCATTGATAATATAACCGGTCATTTCCAGTTTTTGGGACTAGTAGGCATGGGCATACCTGTTTAAATACTCTAAATTGAATCCCCAATCTCTATACTAAGTGAGAGACTTGTCAACGAGGTAGTATACCGAAAGGTGAATTTGACATTTGGGAACTTTTGACACCAGGCGCATCATAGAGTATATAGCCTTACCACCGTACCGAGTACTGCTGTGGGGACTTACTCGGGTTCTTGTAGGAACAGGATGAATATACCGCAAGGGACAACCTTGAAAATCAGGTATTCAATTAAGGAAAACTTATAAGAATAAGAATGAAAACAACGAGGAACCATAGGAAAATATTGGATAATTTAATACCTTAGTGATGCATATAATGATAAACCACACTAACAGTGGGACCCTTTATAATATATCATATATCAGTAAAAACTAAAAGTCAACAAGCAGAAGAAGACTCAAAACTATCTTATGAAAATAGGGATTTAATTAAAGAAAATCTGTACGAACAAGAGTGTTAAAACATAAAAGTTAGTAAATTACACTTTGGTGATAAACTGATTTTTATCATAAAATTCAGTATGGAATTTGCACAATGGACTATAAGTTCTGAGTACATGGACAGTATTATTCCTACACTTCTTATAACTATAACTAAGCAAAACTGAATATTTTAAAAAATAACATTATATTTAATAAAATCTTTATTGATATTGATCCTATAAATATTTTATTAGTACAAAAATGAAAAATGTGCAGGATTATAAGTATAATTTATTCAACAAAAACTTTGTTGTTATGACAAAAAATAGTTTTATTAAAATAATATTTTGTTAAACCAGTATTTTTTTTTTATTTTCTTAATAAATTAAAGTAATGGCATAAGAGTATATTTGTTCATATAATTTATTGTATGATATAGTAAATAATTACAAATTATCACCTTTAAACTAAATGTATAAGAAATTAAATGCACGTTGATTGTTTAATGAAGTTTATATAAAAGTAATAATTTTATTATAATAGTACTACACCATATGTGACTAAAAATCTTACTCAAGTAAAATCAATAAAAACTATTGATATATCTTTCATATATTTTGAAAAAATTAAACGAAAAAAAATGAATATCACTTTTTTTTAATTATTTAAAAATTAGGATATTTTAGCTTTTGATACACGAGGATCTAGAGATAAAAGGCATTAAAAAATATATGATTTTTTGATTATTAGCTTCAATCAAAGTATAAAATATTTTTTAATGTGGAAATGAGAACCATCAATTATAAAAAAGCCATATTTTTTTTTAGAAGATAGGATTTTATTTTTAAAAATTCTAAAGAATTCTTAAATTATAAGAACCATCACGAAATATTTATAATAAAATCATTTTTAATAAAATATAATTAGATAAAACATTAGTTTCAATTGATCAAATATTTAATTAAATAAACAATTTGTTATTAATAAAATTTTATAATTATTATTTATCAAACTCGCGTCACTTATAAGCAATCCAGTTCATTGGTATTTATAGTAGTCCAGCGATTTATTTTAATTTGAAAAGATAAATTAATTCTTAAATATTTTCAATTCTTTGAAGTTTCATAAGCTATTACAATCTCAAATTATCAAAATATTGTGTTTCCGATAAAATTAAGATTATTCAGATTAACGTTTGAAGCAAATTTTGAAAAATATCTTTATGACTAAAAACAATGAGTTTTGGTAAGTATAATCTTAATAAATCAAAATAAATATGTTAAAATATATTTACAGACTCGATGTAAAGTTAAAATATTTTGTGATAACTAATCTTTAGAATTTTCTGTTGAAAATTTTGTCTTAAGAATAGTTTTATTTGAATACAGAATTTTTAACAATTAGTGGGTCATTTATTTATTGAACCGCCTCAAACAGTGAGCTTATAAAATGTAGATAACGAATAAACCTGGTTACCTTTGTCAACCATTTTATAACGCGGTGTATTAGAATCGACACAAATCAGTTACTTTTATTACAATTTACAAAATTGAATTAAATTAGTGAGTTTTTTTAAGTTCACTTCAATGTCGAGGAAAACCATTACAAATGAAATTGTACATAAATGTTTGGTAATCAAATACAGTTTTTGAATGCAGTAATTACTTATTAACAAAAGGTAAGTAATAAGTTATTAATAAATTATGAAGTTACATATATTATAGATTATTGTCCATCGTCTAGGCTGAATAATGTATTCATATTTAAATATATATGAATGTATAGACATACACCTAATATAATGACATAACATAATATATTATGTTATGCTATTTATTTATAATATATCCATAAGATATTCTAGATTGACATTCAATTGTCGACTAACCATTTTTGAAATTTTAAGATTTAAAAGTTATTAATTGAAAAAATCAAACCAGCTGTGCAAAAATGTTGCTCATATGTATGTGCCATCAAAGCGCAGTTAAATATTTTAGATTGGAATGATTAACTGGGGAATTCCAAAATATTTTGAGGTGACCTAATTGAGATGTTCTTTACTACAATGAAATTAATTTTATAAATGTATTGATTTAGTAACTTTTACGCCTACTACTTATGATTTTCTAAAAAAATGATATAAGTAAATATTTTATTCATAGAAGTGATTATATAACTTATTTTATAATATTATTATCATTATAATAAGTGATATTTTATTGCTTGTATTAATAGAAGTGAATAGAAAAAATTTATGAATCGAAAAATGTACATTAATATTCTTTTTTAGTCCATATTAATAAAACAATTCTCTAAAGCTTTAGAGAGGCAAATTTTCTAAAATCCTAATTGTATTTATAGATATAAAAGAAACTTAAATATTAATACTTGAATAATAAAATAATTCAATTTATTTAAACTTGTTTATTTTAAAATATTGGCTGTTAAAAAGGGTATTTTTTTTTTTTACAACCGTTAAGTTGCTTAATACCATTGGTATATCCTAGGGAAATTTAAGTGCAGTGGTTTCCCATTGCCTTCTGCACTGGGAACATTGTGCTTTTTCGCCACTGTAGAAGCGCACGCTTGGTCACCCATCCGTTCACCTATGGCGGTTGGTGCAGCTTAACACTAGTTTTGTCAACAACTAGTGTGATCATCGCGCCACACCACGCCCAAGGGTATCAAACTCAAAATTTTTCGAAATAAAAAAATTATAGGCAAGCACGTAGTAGGCCTCATCCAACATGTGTATTTCCCAAAGGATCGTTGCCGATAGAATATTACTTTATTCAAAAATAGAAGAAAATTAGGATTTTCTTATGTGTTTATTATATAGTCTACATTATGAGATAAATTTCAAACTTAAAATAAAATATATTTATGTAACTACATTTTATTTTTTTTTAATTTACATACATATTTAAAAAAATATTACATTAACATTAAGAAATTTTACATTTCTCATTAATTAATGGTTAAACAACTTTTGTAGAAATAATTAGCCATCTTTAAAAATTCTTGTCTGTAACTATGACCTACTTTAATATTTTGATTAGTGTATAGTTTTTAGTGTAATTAGTGAATATTATTTTCAAATTAATGAATTAATATTCACAAAATTAAATTAGTTGTAATAACTTGTTTAATCAAATATTTTGTATTTATCATAAAATATATTTTTGAGTCTGTTATGAATTTGAAAAAATTAAATAAATTTACATTTTGCAATCACAAATTGCTAACATACGTATGTTAAAAAGAGAATATTAATATAATCTAAAAGACATAAATTTTTCAGTTTTAAAAAAATACGTTTTATATTGGATTAGTACTCCAATGAAAGTTACAATATATCAAAGTATCAGTCTTAAATAAATAAATTTGCAATTATTTGTAGCATTACACTCTTTCTTACTAAATGAATTATGTCTTACAATTAATTTTATTACTATTTTCTTTGGATTGACAGTAATATTTACAGCGTTTTTGAAAATGTTTCTGGAAACAAGTTGCATTATTCATTTTCGATTGAACTATAATATTATGCATATAACGGAAATGCACATGCATGCAATAGATTGTTTTATTTTATGTATTTTCACGCACGTTCGTTATTAACTCTTGTGTTATTTTCCTTTTTACATTTATGGGTACTGGTTGTTGATCGTGTTGTTTTACGACTAAAGTTGTCTCAAAGTGATTCCCGGAGATGACTCGGCCGGTTATTAGGTCTCCAGGTCTGCAACTATGGGATATTCTTCCGGTTATATTAACCACATTAGGATAGGTTATATTAGGCCTATGTGATTTGTACACGTCATGCGTGTATATGAGACTACTGCAGGTCAACTGTTGGTCACCGCGGTTCCAAATATGCGCAGACCTCCTCCACCACTTGAGTAGAGGTCAACAAGCAGTACAAGCGGCACGATAGTTTAATTAATAAAAGCGGACGTTGACAACAGAAAAGTCCGGCACGGCGTTTACAATAATGGAATTATATTGTATATGTTTTTCCCTTCTCCGACCATGTCCGTCTGGCTGCATCTGATGCGTTCGCTGTGTGTACAGTACTTCTCGGCCGTAGTAGTTGTAGCAGTTATAGTAGTCGCATAGTAGAATAGTAATAGTAGCCGAAGAAGAAGTAAAAGAGACGAAGAAGGAAACGTGGTGAAAGATCTGTGTACGCGCGCGGTGGATTGAGGTTAACCTCATTCGTTCGTTGGCACAGACCGCGACATCATGTCCGAATCGCGCGAGTGAATCAACTTGCTGTGTGATTTCGCATTTCTATCGGCGGCGATAATAGAAACACTACCGACTAGTAATTATCGTTTCAATTGATTTTTTAAAAGATTATTTACATTTTGCGTTTATTGTGCGGATAACACACTCTTAACGGGTTTGATTATTTTCATTCTTGTGCGTATAAGTGTGCGAATTAAAATGTGCAATTGGCTATAGTACAAAATGAAGTTTGTCGTCTCGACGGATTATGATCGTGTGATAAATTGTCTATTGTTTTTTTAAGTTTTAATTGCATCAGGTTATAAGTCCTATATAGCAACAGTAACAGACAACTACGAAAAAAATGTCTACGAGGCGCAAGAAGCTCTTGCCTGCCAGAACCATAGCCCTTTTATTGGCTACCATATTCTTATTCGACTGCTTAGTTTTTAGTTCAGGTGAGTAATAACCTTGAAATAATTTGTAATTCAAATTTTTTTTAAATAATTGGGAACATCACCCAAAACATTTTTTGACTACGAACAAAAATAAATTAAGAAATAAAAATTAGAAAACTAAAAATAAAAATTTTTTTTTAAAATTATTAATTTAATAATCACATTATGGTTAGCAAAAGTTTGATTATTTTAACGAGTTTCGACATTGATTTAGCAAAAGTTGTTCAAAACATTTTTTAGGCACCAATTATAACATTTCAATAACACATATTTTGAATTATACTTATTGAACTTACAAAATTTTATTGTAATATATGTCTTCAACAATTTTTTGTTGTGTTAGATGTTTTTTAAATTTATTAGTAAAAAAAACATTTTTTTTTATGAATATTGTACTACTATTAAACTTGAATATAATTTTGTTGACAATTAAAATATTTTAATTTACAAATATTATTGTATATGGATAAGGTTTCGACCTCGAAATCTATAATTAACTCTATGTTACTTAACTCTAAAACATTAATTATTACATTAAAGCCGGGCGTTGAAGTCGCTGGAAGCTATTGAATTTCTATCCCAACCAATGTATTTCCTTTTATTCAGAAGTTTCATTGTATAGTTTTTTAAGACTACGAGAACGTTCATTTCGGTGTTAGTTTTATCTATTACAATTACAGATTTAATAACTACTGTTGAGGAGTCTTAATCTCTTGAGAAAGCGTTTAAGGATTATCTTGCGACATCCGATATTGAGCCATTCAACTTCCCTTTCTTTGGAAATCATAATATTTATCATTGTTCGGCGCTATTCTATTAGAACGTCAACGCCGCCAACTCGCTAAGACGCTTTATGGTAAATGATACACAAGAAGAATACAATAGGTTACAGTAAGTAGTAGCAACGAAGGTCGATTCCAAACAAATTAAATACAATGGGAGCACGGTCAACTAAAACATAGGTAAAACTGAAAAACAATACTTTCATTCGTGTTGGCCGTGTATATTTTTAACATAATAATATAATAGAACACCTTATAAAATAACGCCGCGTACATTGATTTTTTTTTATTTTTCAAAGTAGTCGTGTATTATTGCATTTTAATCGTTTGTCATCCGTCACCGTGCCATAAATATACATAGTTTTTTCGCCGATAAGTCTATCATAAGTGAATACGTACTCTATTTCTTAAATGCAATAACAATGCTGTTGTCTAAAAAAACAGTGCGCCGTCGGTGATTGTCACGTATGAAAATATAAAAAGTAAAAGTGCATTGTATTATAATAATTCGCTGGAAACGATGCAGATAATAATAATAACAATTAATCAAAACGAGAGTGTAAGCGGATCACAGTTTCGGGAAGTATTGTTGCGTCGTTACGTTTAAGTCTTCTCCACACCAAAAATCTACGACTAATCGTCTATCATCGTGCTCTGTGGTGAACAACAATAACATGTTGTTCGTAGGGCACTTTCTATGGGTATCATACATTTCGATTCAGTAAAGGAAACCTTTTTTGGTTCCAATAGAGAATGTGCCAAAGAAATAATTTTAATTTAAGAATTAAAAACAGGGACACTTATTTGAATTCCATTCGTTGGCAGAGAAAGTCATTGCGCAAAAAATATTTATACGATCCTGACGATTAAAACCAATGACTCGTTGAAAACAAAACTATCAGCCAAACCCTCAAGCCTTACATTTTAAATAATGCGCCTATATCGTCACTTATACTGCAATAGTACTATTTTATTAAAATGTATTTAATTTAAATTTGTTTTTTGTTCATCCTGAAACTTAAATAGCTGAGATAATGAGTATAAACAACAATATGCACATTTGCTATAAATGGAATGAGTAACTTTTTTTTTTTAATGCTCATTTCATAACTTATCATCAATTAATTACTTTACAGAACTTTTGTCGAGTCATTATTAACCGTTGAAAAAAATACATATTTTAAAGTATTTAATAAAAATGGTTTAGTGTCATTAAATATAGCAAGTGCTATATTTTTTATTCAACTATTTTACTATTTTTCTAATTTAAAGTAACCAAACATTTCAGAGTTATAAATGATTTTTGCAAACGAATAAATATTTTTTATCACAATATGCATAGTACATAGTGTGTATACATACTTACATTCTAGTGGATTATTTGAAAAAGAATGTGGAAATCCATTTTTTACCAATATCGTCTTAATATTATATCCAGTATAATTTGCTAAAATCTACTTAAGTAATTTATCAATTATAATTCTGGCAAAACCATTTAAACCCTAAGGGAATAGATCATCGATTTGTTGTTCTGCCAATCAATTAGGTCTTTTAGGCGAAAGTTGCTTGAAAATCATAAAAACCAGTTGAAAGTATAATACTTGAAATATTTTCGATTTATTTTAGCCGTGAATTCCTTTTACAACAAGACATGTGTGTAGTTACACGATCATTACTCTATATTCAGATTTGTCTGCGGATATAAACGATAACTATTTTGGTGATTCGATCGTGAAAATAACGTCAGAAGGGGCGAGAGGAGAAAATAATTGGCGAATGACGGACGTGGGTTACCATTCGACTTGGAAGGCGTCTGACACAATTTCTTAGGTCGGTCAAAGAGCCGGAAGCCTTCCAGCATACGACGAAAACCAGTCAAACCACACTCGGTTTTGTGCGATTGCTTTTTGCCGGCCCCATCAACATTTATTTATAAGTTTTTGTCGGCCGCAATCACTGTATGTGCGCTAATTCAGTTTATTTGTATTAAAATTTTTGCTACTTTTCACGTTTCAAAAAATCTTGAGGCTATTCAGGTTATACCGCGTATCAACCAGTCTAGCCCATCGACCGGACAATTATTTAGTATAAGAAGTTATTTTATGATTTTAATATTTTGATATTTAAAAGTTTATATTGATATTTTGAGGAACAGTATTGATATTTAAAAACCATATTAAATGAACTCTCTTGAATGAATACTACCAAACATTTAACGTTAGTAAAAAAGACTCGAACGACTGTTAATGATGTGTAACGAAAAATATTATTAACATTTTTACCAATAGAATTCTCAAATCGAGCAGTCGTAGTGAAAATAAATTATTAAAACGAATATTAACCGTTTGGTTACCAAATAGATGTAAGAAAGTTTTTTTAACGAGATAGAATGCGAGTTTAATGAAAATATAATCCTAATTACCAAGTAAATCTATGTATTACGCTGTAGTCATTGCTTCAATGAACATGATAGAAAACAATAATTATGTAATTTTGATGGGAGGAAATAAGATTAACTGATCGTATTAGTATTGACAGTAATTGTACTACTTGTGTCTGCAACTTGAATGTGAACGTAACTTGTAAGGTGACGCAATTTAATAGTCGACAAAAATAGTTATGATCTAAATTTTAAATCGGTAAAAAATAATTTTGATTCAAAGGCACAGTTTTCTTAAGTTCAAGTCCGATAAACATTTAATTTGTTTAACTTGGTCCGCATGATAAGCCAACAGGTGTCCAAAATACATTTATTAACGCTTAAGTGGTTCACAGTGTGATTTTTTTATTTATTATAAATCTATGAATCCTATTGTAGTAAATCAAACACGCGAACACCACAGATTAGGCTTATACTTCGCAGCGTGTGAGCGAAAGCCGTTGTACTATTGCTAAGAATAATTTACACGGTAAATACGTATATTTTTTAACCGGATGCCGATCAAAAATAACCGTCACCTCTACCTCGGCGACAGCAGAAAATAATATTTATATTCTTTCGCTAGAGTTCAAATGTGAAGCTTTCCGTGAGAGTTATTCATTCATTGCCTGCGTGAATATCTTCTACACGCTGGCCTTGATAAACATTGTGTTTTATGTTCTTTAATCAGAAACGCATTATGAATTTAAATAGCTCTTGAGTGACAAAATCAACAACATCAACTTACTCATAAGTTTTTTATTTATTATAATGATACGACCACTAAAAACGAAACTGTCACGAAGACCTATACAAAGTTGACAACGAGTCATTACTCCATCTGTGTCGTTTGATGAATGTATTTTCTTAATAACTTAACTTGAAAATTTTGCATAGACGAGTGGCATATTTGCATAAAAAAATTTTTCGTTTCAAGAGCACACTTAAAATAATAAAATTCATCTAACTGTAACATGAGCTGTTAAGTTTTATACTAAGAATATAATTTCTTATTATAATATTTTTTTGGTGCAATTAAACAATTCGTCAATTATAAGAGGTTAGTTGTATGAAAGTCTTTGGACGATTATGGGTACGCGATTCTTTTGTTTTAGTCACAAAACTGTTTATACTTCCTGCTCTTAGTGGTTTAGCCCGAATTCACCTACTCGTTTTATTTACTAGGGTCCTTACTATTAGCTTCCTTTCCATTTCGATGGTTTTGTCACGGTACAATTATACCATTCACACGAACGTCATGAATCACATGGACGTGTATTTGATATTCATAAAAAGAAAATATCATTTAGCTCGTGGTGTTCAATAGCTTTCAGACTTACCATAGCAAACAATAAAATACAACATTGTTTTTTGACGGGTTTTCTAAGATATCAATTTTATAACTGACAAAATATTTAGTTTATGTAATGAACGTCGTTTGAAGAGAAAACGACACGGAAACTTCTCTATTAAGACTCGTGTTATAAAAATTAAAATTAATTATTCATGATGTTTACACCACGATTTCATATTTTATATTCACTCAATAACAAAGTTACACCATCGATGTCTTTAACATAAAACCATTTCTTTGTTTTATAAAAATCAAGTGCAGTTCATTTTTACTGGATTAAGTTATATTTTCCAAACAGTAAGTCTAACAAATATTTAATTTATAACCTGTTAATTTACGTACATCATAATCTTTGACTTTAGTTCTATAGTTGCTATTAAAAAGATGTGATTGATTAAAGTGAAATTACCACCTTCAGGTCAACAACACATGCAATATTAACCTTTGACATTCAAACAACATGGTTGACTAAGATAGAGTTTGAAAGTACCTTAATGAAACGATAATTATCCCAACCGAGACTAAAGAAAATTGAATGCATCAGAAAAATTATTTGAATTTTACTTGAAAAAAATGTCCCACAAAATCGGACGAGAATACTAAATAATAATCTCGCAATATGCCAATGACGATAACATGTGTTTCCGTTCACTTTTCATTTCACTTTTCGATGACTATGATACAGGAAAGAAGACGACGGAAATAATATTATAGAGTCGAGTACAATAAACTACATCAATCACGATAATTACACTCGATGAAACTGTTCAGGTAGAATTTTTCGATAATATTCGTCTTGCACGGTCTAATGTGAAGGGAACAGATCATAAGATTCTATGTAGCTCAGTTGTTTTACATATAAGCACAATATGTGTGGCCCAAACGTGTTCACACGCTTTGGGTCTTATCTGTCGGCAGTTGCGGTGTCGGTTCTGTACAGTTGTAAGTGCGGATACAAATGCAGTGGGCGAAAAACGTGGTCGTGTTTGTAAAACTATTTTATTGAGCTTACTTTTCTAATTCCCGATTATGGAAACTCCCGGGGCTTACACAATACGGTATATTTTGGGCGAGAACCGTTACTTCAGATTTATCTTTGTCGCTAGAAAATAATTGTAAATAAAAATTACTATTTATTATGCAATTTTAATACGGATTAGCGTGTGCAACATATTGTTCAATATTTGTTTATATTATATTTGCACTCGTTACCATAGCACTTCAATGAGACATCATAAATATTAAATTATACAAGTCTTTAACAGCTACAACAAAGCAATTTCGTAAACAATTAATACAAAAAATGAAACGGTAGTTAATGAAATTGGTGTTGGATTTAAAAGTTATTTGACCAACAATTACATTATTGATAACTAAATTTACAACATTTCCGAATAAAATGTTGCGCTTACTTTGGTTTATTTTAAATAACTGTAAATATATGTGCAACGGTTTCAAGAAACTCGAAATTTAATATATTCAGTTGTTACAGTACGGTAGTTCCATATCCCATACGGTTAACCAATTTTTATGATTAAGTGTAAATGATAAAATCAACATTGTACTTAAACGTCTATGAATTATCTTCAACGAAATGTTATGCGTCTATGGCTTTATTTTAATTATATCAGATATATTCAGTGAGAAATAAATACATTAAACGAAATAGAAAAATTAAAGCAACTTAAGACTAAATAATAATTTTTTCGATTGCTTAACGTTAATGAACGTGCAATGCGCACTTAAGTATGACTGAAAAAGGTAAAAAATAGAACGTATTGGCATTGTTTTTACCCGTATTTACTGACATACCTTACAGAATAAGAAAGTGTCAACTGAAACGATACATTTATCTGCACAACACGAGATATGCCAAGTGATTTAATATTAAAGCTAAACGAGATCAACAATCTGATTCAACGGACACGATTACTATTATTACAATTGTGTTGTATCAACACATTTCGGGCGCCAAAGGTAGACACGCAGGTTTTTTAACCATTAGCAGTCTATCGTTCCCGTAAAAGGGAGGTACATACGACGTTACACAGTCAAACGATGTCGGTGGGCGAATCGCGGTGGAAAGTTAAAGGCAAAGTCACTTATGTTATTTGTTTTCTTAATCCAAATTTAGTCGATAACTACTACACTGCAGTGACAGCGATCAGACTTGCAGTGTAATGTAAATTAGATTGAAATAACCACGCCCTTTTATATAATGCCATCGTACGCTGACTTATGGACATTTTAAGATTTTTTTTTAACGTCAAAAAAGGAACGCATTACGCGATTTATATCACGACAACTGGTCGTTACGAAAATGTGTTTGGAAAAATTACCGCTGTCCGGCCACCAGCGCATTATACCGGTTCAAAAAACCATTAGCGTTACGTCCAATTAATTAGCGCAATAACGATATTATCCCAACTGTTATACAATGACCGGCGAGTCTAGTCGCAGATCGGTATTTTGCAACGCTTTAAAAAACAACACTAGATAGGAAATTGTCTTTCAACTAGACCTGTGGTGTGTACCAACAAGAAATATTTGTGTTTGCATAGTACCATTGTCTGGAGGAACAACTCGTATCCGGCTAGAATTCCAAAGGAACGGTACAGTTTTGAAATTAAGACTCTGTCTAAACAGCCAGCGACGTTAATGACAACGCAAACACAATTAACAAGTTACGCGCATCAAAACTCCTACGGTTAATCAAAACGTTGTATTACAATAACTGACCGATTGGATAACACGATTATTATATTTAAACGAACACTCGGCTGATGGAAAAAATAGAGATCGCCGTAATAATTGTTTCCATGTCCACGGGCGTCTGTTAAGCGTTAAATTAGAATGTCCAGAGGTGTTAAATAACGGCAACTTTCTTATGATCTCGGATATAATAGTTAAAACAAAAACACTCATCAACATAATAATAAGTGGTTAACAACTCAATTATTTTTTGAAAATTTGCCTTTGACAGACAGAATTAAAATGTACGTTGTAATGGAAACATATTTTTGTTTAATTTTGTCTTTTGTTCTTTAACGTTTATTGACGTTCTTTAAAGAATTTTAATGTCTTCACTGCGGGTAAATAATAATATCAAGAACTAAATAGCTATTTATATTTTTCCAACAGTTGATGAAGTTCGTGAGTAATTTTAAACATGTCGGATAATAAATAATAATTGGACCTTGATTTCGACCAGAAATTACATCCGAGTTAAGGTCGCTCCAACACAATAAGTAATAACATATCTGGAACGCCGCTCAACTTTCATTCGGATTCCATATGTGGGTGTGTGTACGGGGTAAAATCATGTACGTCGGCTGAACATATCAGTCATGTCGATGATGCCCAGTGTACATTAACGATATACGTCTCTTTCGTCATTTTTTTTTTTTTTAATGCACGTTCAGGCTCTATACCCCAAATCGTCGTATTCGGAGAAATCTCCATGTCCGTCCGCTTACACACTCTGAGAAATACAACCTGACTAATAATAATAAAAAATGAAATCAACTTGTAATGACGATCAAATTCCATTTGTTACTTTCATCGTGTGTATCTTGACCGTCATTGTCAGTCGTCCTTTCCCCCAAACGTGTAATTACGTCATCCATCATCATAATTTACCATCATTACCCTAGTACACGGGGTTTATTGTGAACGTATGCTTTTAACAATCATTAATATTTTTCCACCGTCTCAAACGGCTCTATCATAAATCGTAAAATATTTAACTGTTCGTGGTCATATAACCGTTCAAACACATTGTTGATTGCTAACAATGTTGAAGTAGTCGATAAATCAATGTAAAAAATGTATATATATTTTATTTGTTTATAAATTCAATATTAGAACATATTGTTCATTACATATTTACATATTGTCTATGTTTATTTATTTGTTTTTATTATATCTGATACCGAAATTAATTACTATATCATAGTCTTGACCGTGTCGACCTATTCGGGAGCCCTTGTGTAAAATAAATTATAATATTTTAATCAACGGGTTTTAGTCTACTAAAGAATTTTTTTTTCTTTTTTTTTTTACTAGTTTATATCAAAATGTCACCCTTTATTTTTGGCCGTCCTTGGTTTTAGAATACCTTGAACACCTAGTTAGCGTAAGCTTCATAGTAATAGTAACTCAATATAATTGGATTGTAAAAATAATTTAATATGTCGCGCCATTGTCGCAAGGCGACATTAATTTTCTTGCTTTATTAAAAATAATAGATTTGTGTGTACTGTACTCTAAATACAATTCCTTGGACAATATAGGAACACAAACAGTTTTGCTGTTATTCTAAAGCGTCTTGTTATATCTAAACTCGAATAATATTGCTATTGCAAAACCTACGAACGTGCTTCGGTATACATATATAATATTCTTCAAAAAAATATACTGTTACCGCTGAATAACTAATTAATATTACCTAAGACGTTCCAGACAAAATTTCAAGTTGTCCGATATTTAATACAATACATAATTTGAAATTTCTGCGTTTGGAATATAAAACTACATTTCGATTTCGTTGTGAATACGTTTCACAAATATTTGACAACTTTTATTAATTTCAAAAATTATATAAAACTAGATAAATATTAAAATTATTACTCATCCCCCCGGCAACGATTAATGACACATTTTTAAGTATTTCATTTCAAGAAATTCATACAATTTCGATTTAATATATTTGAACATGACTACAGTAAATTAACTCTGAGTAACCGAAGTAAAGGTGCCTTCTGTATCAGTTCCAGTATTAAGTAGTGAGTGTCTACTATTACTGAATACTGTAATCAATACAATTTTATCGATTGACTAACCACACCGGCCAATCGTACGGCAAAACTTGGACAGGCTCGATAATTTTTTTTTCATAAATCAAAGTGGTGAAAACATAACTGCCGCCTCGACGATAAGGTCAAGTACATTGAATCATCGTGATCACGATAGGTGTAAACTTTCTACCAAAGGATCGACGAAATATGAATATTATAGACGAATGAAAGCAAAAGTGACAGAGAAAGTGCCCCGACCATAGTATATTTCAATGTCAACGCCCCTTTTAAATAAAGGCATCTCGACTGGTTCTGTAATATCAATTTCTAATCATGTTGGGGGACAACGTGAACACATTCTAGTCGTGCTTTTCGAGCGCCAAAAGTGTTGAGGCGAAATTTACCGTTCCGAAAAATTCGCTAAACACATTGTATAAACCTATTATCTAGTTTATTAGACCGCCATAAAGTAACGAGCTATTAAGAAAATGTATGATATTTTACAGGCGAAAAAAAATAATAAAAACAAAAATCGAATTCAACGTGTTCAGATCGAACGTATCAATTGAGTCCGGTCCATTGATCGCCGCGAAAAATCCGACCGGACCGAAAAACGATAAAATGAAATGCACATGTTATTAGATATTATTATAATGTCAAACGTACACTTTTCAATGAGATTCTCGTACCGGAAGTAACGGTGTTTTCTGAAAAGAGTCCCTAACGCAAACGATATTATCAGTGTAACGTTACGGATTTCATAAAACTTGACGGTGTTCTGTAGATTTTATGGTGTAAGTTGTTCTGCCCGTCGATTTACCCCGAAAAAGCTTCTGCTGTACGATTTGTCAATTATTTTTCATCGCCGCAACGTTAAAAAAATGGCCGTAATTACTTTGACAGCGGCTGTCAAACAACAACGTTGGACGCATTGCAAACTAACGACGTATCGAAATGTTTACCGTCGCAATTTTCGGAGGGGTTAACAGTGCAGCGTAGATATAAAAAATATGTGAAGGAACAAAATCGGATGCCTTTATTGTCAGCCGCTCATTGCGGCAGTTGGTGTGTGTGCCGTTTTTACACACACACATTTGGTGTTTTAAAATGTTTGTTTTGTTTCCGATCTAGCCCGTGTGAATTATAAAAATTTAACTAATGCACGTTAATTAAACAACATAGGCAATGTTCCTTTAGTTATAGGTCAAGGTGCGGCGGTTAACGGTTAATTTCACTTGGCGTTTCCACTTTTACAGTCGTCATCAAATACATCGTCGTGTGCGTAGGTCATAATGCATGAAAGGTTTCCACGTGTATTTGGTAGCCCGACGTGTGGACGGAAGAGAATAATTAACCGAAATCAGTTAAACAAGGAAAACGATTTTGATCCATTGCCGGCACAATTTACTTATCGAATGTAGGGTGTGAATAATATTAACAATGGCCGACTTTGTGAACATTTACCGTAATGCAATCACCTTAGAGGGGCTGTGTTATGCGTTTTTGTGGACGAAAAACTTTTCACCTTTTTTTTTTTCAATTACTTTAAAGACAAAATGTGCAATACCGAATTTCCCTTTTAAAAAATGGATCGGCCACAATAAGGTTTTTTTAAAAAAAAACGACGTTCTCTTCTCACTCGAATAACAGCGTTGTTGATCATGGTGTGTAAATCTGTTAATCTGTCGTATCGTTCAGCGTGAAAATCGTACATTTTTTTAACGATGAATCGCAATTTTTATTCGTGAATATTATTATTTTCTTATGCACAACAGCCGTCGGCAAACACAAGATCGTACCGAAAAATAGTCTGTTTTTAGTAAACAATTCATAATAATTGCAGACTTTTGAGGTTGAACTTGTAGGGCTTGACTGGTTTTCGGGGAAATAAATATTTGTTTGTAGCTTTAAAAAAATCGATTCAATGTTACGTGATGAACAAAGAAAGTACCAACCGTATACATGTACTATAACGGCCGTCGTCGCTTTCACGTTAACAGTCCGGCTACTAATTATCATATTACGCCTAGTAAACATGGTGAACAGTATGTGCCCATCGATACCACCGCGTATCAGCTCTTTTTATTCCGCGCCGTATCACTTTCACTGCCTTTAGATGTCAGTCCGCGTTCAATCCGCTCCGCCGGACGCCATATCGGCATAGCCGTAGGGATTATTTTTTTATCAAGCGCCTCCGAAGAAAACGTGAGTAGTTTTCTCAACACACGGACCAACGAGAATAGTGATTATTAATCTGACCACCGAGTAAAAAACATACAACGGTTACGAACGCGTTCGCGGCTAAAAACGTTTGCGAGACAACACTTCCGTTTTTCCGCATCGCCATATTGATATCGCGACTTGTGCACGACGCTACAAAATTAAAAAATGCCCAAAGAGGTATTGTAGGAATATGAACTACGTTGTGCATTCCAGTCGCGTAGTTCGAGTGCAAAACAAATAACACTTCAAACAGTCATAAATATCACCCGGTATAAATAATATTGAGCTTTTTACTTCTCCGCACAATGGCGAGCCGGTCAAACTATTATTCAAATACAGCTCACCATTCGCCTACTCTGTTCACGTCTCCATCGAGTACTCGATCCGCGTGCACAATACACGCGGTTTATTATTCGTTTGCGTATACGCTGTTAAGAATGCTCGGAAAATTAGTTTTCAATAAATGTTTGGGTACAAACACTGTGGATATTGTGTTGTAATCATACAAAGAACGTTGCCTATGGTTATGGTGCACCTACGCCAACATTTTCTACGTGGGCTAATATTTCAAAATCAAATTGTGTTTAATCGATCGCTGGGTTTCTTTTGGCTTGTTCAAAAATGTATTGTACAACGAAAAAGTATTTTTTTTTTTCATCCTTCGATGCGTTTGATTTTACTTTGGTCCGCTGGGTGAACTGTAAACTTGAAGTATTTATCGGTCGCAGGTGTTTGAAGTAAACAATCTGTCAAATGAAATTTCGTTATTAGCATAAATTATCGAAATTGATTTATGCGGACAGAATGTTTGGCGGAAAGTGGTAAAGTGAGCGCTCGTATTTTGTTCTGATGAGAAATTCCAACAGATTTCTCACTGACCACAAGGTCCACGGTATCAATGAATCGGAAAATTCCAAAATCGTATTCCAATCGATCTAAATAATAATAGAAAATCGAATAATTACCTTGAATTATTTATAATGAGACTTCTTTAGACTCATTAGAATCGATCGTGGTCATGATCATTAAATTGTTAAAAAATAAGACTGCATGTAACTCGTATTGTTTGTGAGCCCGACCGACGCAGTTATATTTAAAAAAAAAAAACACTGTAATTACACTCACGAGATGAACTGAAGTCAACCTTTTATTTTACTGTAAGATTCAATTCAAAGTTGTTTATTCCAATTATGGAATTATTTTTCTTTTTTTTTTGAACTTTAGTTATTTTGATAGAAATAATATTTGTTGTATTACGTGTACAGGCAACATGTTCAAACCTAGTCGTGATTAAGAGATAGAACGATAATAAGTCGTCGGCGTTTATGTTGTTTTAAATATTTTAACGTAGACCTCATGGAAAACAGAAAACTGTTCTTAATAAAAAGTAGTATATTGCTTTAAAATGTATACTTCACAGATGGTAATGACCCAAAAGCCTAATGTTTTATGACGACAAGTTTTATTTTAAGCATTTTAATCTTGTTTTTCGGGTTTCTGAGTGTATGGACCCCTCTGGTTGCTTAAAAAACAAAAACGGGTAATTAGACTCACCAAACGAATATAAGATATTTAATGTTTTTTTACAATTTAGTATTACAGCTATAAAAAGCAGTCTTACAATAACAATAATAATAGAATTTTTATCACAATACTTTTACTTTTTTTTTTTTTTAATAAATAACGTTTTAAGATGAATTACGTTTATATGTATGTATCGCCGTCCTATTATAGAGCGCGGTCACTTTTTGACGGCAAACTGACTCGTAAAAAATAAACTGTATTACGGATAAACATTGTTTAACGAAGCATATCGGATTTTGTAGAATTATTTCATGTCACTGCGCCGGTAAGCTTCGTAGGTTTAATTGTTGTGAACTCATCGTGATATATCTGACCCAAGTAATACATTGTAATACATACTATTAGTCAACTAGGAATTAAAATAATTCTGAAATTCTAATCTAAGTTTGTAAAAAATTGTTATTAAACGAAAATGAATCAATATCGTCAACAATAAAATGACCATATTTTTCTAGAAGTTTGATAAACATAATATTATTTTAATGAATTTCTTACGAGAAAAACACTCGGTCATGTAATTTTAATTCGATAAAACAATATAATTTTTTCCAATCACGACAATTGTTTCGAAATTGCAACGGAAATTCGTTTTTGCGTTTAACTCATCAAAAAAAAATTCCATGATAATGATCTCTAGGAGTCCAACGTGGCCGTCGGAAGTAAACCTAAATCATCATTACATCGTCATCGGTCTAGAGGAAACCAGCGAAAATACACAAACAAGTGACCAATTTTCCACGCGGCTGTCGGCCGGATACTTTTTCTCACGAATTGTTTTCATGGAAAAATACAAAACGACCTCCGCGTGCGTTAGATTATTTTTCGCGAGACGGCCACCTGTTTGGCCACCAGACCGACAGACCCCTCGAATCGTACTCGGCCGGTAGTGGTGGTCGGCTAACTTTTTCGCATCGATCAACGTCCACCGCGACCGCGCACGGTTAATTAAATTATTGACGGCGCGCCGGCTGTTACAGTGGCGGTGGTGTCGCCGGAAGGTTTTGATTTCTCTACGGCAACCGGTTATCGGAATTCGGGACCTACTTCGGAACATCCGGCATTTCCAACGCTCACCGAAAACGCCGCGCACTGCAACACACACACGTGAGAAGTGTACACTCACTGGCTGACATATTGTGCTTGTTTCGATTTGATGTTTTTACTGGCGTTTTACGGTGTTCGGGAGAGCGTTTGTGTCTCGACTTCCTTCGAGGATAGACAAAGTAACGGGATAAAGCTGATAAAATCGAAAACGCGGCGGTCACACACTCGTAAGCGGCGGCGACACATTTTGTAATTATAATCGTCAGGTCGTAGCCGACGCCGGTGGTAATGCGCTGATGGCATGTAGACGCCGTTAAACCGAATTGTACAACACGGTGGGCTTAAGTAAAAACAATTGTCGTTGGCCGTTGTGTCGTTAGATCTATACCGACGGCGGCAAATAAATGGGTCCGGATGTAGACACTTGACTTTGATCACACGGCCAAAAAAGTACATAGCGAACACCGTGACCGAGTGGACACTAGTCGAAATTCGCGTTAGAAAAACCAAACGTTAAACGGGAATTTTCCGTCCCACCTATTTTCCAATATTAGCTGTGTACCGATGCGTAACGCTCTTCACTTATCACTCGAAGTGTGCGATTGTTTGATGACGGGACTTTTCGCGTTGTCAAGTCTCAGTCTGTAACGCGTGCGGTATTTATAGAGAACAATTTTTAATTTTTTTACTTTAGTTGCTTTTATCCAATATAGAGTCGGCCATTCTAATTGATTACTGTACACGTGTCAACTTAAATATTTATAATTTCGAGAACAATTAAAGTAAAATACGTTTCATAATTGTTGCCGCAAAAAAAAAAAATCAATAAATATGATTTTCTTGAAAGAAAACCGTATAAAAACTATTACGTAATATTTGTGCTTTTGGTAAATAATTTTGGAGTTCAATAATTATTTAATTATGTTTAGAGATTATTATTATTATTACAAATTTACCAAATAAAATGTCACGAGCCACAGTAGAAATTTAAAATGTTTTGGATGGTTAGCTTTACCGCCGGGCCCAATTTGTAAAAAAACCACCTCTTTATGACTTGATTACATACGTCACACGCATGAACCTGTACCATTGTGGTTATCCGGAAGATATCATATTCGTTTTTTTTTTTGCCGTATAAACAAAACAAATACATTTGATATTCGATAGCGAATAGCTGTGTATTAATAAATGGATATTTATAAAGTGATAATACCGCAATAAAAAGTAGAAGAAAACGACCGTGCACAGTTAAACAAGTGTTAAGTACACGCAAAATTATACATTGTTCGCAAATGACATAACGAGTGTTAACGGAATCCGTTGCGTGCCAACCATGTTGAGGATAACAATAATTATAAAACGAACAAAACGTCGACCCCCAGTTCAAGATTTTCGAGACTCAATGTCTCTGATTAGTATCATTACTGTATTTTTTACCTAGAAATAAATATCAAACACTTGAGCATTGTGTGCTCAACAACAATGTTGTTCTAAGGTACTGGTAATGAGCACTTGGAAGTATATGTTGCCCTTTGATTGGTCTTTGTGAACTCGCATTACGATACCACAAGATATCAACCGACGTTAACGATTACGGCCATGATGATGTTAATCATTATGTACAATGATATCAAAATAAAAAAACAATGTTTCTATACAATTCGTTGGATTTGCACACGACGACCGGGTAATTTGTAACGAACTCGATTAGGTGTCTTGGCGGTAAGACCGTAATAGTTTTAAATGGTAGGCGATGAACTGGATAGCAACGACCGAACTTGTACGCACTAGGGACTCAAATACAAATGTAGGTCAATACTTCTATTTTTGGCAGAAAAGTAAAATATATTTATGATTCTGTCCTATATTTGGTGAATAATGTAACCTAATGCTGATAAAAAGCGTCGGACCTACTTGTCAATATTTTCGATCAGTCATTAAATATGATCGTTTCGTTATTATTATAATGTTTTTTTTATACTTTCAATGTCTGATGCGTGCTAGTAATTTAATCGAGATCGATGGCAACGATTTCATCAAATTACGTTTGGAGGCATAACGTTTTTTTTTTTTTTTTTTTCTGTCCAACGTCTATGAATAAAGTTGTCGTATATAAGCGGCAGATTTGTGACATGAATGAAAATGTTAACGATTGACTAGTTCGCGAGTCGCGCACAATAATAAATATGGAGCAATAAAAAGACGTCCGAAGAATGCCGTTGAACGTCTGCTGGTTTATGTGATAAAAGACAAACCCGTTAACCGGCGACCAATTGCCGTGAATATGAATTATCATCACGAATAATCCTACGACATATTTCCGTTCCATTGAATCATTAGAAGAAATTTGTTCAACCAAATGATAATAAACGATAAATGCGACTTCCCAGGGAATTGTACTATTAGTATACAAAAATATTTATCGAATAAAAATATATTTAATATGTTTTTAAATGATTCAGAATAACATCGTCGGTTCGATGACGTTCAAAGTTTTTATTTCTTAATTAAAAGTGCCCATTCAAAATAAATTATTAAGAGAAAGCAAAACCGCAAAAGAAAATACGTTTATTGAAAACTATAAAATGTTTACTGTGTTGAACTTTAGGAACACATATAAAAATAATCGTATAATCGAAGTTTTTCAAAAGAACAAAATAAAAATTAATACTTAGCGTAACAATGTTTAGGTTATTAATTTTTGCCGATTTAAAACATTATAATACTCCGAATAAATTGTTGTTTAAACTTTATTGATTATAAAATGATAAGTCGATAATTTAATCGGTGGATTTTATGAACAATAACTTTTCAGTTTGGATTAACCATTTTATATACAAACGTAGAACTGTTTTACATCTCGTTTTTCGTTTGAACCATTGCAGTATTAAATATTGATTGAGTGAATACAGTTGTTAACTCGATTAGTTACTAACAACATATTTGTAATTATTATTTTTCGAACCGATTCGAATATACTCAACAGTTGCATTCATTCAAATTGTAAAAGTTTTCTTCTGGTTCGAAAAATTTCTTCGAATAAATTGGAAGACATTTAAAGTGTCATATCTTAATAATTTCCATAACCGTTATTTTCATCAATTAATATTACATTTTAATTCAGCTGAAAGGTTAGATGTTTTTAATTATTCCTTTTTTTTACTTAACAGTCTTTTACCAGTTATTATTTTTGTATTATAATGTAAATTATTTGCACCTAATTGCATCTCATTTTAAAAAGTAATTTGTTATTTGATAACTCATTGCAGATATATTATCAATCAGATATTAATCACATAAAGCTTATAAACATTTTTTAATTTGTTTATATGTATATGTATTTGAAATCTTATAAAACTTTTAAAGAATTATTTTATATATGAGTTTTTATTATTATAATCACTTTACGTTCTATACTCGAAATTCTTTTTGAAATTAAATAAATTTAAATGAATAATATTTCTAACTAGTTATTGAAACATTATTTAAGTAATTTCAACGTCTAAAACTTGTTTACTTGTATTTACAAATATTTAGTTATTACATTTTAGTAAAAAAGGTATTCAAATGTTAAATTAAAGATCTGAACTATTCTATAGCCGAAATATTTCGAATAAAAAACCAACAACCTGTTTACGCAGCTAATACACTAAGTAAACACCGGTTTTGTTAATGTGGCTGTGAACACCAAAGATCACATTATTATTCATAAATGAAAAAAAAATGCACGTAATATTTTATATTTTCAAGTATGAACATTAAACGTGGTATAAGATCATAAATAATTAGTTGGCGGAGTGAGTCAATGGGTCAGATTTCGCTGTCAGAGGTGAAAAAAAAAACAATTTTTATTAATTCAACTATCATCTTACTGGGCGTTTCCCCCTTTTTTATAAGTAATAATTATTTTACTACATTATTTATTGCTAATCTAAGACGTGGTTGGTAATTTTTTCATAGATAGTTGTGAACATTTCTCCAGCTTGTGACTTCTCCTCAGAGTTACACTCTGCAAGTTTTTTCTATGCACCGGCCGCGCACTGAGGTTTAGTGTTAAATATTGGCGGCGATAACACAAAAACGGCAACGCGCGTTGACCTTTGCCATCCAACGAACACAACGGTCGATGTGTTCAAGTTGACGTATTAATATATTTTCTGTTAATAAAACCGATTAAAAAATATTTGGAAGACAAATTAGGGTTTTCTTCGTCGTAATGAAACGAAAACTACGACCTCTGTCATAGTCATGTACACTAAGTATTACAAAGACGGAAGACGATGTCGTCGAACGCGCCCGTTGATCCGTAAAATTTTGCGTTTGCCGCCGCCGGTGCATCTGTCGGTGGCCAGGCACCTCGCACCGAGTTTTTAACGCACCTGTAATGTTTTACAGCAGGGCATACTCGATGTTTTTTACCCGTTCACCTTCCCTCCACTATTACTCACTAACCGTACATCCCGTAAAGTACGGCTGTTGTGTATTTTTGTTGACGTTAAAAAATTAACTAACGCCAAAAAATGAACAAACGGAATGGCAAAGAAAACCGGGCAAACAAAATACACACACACACACACTCTATTTGAATACCCAGCGGACCACAAATCTCGCAGTGACGTTCATCGCCGGCTAATTATCACGCACAATGGAGGCGACAGAGAAAAGGATGGCAAAAAAAACATGACCGAAAAATTCCATTGCAGATAAACTCTGCTCTGTCTGTACGCCATTAGTTCAGTCTTGAGAAATCAAACGTTAAAATTATTTTAATCACAAAGTACGCGTATAAATTACGGCGACCGGTTAATATTTACGGAATTATTGGCGACGACTTGCATACGAGTTTGGAAACCATTGCCCGTAAACTGGTCTCTAATAAATAATAAAAACAGCAAACGCAAATGATGTTATCTTATTTATTGGAGAAAAATTTGTTTGAAATATTTGCGTGAAATTTCATAAATACTAATATATCTTTGCTTTTGTCGAGAATAGAGAATCTTTTTTATAAATCATTCATTTCCCATTTCGAATTCCTCTATAAAGGTCATAGAAAAATTTACTTAAAACATGTATTGTCACTTATTTTAGATTCGAGACACGTAGCTCCTTAATTGAGAATTTTAAAGTAAGTTTTATACTTAAATATATCAAAATAAAATCTAGTTCCAGCATTGGATAAAAATACTACTATACTAATACTGATATTTAAATCCTGAGAGATAATTTTGTTCGCGATATGAAAAAAAAATGAACAAATAACAATTCTAGTTAATTTTAAACATTTTAATGTGGTCTAAGGTTTTAAAATAATATTCGAATCACGAGTTCCTTCATGAAAACATTAAATTTACTTTCAATAATCGTCATTGCATTTTTGATTATTCTGATCATTCGTTTTGCAAATAATTATTTGCAAATAAAAAAAAATTAAAATAGAATCATTGTAAAAATACTTTCTCAGCTTCACATGGAAGCTAACATAAATTATATATTCAAGTATAATGTTTTGATTTGATAAATTTTTTTAAATCGGGTCATACAAAACTTATGAAACAAATGAATCCAGTTTGAAACACTAAAAATAGCTAAAAATGCTTTTAGTATTATAGATATAGTTAAAAACTAGTAAAAACGAATTGATAAATTTAAATAAAAAAACGTAGCTACTACTTAAATTGGTAGCGAAAGTAGTGTTGGTAAAATTGTTCAAAAAATGTCATTTAAATATGAAAGTGATACCGTGGAAATTTGTGGGGTTCAAATATAACAAAACCAAACAATAATCAAAGAAACTATTATATTTTAAATTGCACGTTTTTCGTTTTTTTTTTTTTTATTTATTTTTTTACAAATCTCATTTGTCAGTTACCAAGATCTATTGAAAGCATGAATAAGTAATACATAAGAAACCAAATAAATACTAAATTTAAATTTTTACACGTAGGTGTACACTTTTTTAAGTAGTTGTGCATTATATTGAACAGATTCATATGAAGAAACATGTTAATTGAAGAACAGATTGCATATTTTATTTATTTTTAAAAATATAAAAATTTAATTTAAAAATCAGTCAGTAATAAACGTTAGAAAGTATATTATGATTTTTTTTTATTATACATGACGTCTTTGCTCTAAAACCATAATTTATGATAAGTGGGTTTAAAAAAATATAATTTCAAGAAACTTTAGCCACACTTTTTACCTTTCTAAACATACTTAATATAATTTAATATTTAACTCATTAAATATTTATCGACTAACCTATATCAATTTTACAATCTGTAGCTATTGCCTAAGTAGAATATTAAAAAAAGTTTCCTCTTAAAACTGGGGATATTATTTTTAAGGCGGTAAAATTATTTGAAATCGTAAAATACGCTCTTGTCTCAAAAATGTACATTTTCCCGGTCTATAACTAAACAAATAGGTATCTACTCGTACTCCATTGTATCCGTAATTTCTTATCGGTTATTCAATATATACCAGCGACATTTCAATTAGTTTAAAAAACCACCTCCAAATGACACCGGCTCTCATTCGCGTCCATCTCGATCGACTTCGGTGTAACTGCCAAACATCATAACAGCAGTTTATTAGACTACGCGTGTGGGTCACACTGTGGAGTGGGTGTGAGCTCATCATTTTTACACCTTTACATCGCCTCGCAATGCAAATTACCCGCAAATACTTTAGATCAATTGCCGGGTATAATACGAAAACATATTTCAGAGATACGGTTATTGTAAATAGAATAAAAAATGGAAAACAACAATACCCCATGTGTACGTATCATGTTGAACATAGAAAACAGAAAGACCGTGTCCAATCCAATCGATTGCCCATATCAACACATTGATCAGTCTGTTCTTTTTTCCGTCTCCCATTTGTTTTTTTTTTTTCGTGCATCTGATTATTTTATTGGTACATTTTACTCTTAAAAATACTGTTATGCATGCTGACGATAATGCCCGCAGTAGTAACAGTAAAGCACGTCTATTATTGCTCTCGTTTTATCCGCTTAAACACGAGTACCACTCAACAGTTAACGGATATCGGGCAAAGATACAGTATCACAATTTCCGCTGTACCAAGTGACGTTTACATTATAAAGTTTACAAGTAAAACGATGTAATATATGACATTTACAGAAACTTTTTGATGTATTGAAATAATCTTTAGCTGTTCAACGGCATAGTACAAGTCGAATAAAAAATAATTACTACAATTATTCACGACACAAATCGAAAATTTTAAATACAAATAATCTCACTTCGATGAAAATTAAACTTTGGAATTTAATTAAACCGAGTAATATTAATGTAATCAAAATAAATCGGTAAGTCATCTCAAAATAAACTATCGATAAAGAAATACCATCTCGGCTGTCTAACCTGACATTATTTAAATCTGTTACTTTATTTTCATTACTAATATCGAACCTAAGTATGAAATAAATGATTTAATACTTAAATTACTAAAATGATGTTTCCACTGCACTACGTCAGAATTATTCTGTTTTCCTTTGCTTTCTGTCATAATTGAAAGGACTTGGTATTTTATTATTGAATATTTAAATGACTTAAACTAAGTTTCCTTAGGTACAATAGTGTTGTGTTAACAGAATGAGTGCGCCAGACATGAATAGACATGACATGATTGGACAAAATACATAGAAAATGTGACTGTCAGATAAAGATATCGATCTGGTGGACCGTATGAAAGTACAATATTGATATTCATTGTCCGCGTGAATTGAATAACGCCTTCTAAGTGACAGTCGATTAATTGATTTCATTATTAAAATTAAAATTATGAGTAGTTTTGACAAATATCATTAAACACGTTTTAAAGTATTACAATAAACTAAATTTCTTTCCGCGCAAAATGGCGGTGTTGTACAAAAAAATAAAATTATTCATCTGTCATAACTTTTTATTAAACTAATATCATTACTTGGTAAATCGTGGGTTCACGGAGACATACGGTATTTAAAAAAAAAAAAAAATAGAAATTTTAACATTGACCTCTACGTACTTATTATTTTTGTTTAGTCAGGCTCATATAATAAAGATGGTAGCTAAGTGCAATAAAAAAAAACAACGACTGTAATTGTACAAACTGTAAGTACCTTCACAACGAGTGCGCTAACGATTTAAAAATTATTGACACGAAAACTTCTCCAGTGTCTATACGAACGGTTGTGTGTACTCAAAACAAAGTGACATTTAATGCGTTTTAAATGCTCTTAAAATTTCACACTGGTCAATAATTTACTGCCGGAGACAACTATGCATTAAGTGATGAGCCGAAGACCGAAATGTAAACACGCATCGTCGACCCACTGACTCATTTCCTTAAGGCTTTTTTACAATACATGCACACACAAACGCACCATTGACAACCGTTAAACAAGAAATCCGTCGTGACTGGATTCGCATACAATGAGCGCACACATTGGCGATTTCTATTATACGCCGTGTAATTTTTTCTTTTTTACTAGCCGACACACAATCACATTATCCGCTGGAATCATATCGACGAAACGTATCGTTCTTTGACAGTAGCTATTTATAATCGACTAATCATCAAAATGAATTCTCGTGATATTCACTAAACTTATAATCCCAAAAAATAAAATATTTTTTTGTAAAATAAAAAGTGTTATAGAGTATTTAGTAACACAATAAAACATACAGTTGTACATTTCTCAAAACAAATTTTCTATTAAATATTATTGTCATTATTAAGGGAAAATATTTCACATCTTCATTCAGAAATTTGTAATTAATTTAGTCATAAATTTCAAGCAAAAAATGGGATAATAAAATATTATTGCAGAAACAATTTCCTATCACAATTTTATTTCATAATTTATTAATATTTTAAACGTTAATAATTCATTCTTTTCCTGCTACTCCACTTAAAAATTTTAATCCCTTCGTGATATGTTTCTAAGCTCAAAAAATGACAAATACGCCAATGACCTAACTTTAAAGTTCAGCTAAAAAACAATAAATTTAAATCGTCGCTGTCCCAGAGTGATTAATATTTATTATCTTGTTATTTTTTAAACAGAAATCGTTTTATTGCATCTACCAATATTGTTGTACAGTATTCCTACGTTTATACTTCCTAGTATTTCAAATAATTTATGCGCTAGACAAACTACAATCATAATAATTATTGACCGATTAAATATGAATATACATATCATAACGCATTCGCAGCTGTTCCTATCGGCGGGGAAAGTTTCATTTTTTATATTGCGTTAGATTTTAATATCAGCACTGATTAATGATAACACTCAGTTAAAAAATCTTTAAAGTTAAAACAAAGATATAAAATATGTGCAGTATAGTTAAAAATAATAATATAGTTGCATGGAATAATTTGCTCCTCTGTGACCTACTGTTACAGTTAACTATTACTTTATCGATCGTTTAGATTCCCAGATCATCTTTTCTGTTTGTACGTGCAAACACTTGTCTATGTATACATAAGATCTATTCTTTAGTGTTATAAGGTTTAATTATTTCCGAGTAAACAAAACAAATAAACTGACGTTGAAAAAGTAGCTAAAATAATATCAGTCAAGTCAAATGTACTTACATTACTCACATTACTTCCGCATTGATTAGTGTTAGCAAATAGTACTGAACAATTTCTCAGAGCTTTCTATGTCAACGGCGTCAAAGTTATTCATTTTACGTATACATAGAAGGAATAACTATAGCTGATAAGTCTACAGACTTATTGTCTGTTTCCCAACAAGTCTAGAATTATTGGAGGATATTTGTTAAAAAAATCAGTAACATTTAATGAACTATTTGCCGGAAGCGACTAGTATTCAGCATGTGTATAGAACTTTTGCCAGACTGCTCTAGGTATGTTATATGGACATTGTTATGATATTGTGATCTTAGTAAACATTTCAAGGAAATCTTTGTATTCCAGTTCAGGATTTTGCAAGGAAGACTATTTTTGCATTATACATACACATTGCCAGTTATGGATAATGTGTACCGTTATAGATAATAGATTATGATTTTCTATCAAACCGATAAACTAAGTAACTGTGGATTAACAAGATGATGAAGTATATAGAATACAAATTGAATCTCACTGACCACAAGTAACAAGAATGTTAAGGTTTAGATCAGTATAATTCATCAATGTATACATGAACAACAATAAATATTTATAAATAAATCATATGTTAATTGATATATATATATTAATGCAATACATTTCCAATAAAAATTGAGTAACATACATTTCAAAAAATAATTTAACTTTTTATAAAAAGCGATTAAAAAAATGATATAATAGACAGTTGTTATGCTGTAGATAGTAAAATTTATAGATAGTTATTGTATGTGTATTTTATAGAAAATCCGTTTATATCTAAATCATTAATATTAATCTCGACATTTTGGATATCTACTTTATGAATTGTCGCCTATTAGTGTTTCCATGTACAATAATCTTCTGATTTTACTAATATATAAATTCCAGAGGATTATAAAGGTTAACTATATGTATATATACTATACTTGATTAAAGTTTATTGAAGATACGTAAACTGTCAGTATTTCAAAGGCCAATGAGAGAAATTAAACTATTTTATAACAAAAGTAATCAACACTTTAAAATTGTTATTTTTATTTACGTCTTCCTACCTGAATTATTTATCTGATTGTCGAGCTATATAATATTTTTAGAAAAAAGTTCAATTTAAAAAGAAAAAAACAAGCTCGTAAACAAAGAAAAATAACCTATAGTTAAAAATAAAATATTCTCATTTAACATTAAAAATCACGTTTTACATAATCAGAAAAATTTCAAGTTAATATATTAACGTCGAATTATTTATCGAAATGAGTTTTAAATGTCTTTAAAACATTTATAACAATTTATACAGTATTAATTGTTAACTCGAAAAAAAAAAAATTATTAGTGACTACATCAGCACTAAATTAATATAAAAGGCTCTAAAAGTATAATTTTCAATATGTACTGTTTCTATGAATTATCTTCAAATATTGTATATTTTAATTAATTACAATTCATCTTATAAATTATTAAAAAAAGATCGACAAATATTTGTATGCACAAACTCTATAAGATACTAAATTTAATCTATTGTTATTGAAATTTAAACTATATTGTTGAAACAAATTGCATATAAAACTGAGTTTTAATAAAAAAAATCATTAAAATTTGTCCGACTATGTAAAATATACACCATTGGTTATAATATCACATTGTGAACAGTGACGCAACCAGGGGAGGGTTTTTGTTTACGAATTGTAATGTTTTGAAATTGATTTGTAATGTTTCAATTTTTAGCCATGTTGAACTTGTTTTTTTTCGCTCATCTAAGTTTTCTCAAATAGCGATTCATATTAAAAAAAATTTGATGAGCAAAAAACGATAACACCCACCTGAAACTATTTTTGAATTGCATCACTGCTTGTGATGGTTGAATAAAAAAGTATTATTTTTGTCTTCTATACTCGAAGATAATCGTTGTTATATTAATACGTGAAAACATTGCTTTTTTCTTTGATTTTTTTTTTTTGTTTAGTAACTATATGTGAAACGGAAGTTTACAAAAATATCCAATTGGAAATAATATTGTTGAAAATAGTCTGTTTTCTTTATAGATTTGGTTTTGTGTACTTTTCATATTATTTATTTGGACTTCCTTATTGACATTTTGTTTTGTAAAATGTTTTATGCAATCATAGTTGTATCTAAAATAATAAAATCGAGTACTGGTAACGATATAAGTGAATGCCAAAACAATATTTTTCTGGATAATTACGAAGAACGAGGGGTCGTATCAACAGAAGTTATGATTAGGNCTAAAATAATAAAATCGAGTACTGGTAACGATATAAGTGAATGCCAAAACAATATTTTTCTGGATAATTACGAAGAACGAGGGTCGTATCAACAGAAGTTATGATTAGGGCCACGTTTAGACGTTGTGTCAATATGATGTGATATGGTACAGACTAAAATTTCAGAAAGAGGATAACGACAGCCGTACTCACTGTGTAACGATAGTAAACGGTTCTTCGGATTTTGTTATAACTTTGATTATAATATTTCGTATTATGATCAGATTACATATTATTTTCACGACATAGTAATTAATGCGAGGCCAATGTGCCGATTATTATAGAAAAAGGGCATCTTATCTGCTCGGGTATCGTGCAGGACAAGCACTTAGTAATCACAACTAATTATAGCTAACGTTGATACAATGAAACCCAATATGCGTAAATAAAATGCACCCAAATTTGCCAGTAACTATTCTTGAGCTCTTCACAAATAATACCGGTGCGTTTTTCACATCAAACGAAATCCATTGCAGTTTTTAAAATAATTAATTTTCGTTGTTGTTAGATTGAATTTCAAAAATTAATCCTTAAATATTTACATAAATTCTATTTTTTAATGACCACTAGTGTTTCTGTCATTAATTATGTTTTGAGTTCTATAAATTTTAGACAATTAACTAATGAACTTTTTTTTTATTTGTTTCAGGTAAGAATTGTTTAATGTTGACTAGTAATTTTAATTGTTATAAAAGATCTTAAAGAAGATTATAAAACCAGTTCTAATAAAATACGTCAAAAATAATTTAGGTGACATGTAAGGTAATCCTAACACTCAAATATTTTTTCTCATACTATTTTTCAATTATTAATTTATTGCACTTTCTAATCTAAAAAACACTTGATATCTAAGTAGGATACTTTCCGTTAATATTTTGAAAAATGTTTTAAAATCATTATTAAATCCATTCTATAATATTTAGTTTTACAATCATGATTTGGGTAACCACTATAATTGTTTTAAATAAATGTGAATTAACAAATTAAAGGTTAAATGAAAATAAAAAATAAAAATATTTACTCATATTTACATTGACCCGGAAATTAAGTGACACTTGGCTATTTTATCTGCTGTCTTGAACCTTACGACTTCAAATCATTTTCCTTAATAGTCAAACTGGATATATAAAAACTCTACTTACAAGTGGTTTTGCCGCGAATGTGATAACGGGACAACTAGTTTTATGTGAAATATTATCAATAAACTATTCCCTGACAAATTCTGACGGATATATTAAATTTCTGAACTATATTATTAAAGCTGTCAAAATTATTATGCATACCTACTATTACTAAGTACGTTATTTTTCTTATTTAGTTATCGTGTGCTATAGACATGGAAAAATAATCGTTAAGACTCCATAGGATTTTGAATTTTATGGAAAAATCTACGATTCACAAGTCTATTTTTATTCATTCTGGCTTAAAATATTTTTGAAATGCATTTCTTTATATAAAGTTTTCTGACGGGCTCAGAAACTAGATAAGTACTTGTTTTAAATATTAAAGCCATGTTTCTAGGGAAAAGTTAAACTATACAGTTTTAAATAATGTTTATTGTTCAGCAACAGCTATCTCGATGCAAAATCTTTCTAAAAGTTCCGATCTTTTTAAACAACGATTCTAATATTTTTGAAGTGTACGCGTAATATCTTTACATGTTTGCATTCATCAAATTAATAATTATAATTTAAAGTATCCAACTTGTCAGAATTTCCTAAAGTTTGCTGAAAAATTCGTGGGAAGACATAGTATAGTGTATAAAAGTTTATATCACAGGCGGCCTTAAATTAAGTATGAGCGCCTGGATTTGATGTCATTATAAGTTTAATATGTATTATATTAAATATGTATTATATTATAATATATTTTTCTAAGATAATAGTTGTATTTGAAGTCGTTCAACGATCGTGTCGATGAACGACGTTAAACCTTTTATGGGTTAAGTTTTACATTTTTAGAAAACTCGTATATTTAATTCCGATACTTTATTCGTATAATGTTAACAATATGGTAAGATAAACTCATAATAAAATTAATGTAGAAATTAGCGTTCATAAATTTTCAGGTGAATAATTATTTGTCCAATTTCATCGATTTAACTTGATTGCATTTGGTTTGTACAACACCCGAGTTGTATACACTCTCCGTATATGTGCGATATACGTGTAAATATTACTTGTAACCTCAATATGTCCATTGTTTTACACAGAACTTTTGATGTTAAGTGTTTCTTTAAGGATTTTATTGATGACTTTGAGTTATGTTATTATTGGATATTCTATTGTGAACCTGTAGTAACGACATTGTTTCCATACTACAACATGCGTAACTGAAGTACTACATGTAATCTACTTAACTACACTTCATGTACTATTTAAAAGCCATTACGCAATTATAATAGCTTGTTTGGTAAAATCAGTATTAGGTGATGTTAGAAATTCCAAATTTCATATTAAAACTTGTAGCATAATGAAAACAAATAATATGTACAAACGTCTTCTTGCGAGTTCATTAATAGCTAGAAACGTTTGTATTCCAGACAACTAATAGTTATTTTATTTTGTCCGTACAGCGCTACAGAAAATTTGAAACAAAACAATTAACAACTGAGTAATACATTAGCATAAATGTTACATTCTATAAATAATATTGGCATCTTTTAGGTCGCTCAATATATATTAATGAGAACAGAGTAATTCAACCCCTTAGATAATTTTTTATGTACTCGACCCTATTTTGTGGAGTTCTAACGTGAGCTAAAAAATCCACGCTAGTCATGTTATTTTCTTACTTCAGCACTTTTATTTATTGTAACTATTGAATAGATCATAAATATTCAATAAAAAACTACAATTTAAATAAATAATAAAAAAAAATTATTAGACATACACGATTAAAATAATGTATCATTAATTTTTAAAAATATTATTCAATAAGAATGTAATAAACAAAAAAAAAAAAATGTATAAATAGATTAAATAACAGTTTGCAAAATTTTATATTTAATCAATTGAAATATTCATCCATTATGAAATATATTATATAATCATAAAAATATCTATATTTATTAATTTTTTATCTTTTTTTGATTGTTTAAAGTGTTAAAATTGTAAAATAATGTTGTATGGCAACTGAAGTAATGATTAATAAAAATAAAATTAGAATAACTCTTTAAAAATTTGTGAATACCTAAACTAAAATATAAAATTTTCAATAATAATAATACTAAACTGGTCAAAATTCAATCTTTAAATTAAATTTAATAGACCCAAAGTTGATTATAAACATTTAAAAAATTATTTAAGATGAATTGTTGACTTAAAATAAATTTTCTGATGGTACTTACCTAATTAAAATATAATTAATAAAGAGTCATTTGGCATTATTAATATTCTACTATTATATGGCGTATAGTTAATACTAGTTGTATCTTAGTGTTAAGAGTAAATATTTAAAATTCTATTTTCTTTTTTTATGTACCAGATATATATAATTAAAATTTTAAAATGAGTCAGATCAGCGTAGGAGGGGAAATATATACTGTAACATACTATTACTTGATGTTGTATTGTTATTATACCTACTACTTGAATGAAATGTGCAACCGGTCAAATTCCAGCACAGAGCGCCGTCCTCTCCAGTCGACCTACCGGAAAATAAATCGCGGTCACAGACGAGCAATACATTTAATTAATAACACTAGTTGGCGCGCGTGCCTGTTTCCATATCCGAGTTGGTAATGTGTGCTAAATCGTCTCGGTCCGACTATCTGTCTGCGTATCCTCACTATTCCATATTTAATGCAATAAAATAATTTGTACAGCAGTATAATAATAGTACAATATTGACTTTTTCCTAAAAAATAACAAATTACGATCCGAAAATTATCCTACACCGACATGATATGTCACTAAAATGTGACCTTTGATTAACAGGACAACCTTTTTACAATCAATAAACATTTTTAATAGGGCAGTCAAAGTTATTGATAACAACTAGTTTTTTATAAGTTATTTGACTTTTATGTTCATTCAACTGACAAATGGAAAAGTAATAAAAAGGCTTTAAAAAATAATATTAGAAAACCCAAGTTTTGATTATTATCTTTAATTGTACTGAAAATTGTTATCACCATCATATAATAAGTAATTATACATAATTTTCTATCATGAGTAGATTCATAAATTATTTTTACTGAAAATTAGTTTCGGCCATTGATATTATTATACATACATTTGAGACGGATTCCTTGTAAGCCACAATGACACTTGATTATTAAGTAATTTATTGGGTATAAATACCTTAATATACATATTTCATTTCCCATAGAACAAGTTTCAATAGTTAAGAGATTTCTTTGCTAAGAATTTTTATTACTCCATTAATTTTTGCCTCGATATTGACAAACACAAATTAGTGTCATGAATTTATCAAAAAAAAAAAAAGGCGTTCCTGAGTAATTTAATTAAACGTTCAACATCCAACGCCATAAATTTAAACAAAACTTATTGACTTTAAAATAGCAGCTTCTAGACCGTGAGAGTTATATTACTATATTCATTGTTCATTTAAGCGAAAAATATAGCTTTGAGTAATTATTCTTCGGTATTCAAGTATGCTGTTGTGCCAAACATAATTATAGTAGTAATGTTTTTCTAAGCTTTTAGCAGTCGTTTAAAGGCAATGGAAATGGAAACTAAATTTTTAATGAATAATAAATCATTGTAGAAAATGGATTGCTTCTTTAACTACTTTTGAAACTTTCTATGTTACAACTAGCGAAAAAAATGTACACTACGAAATTATATTATCAACAAGTTGTATGTAATGAGATTATTTGGAATACAATTAGCATACGAATAATTATTGAACAACTTGAGCGTTTGCAATAGTCGATGAAGCAATTAACAAAACAACCACCGAGACCTGTTTAGCGTTTAATAACCTCTCAACAAGAAGAACACTTGGTGTGCATGGTTATCTGCCAAATTCATAAACTCTAACGATTATTGACGATGAACCGTTGTGTAATTTTTAGTGTGTCTTTCCAATCGTGACCGTTGATAGCATCTCATCCTCTGGATGAATCTGTATACAAATAAAAATATCATTACACAACCAATGCCGCTGGTGTAGTTGTCTATTTATATTCAATCATTCATTCCTGACTTTTGATCCTTCATCAATGATAAGACGGCCATCGGCTAGTTGGCTTTCTCTTAATGCGAAATGTGTTATGTATGTAATTAATAAAATAGTAATAATGCATCAGTTTTTTCTTCGATTTTTCGTAATATATCATGTTTTTATTCCAAAAAATTTTTTTTTCTAATTCAAAACGCTGTTTGAGTACACTTTAAATATTAACGGCTTAAGGTGTAACAATATTAATAAGTTGTTGAGAGGTCTCTAACTTAAAATAACTTAAAAATTAAAATACTATTTATTGTATTTTTTAAAATAATCTACTAAATTAAATCGTTTTACATGATAAAAGGACTTATGTTACTCTTTATATGAAAGCGAGAAAATATCAGATTCTTTATCAGCTTACCTGTAAATATTATACCATGTCAAAATTATTCTGCGACTCATGAAGACCTATAGCTAATTAACACAAAAATATTTGAATTTTACAATTATTTTTTCGTTTCCTGCGATTTTTATTCAAATTACTACAGTCCTTAAAAAATAATCGATTTATTTTTATTAATTTAGCATGTAACAAATCTTAATATAATATATTTAAAAAATACAAAAATTATATATTAAATAATATAAACATTACAAAACAAGTTAGCGAACCATTTTGTTTAATCCATTTGTTAATAAATTAAAGAGTTGTCATTTTTATATATTATTGTTTTATTGTTAGTCAGTCATAATTAATTAATTAGGTTAGAATATACAACATAACACGATTTTTTTTTAAGAGTACTAATATTTTTAGTGTTATATTAAGATTTAACTGTCTAACCTAGTCCACTGAAAACAAAATTCAGTAGAAATTAACCTAGAAAACTAATCTAATTTAATTACAAACATATGGAAATTTCCCACGGATTTAGAAAGGTCAGATATGTATTTCATTTTAATTTTAGATGAAATACTTCTTATAATTCTTTTATTCTTCTACAGCTTTTAATAAATAATTTTATAACTCATCTAAATCACTTTAATTCTTAACCACGTTTTTAACGTTATGCTATCTTTTTACCGCGTTTAATATAATTCATTTGACATACTCGACACTTGAGTCAAATAATTTTAATCTATTTAATCACTATTACCTATAAATCTCTTAGGTATTGTTACCCGATGGACTAACCATTTTTTTTTTCAACACTGTCGACATAATGTTGGACGCCCTGGAACTACCGTGAGGTATAACTTCAGGGCACCCAACGTCGCATTAAAACTCACAACACGACGTAGCCTACCCCGTTAGCCGGAGTGGGATCCGTTGCCCAGGTCGTACCACGTGAAGGTGGGGGTAGGACTTCGCTGTGGGTTGGCACATAATTCACAAGAACACAAAAGTAACACACAAACACGAAGAGGACAGGACTCTCCTGGGCGGACTTCTACGGTTCTCCCACCTTTCTGGGACAGACCCTGGCCCGGTGACCTTCCGTTCTACATGTGAAGCACGTACCAGTCCGGTCGGGACCGCTACAAGCCGTCTGTACGTGTCCTCTCTTGAGGAACCTGTAGCAGCGCGGTCCCTTGTCCTTTGGGACCCGGATCCGCACGTGCTCCATCCCACTCGGAGTCGTGTCAGCTGATCAACGGTTGCGGATGGCCACTTCGAACCAAGCGAATTGGCTCTTGCCACTCCCGTGTAGTCGGACTGACACTGACCCGGCGGGCGCAGTAAACCCCTCTTTCGAGAACGCCTCCACGACGTCCTCTTCCACTATCCACTCCTTGACGTCCAACAACATGAACGACACGGACATCGCTGGGCGGTGCACGTGGACATCCGTGCCGTCCAACACCTGTCTGACCTTTGCGGCCAGAAGGTCAGCTTGACCCCCGGTACCCCGAACCTCCAGGAGCATAGCTCCCTCCCGTCTTGGTTCTACTGGTACCGGAGACCACCCGATGGACTAACCATCCGTCTAATTAAATTATGATAAATAAACGAATTGGATAATTAATATGGACATGTAATAATGTACTTGTATAGCATCATGTTGTTTCATGAAAAATAGCTATTAAAGTTAAAAAAAAATATATAGTGAATCAACCATGTTCTGACAAATCCCAAAGCTTTTTATCTATAATATATATGTTTTTTATCTTATTGAAGTTTAGGACTTCAACTACTTTGGCCAACCCCCCGTAGTTGGAATTAGGGCGAGGAAAAAAAAAGATTGAAGTTTAGGACTGTAATGATATTATAAAAAAATGTATGTTTTATTTTATTAAAAAAAATTTAAGATAACCATATTATAGAGTAGATTATAAGAAATAATTTGATAGCAAATTCTCATCTTAATACTTTGTCGTTCTGTTTTATATCTTTAAAGCATTTAATAATTTGATTTTTTCCATATTTATTTAAGTATTAAACGTTAGTCTATGCTCATCAACATGGGATAGAAGTAACTTAATATTTAAACTCTAAGTATTAGTTATAGGTCTAGGATTTGTGCATTGAAAATAATCGTCCTTCAAATGAATCAAGTTGATTTAATCTAATCGTTGATGTTTGATTAAAAATTGATAAATATATTCGTATAACTGTTAAATATTTTATGTTAAATATAGTCATGCTATAAATATAATGATTTTTGAAAATAATTTTTAATTAATTTTTTTTAATTTTTAGTTTTATTCATATTTACTAATTTTAATAATAATAAAGGGACTGTGGCCGAGTCAGTAACGCTCCAGTATTTGACGCGCACTGCCTTAGGTTCGAAACTCGGTCACGGGCGTCTTCATTTGCAAACGATAGATCAATTCGGTAATTGGAGTCGCCATCCCTCTTTAACCACACGCCTCGGAGTATAAATGGTGAAAAAACTTCCTTTTTTGGGGAATGGCACTATAGCCCTAGATGGGCTGATATAAAAAAAAAATATAATAAAAATGAGTGATTATTTTCATGAAAGTTTCAATAAAAAAGGTATTTCTTAATTTAAATCTAATTTCAAAAGAGTGATTAAAGGTATATTATAATAATATTTGCGTAAAACAGTATATAGTGAATATTTTTAAAAAACTTGTTATTAATTATATTTGCTCAACTAACATTTTAAATTATAATTGTACAGGTGCTTGTTAGTCATGTATTCTTACATAAGATTTCTTTAATAACAATATTAAGATACATATATATATATATTTTATAATACTAAGTAGTTGTTTTTAAGTTGTCATTAGGAATTGAAACAATTTATTTATAAAACCAAGATTATTTGACTTATTTATTACGTGCATTGAAAGAATGTTGCTATGATATTACTATAGTTTTTACCTCAGTTAAAAACGCTCAATCTTGCAATGATAATTTTCATGGAACAAATCTCATACTTACAATAAAAATTAGTATGTGTTTCTTCAAACCTTCTCCGATGAGCAGTAAATTACGTTTGATAATACCGTACAATAAACTTGAAAACTTATAATTTTTATAATGCTCTAAAAATTTAACTAAATACTATGTGCAAATTGCTTTCAAAATTTAAACAACCCAGCACAGTGGGGTCGTGGCATAGTTGGGTCCAGTATAGATGATATCTGACAGTGATTAAAATCACTAACATAAAAAACGCTTCGATGCAAATCTGTAGATAGTGTTTAATTTAAAAAAAAAAATTTGATAAAATAGCATATTTTTGAATATGGTAACCATTTGCGCATAGAAGATAGATCGTCGGGACAAATTTTTTTTTTCATTTTATAGTACATAAAATAAGCTTTAATTTGATATATGTTTAAAGGATGCAGTATTTCCCGAACATTTTCAAAAATTAAGTTGAAAAAATTATTTTTTGTAAAAAAGTTGCTATTTAAAATCCCCCCAATGAGCAGATTAAGTGATAGATTTTCAAAATAATGATATCAAATAAAAGGTAAATATCTAAGGTTTTAGTATAAAACAAAATTATGTTGATTTGTTTATTTTTGAAAAAGTTATGGAAGTTTTAAGAAAAAAAAGTGAGAAAAATGACAAAATTTACCGATTTTTAAATTTGTAATTTTTTTGGATATTTCCCCTATTTGCGGGGAACGAGGGAATTTTTTTTAAATTTTAAGGGTAATGTCTTCAACTACATACGATTTGTGATCTTTTGACATATTTTTGAAAGAAATTGGTACAGTGGGAGCTAAGAAAAAGTGGCGACATAAAAAAAAAAAAAAATTAAACACATCACAGTAAAATTAATACCTTCTCTGCTTCGCATCGAAGCTAAAATAATTTGTGAAAAGAATCACAAAAAAATTAATAAATATCTTCATTAAAAAAAAAAAAAATGAAAATAAAGGGAAATATAATTTTTTTTTTTCTAAAAATTGTCCAAAAAGCACTTTTTATATTTAAATATGTCTTACCGTGTCTTAAACGTCTATTACGTTGTGTTTTATCTTGAATTTTATTTTTAATATATCTGATAATTTATATATTCAACTTTTTCAAATAAAATACAAAAATTATTTTGTTTGTAATATTCGTATAGTCTTGAGGTTTAACAAAATCTATAAAAAATACATAATGCAAAATTCTAGTAGATCAAAAGTTATATGATTCGTCAGAACATAGTGGGACACCTGTATATAATTCATCGACTGTAAAAGTAATACACCACTAATAGGGGCAATAGAGCTCTCACTAAATCATTTAAATTCTTATACATTTTATTATGAAGTTCTCTGAGGAGTTAAACTATTAAAATTAATTCAACTCTGTATTGGCTAACTCCAAAAAAAAAATGTTTTATTTATTTTTAAAACATTTTCTCCTCAAACTAAATATACTACCGATGACTTAATAAAATATTTTTTAAGTGATATTACAATTTAAATAACCTATTTAATTGTAATATATGTTTAAAATAAAAATAATTTAGTTTGATTAAGTAATACAGAGAGTTCAATGAATGTAAATGAAATTTTACGAGTCATATTCACATATTGTGGAATATTTGACCCTTTTTAATTCCGGAGTTCTATAGTTATTAATGTTAGCACGTCTTATCATAAATAATGCATATACCAATGAAAACTTGAAGACAAGATTTATATTCTTGCAAAATATACACGATGAAACAATAAGGTTTGCTTATTATGGCGTACCATGTTAATCTCCAATTGCTGGTACTGTTCACTGATCTTATGTATTATTAACGTTGACAAAAAATGTATTAATGAGTTTTTCTATAAGATATTTTTTTAATTTTCTTGGTTATCCCAAGTTTATTTAAAATGCTATGAATTTACAAAAATTATCCACATATGGCACATGAGGTTTACTTTTCGTGGTTTCACATAGAATTACTTGATTATTATCATTAAATTTATACAGACAATCTATAGATACTATCTGTATAAAGTGTAATCATGTAGAAGAAACAAACCGGTCACTGTTGCTGATTATTTCGCATCATTGCTAACCAACTACTCGTATATTTAAGCTAATTGCACACTAACCCATATAAAATCCCTCAGCTAATTTTCATACATATACATATAGTACTTATGAAGTATTAAATTTTTAAATAGTTTGACAAGCTTATTGTAGTAAAGTTTCATTAGACCACACACGACGTTTAATTTTTTTTATTTTGACAATTGATTAATATCTTATAATATTTACTATACATTATATGATATAATATGCATATATTTGAAAATAATGTACAGTTTTAAAATTGTTTTTTGAATACACTTTTAATTAAAAAAGTAAATTAAACAGCAGAAGAATACAAATTATTAGATAACGTTTTTTTCGACTCATTCTTAACAATTGGATTTATAGTTTCATTAAATAAAGTAATTCAGTTTTTTTGGTTTGTTTTCTTGTATTTAATCACATTAAATAATCTACATTGATATTTTAAAAAAAGATCAATGATTCTTTTGTGTATAAAACAAGTTGTTTTCTCTAATTTTTAACCTGTCGAACTCTCAGTGGTTTCATGAATGAGAAATGTTGTATTAAATGAAGTTGTAGCTGAATTTGTATTCATAAAATAATGTAAAAGAAATTCACAATTTGTTAGTCAAAACTAGTCATAAAATGTGACCTATACTTTTGAAATACATCGTGTGCTTAGAACAATTTCCATACTTTTGTAATAATATTGATTTGGTTAATATCAAATTATAATTAATTAATTCTATTTAATATAGTAAAGAATTTTAGAGTGACCGGTGGTATGGAATCTTGTAGACATCGATATTTTATATTAGACTTAATATATGTGATATAAATGATTTCTTAGATTCCTTGTTAAAAATTTATCATTGTGTCTATTTGATAGATTAAAAATACTTATGTATAGGCTAATGGGCATCATTTTAATATTCTGTAGTTTTTATTAAACATTAGTATTTACTAAAGCTAACTGGTGTGTTATCTACTTTTTTAGGTAACTAAAAAATTAGAACAGCAGAAAACTCTTATAATAATCATTAAAAACCAATCTTATTTGTTTTAATGTTACGTATTTAGTGTTTTTTTAAATTAAAACATTAAAAAAGCCTATTTTTTTCAACTGACATAAACGAAAAAAAAATAAAAAATTTTACGGTTTATTAATGGATAAGAAAAAACCAGGTTTGACCTAATATATCTTTTATTTTTTATATTCGACCTTTATGTAATTAGTCAATAGAAGTCAGGAATATCTATATATAGAGTATTCGGTAAGTAAGTCATTGATTGTAACAAGTGACCTATTTTCCTTACTTACTGAACACTCTATATAAACCTCTATCTATTTTAGTATTCACCGGATCTAATAGTTTCAAACTAATTGTTTATAGAATTTTTTGTAGATATACGACCTCTCCCGATTCAAATCTTTGACAATTTAGCTATGCCTAGGNGCCTATTTTTTTCAACTGACATAAACGAAAAAAAAATAAAAAATTTTACGGTTTATTAATGGATAAGAAAAAACCAGGTTTGACCTAATATATCTTTTATTTTTTATATTCGACCTTTATGTAATTAGTCAATTGTTTGTAACAATGAGAACAATAGAAACCCGTTTCCTGACTTATTGAACACCCTGTATATGAATTAATCTCTGTTACAAACTAAATTCATTATACTTTTTCACAATTAATTATTTTAAGAATTTTAAATATAAATAAGTTTAATTAAGATAAATTTTATGAATTTATTGTACATAAATTTCCTTGGATAGTAACTATTTTTTTTCTTATATTCGCAAAACTAAATTAATGTATAAAATTAAATTTATTTTATTCTGTTCTATATTTTGTTCCTTTAGTCAGTCTTTAAGAAAATCAATTGTTATATTTATTGGAATACTATGTCAAAAGAAATTAACCTATCAATATTTTTAAAAGCATAACTAGATCTTTTTTGAACTGAGTCATTATTATTTTTAACTGAAAAGCTATAGGTTTTTTGAATAGATGAAAATATCTTTACAAAATGTTTAGCCGAATTGTTAGTTGGGACATAAATATTCGACACAATAGGTCTCATATTATTTTCCAGCTTATATTTTTTGGCAAATAATATAGTTTAGGTAATTGAGAGTTTGAAATTTTAATAAAAAACCTGAACTTTTCTTCAATTATTAGTTTTGAACTATTGATAACGTTATATATTTCTTTATAGGGACAATTTGAATAATTTTTGATATTCTAACAAAATAATCTTTATTTTCAGTATTACTATGGAATTCCCTTATCTGATTTTATATTAAAGCAGTTTTTATTTTTTAAATCCTGTATGAGTCGTGAATGTTTTTCATTTTTTCTCCTAAACACCCTTTATTTACAACAGAATTTTTTTGTAAAAAATTTAAACTCTCTCTTCTTGCTAAGTATTGATTATTGAAATCAACACTTTTAACCCCCATTTCAATGTCTACTATGAGATATTCCATCGGAAATTTTTTTAGTAAAAAACTCGTTTTAAGACCCAACTTAGGTATTTCAGTTTCTTCAATGGAAAACACAACGTTTGTGTAATTTACTGGCCATGAGTACTCCATGTCCTAGGTGTAACTGTTTTTTACTTTCCACCGGACTTTTCATGCCCTCTTCTCTTTCAACTCTTTTATCAACTTAATTATTTATCAATGTATTTTACTTTTGGAATATGATATCACTGTCAAGTTTTAGTGGTGTTTGAAATCACGGTATAAATTTTGTATAATTATAATTGTTTTATTATTTATGAATTAATATAAACTTTCAATTGTGTAAACTAAAATTTTAAACCTGCAGTCATAACATTATCTCACACATCTGAACATATTATAATTAAAAATGTTCAACAAATTTTCAAAACTAGAATATTTTTAAATAGCCTATAGTGTGAAACTTTAGTACATTATCTATGTAATAAATCATAATATTTAAGTAAATGTTGTCTGTTTTAAATAAATAGTATAATAATTATACTATAACGAAATTATTTCGTTGTTCTTATCTATTGTGTCACAAAATTTAGTTAAATTTTTTTTTTAGTATGATATACTAAAGATGGATATATGCAATTTAAATTAATTTTTTAATTGAATTTATATTGTTATTTTTTATTTATATATTATTATTATACCTGTAATCTACAATAACATTTTTCCAGGAGATGATCTTTTGGGATTTAGTTTTAAATTAGCTGTTTTGATAAAGTTTTAACATGAGTGGTCATTTCGAGATGAATTTAGTGTGTATTTATAAATTTATTAAAAAGACTTACTAATAATTTTTTTTATAGGTGACATATTGCTCAATGAAAATGATAAAAACATAGAAAGGATTAAAAGAGACGGTGGTAAGTTTTTAATTTTAATCATTTAAACTTGTATATAATGTATGTATTTTTTGAAATTAGGATTTATAAAAATAAAACGTCTATGATTATTAAATGTAAATAACTGATAATAGTCTAGAATAGATAGGAAGGTTATATAACAAATATTTTAAAAACATACTACTTTACATATATTAGTTTATTAATTTATTAGTTAATAATCAATTTTTTTTTAAGTGAATGGGAAGTTACTTGGTCATTTATATTAACCAACTATTAATGAAACTTAATTATAATAGTTCATTGTATTAATGAAAACTTAAGTAAATAAATACTATACTTCATAAAAATATGTTACAGTAGGGATGTAGCATTGTTGGCTATGCTTGGTTAACAATTAATGATTTCTGACAGTGATTAACATCAATTTAATAATAAAACGCGCTTCCACGCGAATCTGTTAAAAAATTTAATAGAACTTCAATATCAAAAATCAAAAGTTTAAAACACATTGTCCAAACGATAGTTTCTTTTACTTACCCAATTTCACATAGAAATATAGTGGAGTAAAGATTTTTTCAATACTGTATAATACATTTCAAAAGATTTTATTTGATACATGGTTTTTAAGGTAGTGTAATTTTGATATATTTTTTTAAATTACTAATATTAATGGAATTATTTCTAGTATTCGACACCATTAGATTAAATAGATTTAAATCGGATTCTTTTAACTTATTGGTCATTAAAATCGGTCTAGCAAGAGATGAGATTTTTGTTGATAAACAAAAATAACACAAACTATCACAAAACCAATATCATCTCAGCTTCACTTTGAAGTCAAAGGGGAAAAGGACAAAATCAAATAATAATAATCCTAACACATTTTGTTTTTGATTCATAAAATAACTTTAAATTTCAAATTGATCAATTTTTTTCATAAAATTAGTTCAGGTTTCTAGTATCAAAATTTTTTTAAAACTATTAACAATAAATAAATGTTTTTTCTTGGTCTTTAACAATATTGTAAATAAATTATCACAAAAATTTAGGGCATCGTTGTTTCCTTCGTATACTTCTTAGTATGCCTGTAAATATATGCTTGTGCTGTTTAAGTATAAAAACAGATGAAATTTTAAATATTATAACTATACAAAAAGACTTTCTGAATTAATTAAAACAATGTTTAATATTTTTCACATTAATTCAAGTAATTTATTCTTTATAAATTAATATTAATTTTCTTATATAGTTAAATAAATTATAAGTTAGATAAATAATTGATTAACATAAATTCCTTCTTAATTATTTATGTATTTACAAAAAATAACATGTATATTTCAATATAAGTTGATTGTTTCAATAAATTTTGAAAGTCTTATATTTTCAAATAAAGATTTTATGTATTGTGTTATTTCTTGTCTATTCTGTCGCTCTAACTTTCTTCACCCCTATGGTTTAGATGTTACTGTATTATTATTGGATGACACCGGAAAAAAGAAGACTTCTCCGACTATAGGCTTATTATCTTCAATGGCTCGCACATTTGTTCAAGATGGTGTTACTACAGAGTACGCCACCCATGTTATTGGTACTACAGTTGGCGATCGTTATGCGCATATTGTTAGTACAGGTTCTCGAATTTTTTACGATAATATCAAGCCCACAAACAGACATGAAACTCCTGAGATTAATCTTCAAACCATATTAGATAACTTAGGTCAGCCACAAGTCTTCGAAAAACTTAAAGAAGATGAATCGAATTTCATTCAAGGAAAAAGTCTTGAATTTACTTCAACTACAGTACCACCACCTCTTAAAAATGTTCTTATTAGTCAAGAAGTTTCAATAAAGAAAAATTTTAATCTTGATATTAAGCCATCTAAAGTAGATCCTAAAAATAGTTTACCAACATTTACTGTGAAAAGTAATGATGAAAACTACTTACCACCGTTAGAAGAAACGACTAAGCATGATGAATTATCTCGTAATAAATTGAAACTCCCTAAGAATATTTTTAGAAATGGATTAAAGCCAATTGAAATTAAAAAATATGAAACTGTTACGTATTATGGATTTGCTGATTTTATGACAACTGTTGGCAATACAGTTATTATATTCATGCCTAAAACTCCAATTTTAATAGAACCAACTGGCGTGACTAGTATTAAAGGTGAAGCTACTTTACGACCTGAAGATATGATCAAGCCTTCAAAATCAGTTGAAGTCTCATTGTCCCATACTATAGCTCCTTCAATGAAAAAAATTGACTATTCTAATATAATAGAATCAAGTATGACTTCTTCAGAAGATACAATAGTAATACCTACTGAGCCTCTATCCCGCAGAATATCAGAAACGACAAGAGTGTTTAACAATGAACAAGAAGCATTGGGATTGTTAAAAACTATTGGAGGAGTAGATGTTATTGAGAGTAAAACTACAAGACTTACTACATTTTTCTATGGTACATATACTAATGGAAAATATACACAACTACAACAAACAGTATCAACTTTACTTACAAAGCCTACTCCTACGGTAAAAAGTCCTAAAATTGAAATTCCATCAACAAAAGTAACAACTACAATGAAAACAGCTGAAACAAAACCTATTACATCAACTACAGAGGAAAATAAATTAAGCACCACTACTGAATCAGAAGAAGATGTTTCTATAAAATCAGATAAAGAAAAAACTATTAAAAGTTCTTCAACTGAAGGTATCTTATATAAAACATATACCCATTTAACTACATTCTTTATACCAGTAGATGAAAGTATAACTACTTCGTCTGTAAAATCTAGAGTTGTTTTGTCCCCTGAAACTACTCAAATTATAACTACAATAATGACAGAAATAATGACTAGTACTACAGAAGAACCCCTAACAACAGATCCCGAAGAAGATAGTACGAAATATATGACAACTGAAGAAACAATAATTACTACTGACAAAGTTGAGTTAGAAAAAACAACAGAAGAAAAAGTTTCAGAATTAACTACTATTTTAAAAAAAGATGAAATTATAACAACTGAAAAATCAGTCGATGTAAACAATAATAATGGTGATATAGAAAATGAAATGATTTCAACAACAACGACTAAACCGGAAGATGAAGAGGTTGATATATTATTTAAAACAGTGTACACGACATACACATATTTAACAACATTTTTCAAAGAATCAACAACGAGTGTTTTAAGTAGAGAGGAAGTAGTAACTAATATTATTACATCCACTATAGAAAGAAATTCACTAGCTACTGATCCTGCATTTGCTGAACTATTTGCTAGAGAAGAAGGAAGCTTATTAAATTCAGCATTATACGAAACTGCTAGACAACCTAGAGTATTAGCCACTCGCGTTAGATCAGAAAACCCATCGTCAGTTTATAAAAATAAACCTCATAATAATTTATTTGCATCTACCTTGGATTCAGTTAATTACCAAAAAGAACTTGCAACTCCGCCGTTAGAAGATAGTATTGTAAAAACATTTTCAAAAACATATACTTATTTTACAACATTTGTATCTGAAGGTTCTACTAGTCTTAAAAGTCGTACAGAAGTTTATACAAACGTAATGACGCCCTCTAGTATAGTTAATTTGCAAATTGAACCAACGATCCTTAAAAATATAAAACCAACAGAAACCAAAACTACTGAAAATTATTATGAGCTAAAAGACCAAACACCGCATGAAAAAAATAAACTAGTAAATGAAAAAGAATTCAACGAAAATCAAAAGATCAAAAATATTATAAACCAAGAAAAAATTAACGCTGTATCGCAACCATTCAAGTATGATATGACAATAACAAGAAACCGAACAAATTTTAAAGATGCTACAGATGAAATACCAAAAAACGATATTATTGGAGAATCCATGATTGCAGATACAAAATCAATTTCTTCTAATAATATTAAAAGAAAAGTTTCCATTGAAGATGATGAAGATATGGAAAGTGCTGAAACTAATGAAAATTTTGAGCCATCACCTACACGTGAACTTCAAACAAGTTTCACAACATATACTTATTTTACAACATTTTACAAAGGAATTTCTTCCAGTGATGTTATAAGTCGCTTTGAAACAATTACTAATGTAGTTCCTCAATCTATACAGCCTACAGACGTTGAAAATTTGAACAGTGAACAAAGTACATTGCCAGTTACCTATTTTACAACTTATACATACTGGACTACATTGTATAAAGATGGAAGCAGTTTAGTTACTAGCCGTGAAGATACCCAAACCAATATTGTGACACCATCAGTAATCGAAAGTTCAAATCCTCCAGTAATAGAACCAACTTCTAAAGTTGATACTATATCTGCTAGTAAGCCAGTTGAACTTGAACCAACTACATTCTTCACTACTTTTACTTATTTCACAACATCATACCTCGGAAATGAAACGTTAGTGAATAGTAGATTAGAGACTGTTACAAGTGTTCTCAATACCCTAGGAATCGATCAAACTACTCCTAATGATGAGGGTGATGTTGAAGAAAGTGTAATTAAAACTGAACCAGAGAATGCATTTGTTGATAAATCAGCAATGCCAATCCTAAAACCAACCGGTTTATTATCATCTATTGCATCTCGGGAGGTAAATAATGGTGTAACGACAGAATTTATTACTGATGTCTACGGAACTTACATTGATGGGTTATATGCTCAAATTCTCGAAAGTAAATCGAGTACAATAGAAGGAACATCTACTCAGTCTGATCTAAAAAGTACAGACATTATTTCACTAAATGAAGGTAAAATTGTAGATGCAGATGAAATTAGTACAACTTTTTACACGACTAAAGCTATTGGCACTTATATTGATCAACTATATGCTCAAGTCATTGAGAGTACATCTTCAATTAAAGTGAATGTTCAAAAACAAACTTTAGATCCATCTACAACTATTTTAGGCAGTAAAACATACCGCACTGGATTAGTTAGTCTAATAGAAGGTACGAGTATAAAAGATTTAACTACTATATATTACGAAACCAAAGTAATAGGAAAAGTTATTGATAGCGAATATACTCAAGAATTTGAAAGTTCTTCTATGACAAAAACTGGCGTGAAACCTACAACAGTACAAGAAATTATTTCATTTTCGACCAAATTGAATGATATTTTTAAAGATATACCAACATCCCCTTCACCAGCAACAATCGAAAGCTCAAAAGGTGAAAGCGGAACTACCACAGAAAAAACAAATGAAACTTCAGAAGAAGAAAATTCTAATAAAAAGAAAACATTTCCAGTTATTAGACCTTTTGTTTCAAGACAAAGGCCAACCTTTTTACCAAAGAAAAAATCTACCGATAGTTTAGGAGCTGCAACAATTAACCGAAGTATTACTCCTACAATAGTTGCTACTCCAGCTCTTAAAACTAATGAAAAAGGGTTAGGATCTACCAGCCGAAATCGATTTGCTGGTGTTCGCAAGTCAAGCTCTTCGCTACCAGTTGAATCAAGTTTATCAGCATCTAGTACGAGAAAATTTTCAAGGTCTAAAAGTCCTAATACATCTTTAATTTCTCCTTCATTGAGTTTTAGAGGAAAATCTTCCACATCTGTTTCGAGAGTAAATCCGATATCATCGACTGCAAGTTTTGGAAATCAAAGAAAAAGTAGTATTAATTTAAGGCTTTCGAGTTCAAAATCAAATGAAGTTACACCCAAAAGCTCGTTACCTACCAGATTTAGAGTAAGGCCAACTGCTTCTACAGGTTTTAATCGCTTGTCGAGTACAGTAACAACAAGTACTGAAGACATTCCGTATAATAAGGAAATAAGCACATCATTGTTCACAGAAGAAACTATAATTGAAGATGAAGAAGTCACTACTCCTTCCACAATAACAGAGTCATCTAGAAGAGGAAGTAATCCATTACTTAAACTTCGACGACCCCTACTTCCCAAGTCACCTGCTACTACTCAATCTCCTAGAAAAAATACAGTTAGGACTACTGGAAAGACAACAACAAGTACAACAACTACATCTAGACCTCAAAGGCCAAAAACGCCTAGTCCTCTCATAACACGCAATAGACCAAAACCAGCTAATGGTTTGTTTCCAACAAGAGGGTTTGGTAAAAAAGAACAAGAGCAAGAAATAGTCAGTGAACCTAATTTTGAAGAAGAAAAATCACAACAAGAGTTAAAAACAAATGATGAATTAGATAACGATTATGAATCTTTAGATATTCAAATCCAAGAACCACAATCTAACACTGTTACTGAAACTGAGAAACCATCGAGAGGTAGTAAAACTTTTAACAATCAAGTACAAATAAGACCCTTCAATAATAAAAGAAACCGATCAAAAAGACAAGTAGAATATGGAAGTAAATATTATGACACTAGTAAAAATTATAGAAGTAGCAGACAGCCGTCAAGAAACACAAATGTGGATTATTATTATTACGATGAGTATGTAGAAGACACTCCAGCTCCAGTAAGAGTTCCTCCACCAAGAAGGCAACCAAGTAGGGCAAAACCTCAACAAAGAGTTGCTCCCACCACTTCCTCGTCTACATTTGGTAGATCACAGTTTACATTAAGAGAAAAGACTCCATTGAGTACATTACCGGCAACAACACAAAGAACATCAAACTATAGAAGAACTCGACCACCTATAGTAGAAAATACTACTCCTAAAAGATTACCAAGATTAAGATATTCAACTACAACTACACCAGAACCTATTCGTAATAATCGACGGTATACACCTTCTTCGCGGCGCCAAAACACACGATCAAGATATAGAGATCAAGAATTAGATACCAATATAAACACTCAAACTATATTTGACGGCACAATCACAGTTACTCATAAAATACCAACGGAACTTACAATACCTTTCATTGTTGGTAAAAATACTGAGTATAAACAAGTGTTAACAGCAAAACCTAGTCTCGAAATACTTGGCCCAAATCAATACAGTACAGTTACCGGTAAAAATGGTTATCCAACATTACAACTTATTAGAGAAGTAACAGAATCTCTACCCAATGGTTTAACAGAAATAACAAAATTTGTTATATTTGAACAACCTACCACTAGTATAACTTATACGCCTACTTACATAAGAGGTAGAAAAACATCATTCTCGCATATTGTACCGAGTACAATATATGAAGTTCGGCCTGAAGTCAGTACTGTTCAGCCTCAACTAAATAATGCTCCTCTTGCTAATTTGTTGCTTTCACAATTACTTTTAGGAAATCTAGGTATTCAACAAACTGTTAACCCACTTCTTGCTCTAAATTCAGCAATGGTTACTACTCAAGCTCCAGTAACTGAATTTAAAACAAAAAGTACAACATATGTGACTACAGTAACTAGTTCTTTATCAACAGTTCTTCCAATTACATTCAGTGGAAAAGTTATATCAACAACTGTTATTGATAGTTCTATCAACGTTATTACAGCTACAGAATATATAACAGAAACTATTGTAACTACACCAACAATAACACAACAACAAACTAACCAATTAAATACATTACTTTTACCTGCTTTACTTCAAGCTCAGCTTTTAGGACAAGCAACGACTTCAAATCATTTGTTGGGTAGTATTGATACAACACAAGAAGACTTACTTCAAGAACTAATAGAACCTACTCCAAAATATGAAGATGTATCACATGGTGTTGGAGCTAAACCATCGAAAAAAAAAATAGTTTCTAAAAAACCGCCAGATCCAGCGATACAACCTGCTGAATCAAGTGTAGTTACGTTGTATGTTTCTGGTAAAAGACCTGGTGAATTTAGTACTGTATTATCAACAGTGACATTTGATGAAACAGCAACTGTTCGAAAACGAGAAGTTGAACCTTCATCTGTTTTAGACTTAATGGCAACAGTGTTTGAAGATTTTTTATTATCTCCGACTAATGACGAACACTTTCAAAGTTATAACGAAGAAGAAACTCAAAGTCTAGAAAGTGTATTAGGTGATGTAAGTAAAAACGTAAAAATCGAGAATCGTGCTACACAAATAAAAGCGCAACCAGCTGAATCTACAATTCAAGAAACTACCGGTCATTTTTTATGGAAACGCTCCGCTGATTCTCCAGTTCAGCGGGAAAGCCTAAAATCTAAAATCTGGAGTTCCGGAAGTCAAATTAAAAGAGAAGAGCCTAAATTTTTCTTATCTATGAACACTTCTCTATTTGACTATCCAAAAAACCAAAAAAAACAATTAACCCAAAACATTTCTTATGTCGGTGTTAGGAAAAACTCTTCTTTTACTATCTTCAAAAATCTACAACAAAATATAATTGAGGCGAAAGGTAAGAAGTTTTAACTTAAAAGTTTATTTATTATTTTTTCTAACATTAGAGTTATTTTATTTTAACAGAGGAACAAAGAGGATTTGAAGATAGAAAATTAAGCTTCGCTACCAAAAAAATGAGTAACGGTGTCGAAGTAATAGTTGCTGGTGATAAAAGTACTTACCCTGGACAAACTAATATATTAAGAGTCTTACCTACATCTCCTGCAAAACCTATTACACTCGCACCTAGTACATTAACAGATCATATGCTCATGATGCTACCACATCCTATCAAACAAGTAATATGTTGAACGTTTTTATTTTTCTTAGAATAATGTTATGTACGGAAATAATTTTGAAATAAGTCTCACTATTTTACTTAGATAGTTAATTAATAAGAGTACCTATTTGATTTAAAATAAATTATCTCAAAGAAAAATAAATGGATAATAAACCAACTTGAGAAACTTGATGTTATCAGTCTATTTTAATAAGTAATTTTTAATTAAATCTGGTTTTTTGCTATTTATGATAAATAATGGATTTTTATTTAATTGGTAGGTACATTAAATATACTATTTTTCTTTAAAAACAGTTATTGTTTACTATTAAAAAGACAAATATCAGTTATGAAGTCTTTATATTTTTCTACTTTTATTGAATAAATTCAATTGCTTACTAAACTTTTAGGCTGTTTGAGTAACGTTTATTATCTAATAGTTCTAGATATTTAAATGTGATTAGTTCAAATTTTGAGCCAAAAACCATAATTACTATTCTGGAAAATAAACAAAAAATATTTAATAATGATCATAATATTAATTTATTGAAAATTATTTATATAATTAAAGCTACATTTTAATGAAATAAAATTATCAATTTTAATTTTAAATGAACAATTGTTTAAACTATTTTAGTATTTTATTTTAGTTTAATTTATTAATTTTGATATCATCAAAATCATCCTTTTGTATCTTTACTAATGAAACTTAATATATTTTTTAGAGCATAAATAATCAGTTTGTTACCAAGACTTATTTAACAACTTATACATATCTTACAACATTTTTGGATGGAGAAGCTACAATTGTATCCAGTAGAGAAAAAGTAGTATCAAATGTTGTAACTGATGAAGTTAATAAGATTACTCCGACTTCAACTCTTAGTCAAGTTACATTAACATCGAGCCCTAGTTTAGAAATTGGAGTTTATCATACTACATATACATATCTAAACACAATTGTTGATGGAGATCAACCTCTTGTAATGACTAGTCAAAAAACTGTAGCTAATACTGTTACTGCGCCTCACGAGTTCTTAACTCCTTTACAGTCTTCTGAGCCTGCTTATCATGATACTAATACATACCTTAATACAGGTAAAATAAAATTTATAGTTTAAACAACAAGAATAAATCTATGAGAACAGGTTTTAAAATAATACATCTTTTACTTGGCATGAAAACTGACTTCATGTTAAAAATGAAAAAAATACTTTGATATATCTCAACTAAGAAAATAATTGGGTATCTAGCGATAATATTTCATATTTTGTATTTAAAAGAAGTTTTACACGTCAAGCAAGGGATTTGAATTTTCAAGTTTGGCATGAAATTAAGGTTATTTTATATTTAACTGAAAAAAACTTAACAATATTTAATTTTTTTTTTCTGGTTATTAGAACAAAATGTAAGAATTACACAACTAATGGGGTTATACACATCCATTTTTATAAAATCATATATTTAAATATTGCCAAAAATAAATTCCCAAATTCATAAATTATTTTAAACGATAAGTTAAAAATAATTAAAGTTTAAGTCTTCTTATTATTTTTTATTATCTTTACGTCAAAGGTAAATTATTTATTTTGAAGGTGAAACAATTTTTTAAATGCTTATTGTAATATAACATAGATTAAACATATTTTTCAAAAAAATGTGAGTAGTGTTATTTACGCCTGGTGTATATAGATATTTATTCTAAATTTTATGAGTTAAGCCTTTTTTTTGTTTATTGAATTTATTAAATTTTTCATGAATAATAAAGAAACAACTTTTTTTAATATACAATCAACCAAACATGATTAAACAATGCCTTTCAATGCAACATACTTCAAATCAGGGCTAGGAACAAAAATGATATTTTGGGTTATGCTTCAGGTTTTATGTTATTGATAATTTCGGTTTCAGTTAATAACAGTTTTTAAATATATTTTATGTAATAAATTTTTTCATTTAGTTAAAAAGGATTCCTGAACGAGTTTTATGATTAAACAACTTTAGCTAAATGCTATATTAATATAAAAATATCTTATTAGTTTCAATTTGAAGTTAAAAAGGTATTGTACTGTATTTTATTTACCAGGGTATGCCTTTTTTTTGTGTCTGTCTATAAAAATTCTAAGTTTACACTAAAATTAATCATATATGTACACTATAAATTTATTAAATTTAAATATTTAATTTATTCAGTATTTACATATTGTTTGAAGTGATATCTTTGGGATATTTTTATTAAAAAGTTAAAATTTGTTAGTATGTATTGCTCTTTTAAAAATATTAATTATTACACAGAACTGGTTTAAATTGGGTAGATTTAAAAAGTAATAATAGAAGTTAGAATGTAAAATTTTTTTTTTTTAGCTTTAATTCGCATAAAAATGACTTTATAACTCTAATTATTTGTTTTTATGGACAAATATCAAAAATAGTGTTTATATTCAAAATTTGTTTACTCAAGGTATAGTTTTTAACTATAATAAATATATTTTATCAAAAAAATTAATATAAGAAATAGTACATATTTTTTTATTAATTTTCCTTATTTCAAATTATTGTTTTCGTGTTAATTACCTTAGCATAATTTTAATATATATTCTATATTTTGTTTCATATTTAGTTTCATTCACAAAAACTCTAAGTGATGGACCTGATTATACTATTGTAAGTACAGAAGATATATTAACTCAAGTTATAATAACTAAAACAGATAATTCACCAACAATGGATTATTCTCAATTAAAATTGGCAAATACTGCAACTGACGTTGTTAAAACGAATTATGCTACTTATTCATACTACAATACAATATTAAATGGTTCAAAAACTGCAGTAAATTCAGATATTTCTGTTTCTTCAGAAAATTTTTCAAAAAATCATACATCAACAAAATTTGAGGAAATAAAATCAATATCTACTGTAGAAAAAATGCCATTTAATGTATATGCTACTAAGACATATCTTACAACATTTACTTATTTTACAACATTACTCAAAGATAATAATGGAAAAGATCCATCAAGTACTCAAGTAAAATCAAGAACTAAAGTTATTCAAAATGTTGTTACAGAGTCAGTAGATACATCATTATTTAATTCAAATTATTTATCTTTTTTAAGTAAGTCTGTACAAAATGAAAATATTCCAATCACTGCTACTGCAACATTGAATAACGGCCAAAAATTGGAATTTACTGCAATGAAAGACACTTTATCTCAGAATAATGGTTATGATTATTCGGCAAGTTTAAGTCTTATAACTCCAACTTCTACTGAACTAGAAAAATTAAGTGTGGCAGAAATAACTACTAACGTATTCGAAAAAGTAAAAGAAACTATCAAACCTTCGAGTGTTACAAAAATATTACAGAAGACAGAATTACAAAAACCACCAAAGAAAAATTTACCTTCTAAATCTGAACAAAAAATACCCACTAACTCTTTTCCAAAACCAGATAATTCAAATACTGGTGGAAGTTTAATCAATTTTGGAACAATGGCTCAAAGTTTGACTGCATTAAAACCAGTTATTAGTGCAGTAGCTGGTATAATCCAAAATAATTACAGAAAAAATGATATAACTAAAAATGTACAAACCCAGCAAAAAATAACTGCAAAACCAATAAGTCAAGAAACTACTAGTAGATCACCTATTTATATTCCACTTGCAGATTCTTTAGTTTCTGAAAGTCAACAATACCCTGATACTGACGAAAGAAATCCTTTAGTAGGACCAGTAAAACTACCACTTGAAGCTTCTATGTTATCAGGAGGAATTCCAATTAGCCCTGGAGAAGTGATTACTACAAATAGTGACGTTATTATAGGAAAACCTTCAGTTTTAGGTCCTAGACCACTACCTGATAACTATAAAAATGAAGAATTACCTTTTGGAATGCAACCCTCTCCACCTTCACCTCAGTTTAAAGATAAAATCTCAAACCCAATTAATAATTATCCTAGGGATAACATAAAAAACAACATACTTAACTATCATCCAATACCTCATACTGATAGAAAAAATACACAACCAATGCGTTATTTTGAAAATCAGGTACAAAGTCAGTACCACTTTACTAATGCCCCAGTAAAATCAGAAGTGAATATTATACCATTAAGTAAACCAGATCCTTGGCCTACAAAAATAATTACAGATGTTCAACCACTAATATTAACTAATCTGGATGGTGAAAAAAATATTAAATATAGTAATCAACAGTTAGTAACATCAAACAAACCATACGTTGAACAATCATCACTTGATCCTTTATTAGTGAACATACAACCATCACAAGTTGCCCAAGTTGTAATACCACATGGAAGCCAAACTGCATTAATATATAGTGACCAACCTGCTATTGGTCATAGTTCAAAAGGTGAAATATTCAATGATCCACAACCTTATCCAGAAAATCATGTTAATCCTGGTTTTGTTGGTTTGCAAGTTTATGGTACTGAAAATCGTCCCATAAATAGTGTGACTTCAAAAATACCGGCTAATGCAATTAACTTTGATATACCAGTGTCACCAGCTGGTATAACTGTTGGTGACTCAGAATCTCACCACATAATTTTGTATGATAATGAAACTGGAAAAATAAAAACAAATTCTGGGCATACACAAAACTATATAAATAATAACAATAATTATTTAATTCCACCACCAATATCTCAAATTAATTCATTTGTGAAAAAACCAAATGGTGGATCATCTTCAGCCGAAGATGATTTGTTACAGTTTGAAGAAGGCGAAGTAACACAAGAATCAAAGAAAACACCATTGAGACCAGGAGAACTTCCATTTGGTGTTCATATTGATGGAATAGATGAAGAAGAAACTCCTATTATTACTGGTAAACCACATGGAGGTAATTTTAAAGGGGAAGAACAAATTGTTTCAGTAGGAAATCCTATAAAAACTGAAATAAATTCTGATAATTTAATAGCACTTAATAAAGACCAGCATAACTCAAAAAATAATTTACAGAACTTTAATAAAGAAATTATTACAAGTAGTATAGAGAATACAAATAAACCTAATAAAGTTCCCATTAACATTCCACCTAGAGATGATATTAAACAAGCTATGGATATGGACGAAAAATTACCACCATTACCACCACCCAAAAAAACTAATGTAAATGATTTAGATGTTCAAGGAAGTACTCCACAGCCCAGTATAATATGGCCTCAACATATTAATATTAATAACGAAGTATTGGGATTGTCTCCTCCTCCTGTTCCCACTTCAGCTACCTATTCCTTAAAATATGATAATGTAACATCAAAACTACAAGTGTCCAAAAGACCATATCCTCCTAAATTAAGACCAACAACTTCACCTCCATATCAGTTTGAAAAACCTCAAAACAAGCGACCACCACCTCCATATCAACCATCTGGTGATGCTATACTGAAACCATTATCAACAACTGCTAAGGTTGAACTTCAAAATAAACGTCCTCTAATTCCATACCAACACACTGATGATGTTATATTAAAACCATTACCAACAACTGCAAAAGTTGAACTTCTACAAAAATGGGAACTCTCATCAGTAATAAAAACAAGCAATAAACTATACCAGCAAGAAAAACCTGAAATGAAAAATCCAGAAAAAGTTACAGTGAGTCAAAATTCATCAATAAAACCTTACGTATATGAGACTGTAAAAGAAAAAACAATTTTACCCAGTATTCCAGTCACTAATGTAATTCCCACAATTATTACTCAACAAACAAATAAATGGCAAGATTACAATTCAATTTTAAGCACTGAAGGTAGGATAGAAACAATTCAGTCAACAACTGAAACTCCAGCACTGACTTATTCTACACAAAGTATTATTAAAGTATACACTATGCCAAATAACCCAATAGCTAAACCAACTACTAAAACAACTGATTATCATAGTGTGATCAGTGTTGTAGTAAAAAATGAAGAAAAACCTCATGAAAAAAGTAATGGAGATCTTATCGATAGCCCAACAACTCCCAAACAAAAGTCCCAACTTAGACCACAAGTAACAATTTTACAACTTCCAGAAAGACCTCCATTTATGGATGAGTTCCACATGCAAATTCAACAGGCTTCATTATTGCCTACAAGATTTGTAACGCATACACAAACATTATCTGTAACAATTACAGAAACAACAGTTTTGCAGAGCGATGGATTGGAACCTTCAACACATACACTTGTTCTGACTAAGACACAAACATCAACATTAGTGGACACAGTAACAGAATTTCACACTTTGGTTAAGCCAACTCAAGTATTATCAACAATAACTACAACTGTTCCAGTTTCCATTCATTCTGAACCAACTTCATCAATTCCAATTATTGAAGGAACCAAATCTAATACGGTTAATATTGCTCCAGATGAAAATGAAACACTTTTAGTGGTCATGACTGACAAGAAAAATAGTAATCAACATAATCACAATCATGGAATACCACCTGAAATTCAGGTGCCAGATGAAACTAATGAAATAGGACCGAGTGACGTATTGTTAAGTGGCATTTTAACTCATTCATCTGATTCAGAATGTAAACCTGAATGTAAGGCATCCAAAAATGAAATTTGTCAAAAGGTTGAAAATGTTATGCGGTGTGTTTGCCGTCCTGGTTTTGCAAGAATTTTTATGGATAAGCCTTGTAAACGTAAGTATTCTAAAGCA